>NC_142670.1:25292481-25617481 GCF_964200805.1 Pocillopora damicornis | reverse complement strand
TTTACCTTATTATTAAAAATTTTTACATCTTAGACTACCAAGTTATCACAGAAGTTTTTTTCGGTACTTAGACCTGTTTAACACCTAAAAAGAAGAACACATATATAACACACACAATCAGCCAGGTCAAAATGTGTTGCAGCCAACAATTTGGCCACCTACAATGAAATAGCTGCCAATTTCACACATGTCAGACTTCTATTCAGGACAAGATTTGGCCTCTGCTGCCTATTACTATTGCCACCTTGCCTGCCACTCAAAATTTCAACTGAGATTGTACATACATACATGTGGGATTAGGTTACATGAGCGAACCTGCACTATTGAAAGAGGTCAATGAATTATAACTCAAAGAAACATTGATAAATGAAATAAATCAATAGAAATGACAAAAATTAAACTAACCGCAGACAGCACTTTTTTTGGCCTTCGGGGCCTGATCAGTGCAGTGATCTTCAACTAAGTGCTTAATTTGGACATAAAACCAAAACTTGTTATGGTTAAATATTATTATTTTTCTTTCAATATTCCCATTCTAGTTGATGTATATTATTTGAATAACAAATCTTATTAGCATGTTAAAATCACCTGAGGACAAGGCATACACTTTGTGCCAAAATTGCTTTGCATCAAGTACGTTAACTAGTACATCATTACCATCGTCAGGTATTTCTAATTTACTCTTGAAAATCACACAAATCATAAGCTATATACAGCATACAATTGGCAGCAAATTATTAAAAAGGAATGCAGTAATCTTTAATAATAAGATTACTTAGTAGCTAAATAACAAATAGCCTAGTCAAAATGTGCCGGTAACCAGGGATTTGGCTGTCCACACAGAACATTTGTTAGGCGTCTAGTCTGGACAAGGTTTGGCCTCTACCTTCTATTACTATAGCCAGCTTGCCTACTTCTAAAAAACATTTTGACTAGGCTGAAAAAAATGTTTGAGAGAAAATGGCCACAACAAGCCCACTTACTGCAAAATAAGAAACATAAAAGTAACAATTCAAATTAATACAGAATATAAGCCTTGCAGGATTTGGCTCTCAACAAAATTAGTTAAAATAGCCGATCTTGAGTTTAACTACTCACTCAAAATGGGCTGACAGCCTGCAATTTGGCCGCCTACGATGAAGTATCTTCCACTGACTTCACACCTTTCAGACTGCTTTTCAGGATGAGGTTTGGCCTCTGCTGCCTATAATTACAACAGCCATCTTGTCTACTACTAAAGAACATTTTGACTGGGCTGTGCAAGTGTTACTAGCATATAAAAAGCACCTTCAGGTAGATTACAGCAAAGCAGACTTTGTACCAAATGCTCTGCATTAAGTACATCATTACCCTCTTCAAGTATTTCTAGTTTACTTGTGAAAATCCCACAAATCACAAGGTATATTACATTATTCATTCCAGTTGACAAAGCAATCAAGGGTAATTTTTTCATAATAAGATGCAATGATCTTCAGTATCAAGATTATTTGGTACCTAAATAGTAAAATGTTCGAGAGAAGAAATAATCGTAAACATTTTTTCTTTCTCATCAGCATCGACTTCCAAAAATAATGGGTAATGACCACCTAAAACAAAGAAGAAATAAATCAAATTTGTGATTTCACAGGGCTAAAATACGAAACAAGTATGCATATATTTTATTTCCTACCACTTACAAGTGGCAGGAATGGCTGAAATGGCCTTCACGTGAACACAACAGAATCCTATGCGTGTATAACCATGTAGAACTATTTATTCGGTATCGAAATTACATCCCAAATGTCATGATATTTGACTGAAACTCAGCTTACCCATGTTTCGTTTAGACTTCGAAACTTGCTGCTTTTTACCATCGTTTCAATGTTTTATTGTTGTTCAAAAGGTGGTAGTGCCATTGCAGACCGTGATTTTTTTTACTTGAGAACCAGATCGCAACACCCAAGCCTTTTCACGCTAAAATATTAAACTATTGAGATTTCCTTCGCCGCCGTAAGCCGCCATTTTATCTTTCCCTGGATACAAGTTCCCAAGCTTCGAGCCCGAAGGTCTCAACATGCACCGAAATTATGCTATTTGTTACTTCAGGGCCAATTTAGAAATAACGATAATCGTTATTTTGGTGTCGAGATCATGCTGGAAAAATGGAGGGAAATACTCGTAGGCTCTGGAGACGAGCAAAACTCTATCCAGTCCCTCGGGCATAATGCGCACGCATGATCTGTTCTTTTTTGTTTGCAGCAATCACTTTTTTGTTTGCAGCAATCACTTTTTTGTTTGCAGCGTTCACTTTTTTGTTTGCAGCGTTCACTTTTTTGTTTGCAGCATTCACTTTTTTATTTGCAGCGATCACTTTTTTGTTTGCAGCATTCACTTTTTTGTTTGCAGCGTTCACTTTTTTGTTTGCAGCAATCACTTTTTTTTATTTGCAGCGATCACTTTTTTGTTTGCAGCATTCACTTTTTTGTTTGCAGCGTTCACTTTTTTGTTTGCAGCGTTTCTTTTTCTTTGCAGCGAGTCCCTTGTGGGCGATCACTTTTTTGTTTGCAGCATTTACTTTTTTGTTTGCAGCGTTCACTTTTTTGTTTGCAGCGTTTCTTTTTCTTTGCAGCGAGTCCCTTGTGGGCCATCGTACTTTCATTAGGTTGGTTGGACTTCGTTGCTAATGAAGTACCACTAACCTTGAGTATCAGTATGTTAATGATAATATGCTATGAATTAACTCAAAGGACAATAAAAACAACCTCATCCTTCTGTTAACCCAACAAACAAATTTAGCAATCAAAGAAGGAACATCAATCATTAGATGTATTTATAATAATTTCCCTTAAAATTTATTGCAGACATAAGGCACTAAAAAACATCCAAAACTGGTCATCAAAGGACACATAAAACAAAAGCAAAAGTAATTATAATTGTAATAATAGTAATAATAATAATATTCCCCTAAACTACTTGGCATGTTACAAGAACATCTCTGCATAGTATAAAATAATAATAATAATAATATTCCCCTAAACTACTTAGCATGTAACAAGAACATCTATGCATAGTTTTAATTAATAATAATAATAATAATAATAATAAAGTAAGAGAAAACCTAAACAGAAAAAAAACAATAAATCACTCACAAATTCTGCATACCTCATAAGAAGCATCTTTGGGAGGCTTGAGGAGCTCAAACAGGACAAAATCTTCATCATCTGGTTCACTGGCTATAAAAAAGCACACAATGCTTTCATTAGCAAATAACAAAAAACAAACAAGGTTTATAGAGATCAATAATTATGGAACAATGTAGCAAAAAACTCATCTTACAAAAACAAAGAGACAAAGAGTGAAAATGGTCAACATAATTATTAACTACCTTGAATATTGTTTTCATTTGACAGCTGTGTCTTTGTCCTGTAGTTGAATGTCTAATGGTGAAAGAGGAGGGGGGAGAACAAATAAATCATCATTAATATCGTCATAATCCTCCTCAAAATCTCCTGATTCATACTCACCAGGAAAAGCAACACCAAAACCAACAGAAACCTCTTCTATGGTTTTTCCAGTACTAAATGGACTCACTCCTGTTTTGCATTTCTTGATTCCATCTTCACCTATTCTTGCACTGCTGTCTTCACCAGCATAATGCACAAAACAGTATCTGCCAGTTTTTCATCAACATATTTCTGGCATCCATTGAAGCTACAATCTGCTAAACAAAATATAGTATTTGTAAATAAGTACTAGTTATCTATGATTGCTACCTTTAACATACACTCATTGATTAACCCTTTATACCCTAACATCAGTAGGCATATTCTCCGTACTGTTCTCTATACATTTCCTGAACTGTTGACAAGGAATATTCTTTTACAGTACTTACTTGTATTTTCCAGCCCCTGCAAGCTGTTCTGTCATTTTTGATTTCCAGCTGGAGGTAACTGTTATTTCTAAGCACAATTATTTTCTGGCCCCTCTAGGCTGATTGGAGTTTTCCTGCTCAAGTTGACTGTTATTTTCTGTAAAACAGAATAATATACATAGGGACCCAGGCATGAAGTGAAGAAACCTTCCTTGGAAACCTTGGAAACAAGACAATGTTTTTAATTGCTCAGATCAAAACCAAAAAAATTTACTGTTTGTTAAAAACAATGTTATATAATGTTAAATGTTACATAATGTTAAAAATATCAAGGCCAACAGTAATTCTGAACACAAAATTTAATAAATTTGACACCTGTGGAGTATATAGCATTGCTTATGAATGAGACAAGAATGTGCTTTTAAATTTCCATAATACCTGAATAATGTCTGTGTAAAATTTGAGCTCAAATGTAGTATTTTTAACTTATAAATCTACTCCTAGTAAGTGGCCCTGGCAACCTTAATCTTTACATGTAACTGCCAATAAAATAACCCTCCATCTTCATAAAGATCTAAGTAAGCTTTTAAGGCCATCCTGTCATTTTTTTAAAGCATGGCCTCACAAACTTTTTCTTTTGGCTCCACCAATAAAAAACATTTAGGGAAAGTCAAATAATCAACAACCACAACTAGTACTTAAATACTAAGTTAGCAATTGACTGAGACACCATTAGCACCACAATAAAAAATGTAAGAACCCTCAACTGGCTGAAACTTGCATCATTCAGTTGCATACTATTCTTCCCACATTTCCTAATAAATTAACCTATATTTAGTGGATACCTCTATAACACAGACACTAGGGAAAGTTCTTAGAGAGGTTACCTTTAATACTTTTATAACTATAAAAGTAATAGCTTTCGCTGCAGTTTAAATTGATTTAATTTTTGAGATACAGTTAACTAATTCTTTACTTATCACACAACAGCTGTGCAAAGCATATCAATTGTAAATAACAAATGTGGAGAGTTACAAATTACTTTCAGTACTTTATAGTGCAAGCAATGTGTTCCTTACCACCATTTTTCAGTGTTTTCTTTCCATTTACAGACTCAAGTGGCTGTAATGAAAAAACAAATTCAAACAATTCTACCTCACTTCCTAAAGCAAGAAATCACAAGAATAAACAAGTGTAGAAACTTAGACATACTTAGGCTAGAACCCTAATTCAAAAATAAAAAAACTACCCCCAGCAAAAAAAAATGTACCACTGTCTTTGGTACCATCCTGTTCCTCCCCTATTTCCGTTTTTTTTTTTTTTTCAACTTTTCTTTTCTATCAACTTTCAAACACATACCATGCTTCTTCTTGATGGGAAGAGGTTCCATAAAAAACCCAAATAACCAGAAAGATTACCAGCAAGATAGATAACCAAATGGATAACCAAATGAGTAGTGGTATCAAACTAAAGCTTGTAGCAATTCACCGACCTGACTATTACACCCTATTCTTTTTCCCCAGGTCTATGTGAACTAGATTTTGAGCACAGAATGTAATACCTCACCAAACATCTGCTAGGATGACTCACTTAAAAGTGTGCATGATTATCATCTCTTGCTGAGATAGCACACTGCACTTCAATGTTTTTATTACTACACATATAGGGGCTTTGGTAAGATTATGGAAAGGAGGGAAAACATTTGAGCAGCTGGGAGGGACAAAAATGACAGTGTGGCAGCCATTTATTCCCACTTGGATAGCAAAGTCTGGGGAACCTTTCCCTGGAAATTTAAAAGTTTGGATGTCCATTTTAGGCCACTATTTCTCAAGTTGGCTAAAAATTATATCATTCTGCTACAAGAGAGAGTGAGGGAGAGTGTTGACACTGATTTAATGAATAGAGTAGCTTTTACATAAAAAACTATATAAACATTATATACATAGTAATGATGTCTCATAGATGATGTCTGTGTGGTCTTGTTTGATTTTTATCTTTGCCTTGCTCAAAAATATGAAATTGTGCCCTGGACAACATTAAATTTGGGGAACAGTGCTGTGATTTCTGACACGTACAGTATATTTAAAGCAATTACTGATGGCAAAGGAATTAATTGGTATTTCAATGATGAATGTAGAGCACAGCAATCAATGTAAACCATCATACCAAAAAACATGGTGACTGGTACATTCACCTAGAACTCTTTGCACAAGAAAATCCTGGAACCACTCAAAAAGTCAAGCAGAAAAAATTGGAAAAATTTAAAATTTGCATACATAATGTTGTTTTGCAAAATATTGCTTTCTACATGTGTCTTACCCTAAGAATAAAGGTAAAATTTACAGGCACCATCTATGTCTGTAAGTGGATTGAATCTATTGGGTAAACACCAGAAAAAATAATAATATTGATACAAATAGGCTGAGGGTTTAGTATAGGTATGCTGTAGTTTAGTTTTATCCTAAGTTTATTCTTTTACTTTTAAAAGAGGCCAAATTGATAGTGACATATCATCTCACCGTAACTTAGGCTAGGAGCTAAATTTTATCTTTCTCTACACAAAATGCATTTTTCATTCACATCATTAACAAAATCAAAGGAAACTGATTTTTACACCAAGGACAAGCACAACAGATACCTTTCATCTGCACTTTTGTTTACTTTGCTTTGCTGCTGGTTCTCATCCATGCCTGTATGAATGATATTGAGTAAGGGTGAAAGGATTGGTATTTTCTTCACAAAGATAGTTGCAGAGAGTGTCTCCATTGATATATGGATTACCAGACACTCACAATGAACTCCAACAAGACCAAGTTCTTGCTAACAAGTGTAGGAGCAATAATCGCTAATAATGGGCAATAGTCTGTATTGAATTAAGTATTCATTTGTGCATGAATTAGTATTTATTTCATTTTAATGTTTGTAACACACAATTGAAAAAGTATGTAAAATGTGGTAACAAAATACATATCATTGTGGTATTCCTCATAATTTAGTTCAAGGGGCTTTATTCTAAATAGATCAAAAGAAAGAAAGTAGATAGATAAATAGAAAAGCACATATTATTAAGTGATGAGTAATTTTGCTGCAAATTTGTGCCCCTCTGGGTGAGCAAAGAGAATGATGACCCAACTGTTACTTGCTGCAGAGCGTTAGGAGCCAGCACCCTATCCTTTATAAGAGACCAGATCTTCATCATATGTGTAAGTAGTTTGTAAGTTAACTTTCCAGGATATGTGAAGTTTAACATCGACCATACATCTTAGCTGAATTTTTGCGTAGCCCCATACATTTACAATGAATACATGTCTTCCACTGTACCCATAATAGCCACCAGTGTAGACACTATGAGACTGCTACATGCAACATAATACAAATTATTGAGGCTGGAAGAAAATCACAAGTTTTTGATCATTGAAACACCGAGAGCTGTCCTGGTTTTTAATCGACGTGTCATATCAAGTGTTGCATGTCCCAAACAAAATAAAAAAGTCAGTCCTCGACACAGAAGGATTCAATGAATCCAGGTATCATGCAGCTACATGAAATCTACTGGAATTTAGCACAAAACTTGAACGCGATCTTTGGAGAATGGTTGTAATATTTAAAATTTAAAAAAATACTAGCATGAAGTGCAACGAAAACCTTACCTTATTGTACTAGCTCCAACAGAAAAGTAAGGAAAGCCATGAGGCAATGTCAAATTCTCGTCTTCCTAGGCTTTCCAACGTATGGAAGGAAATTTCCCAAATACCTCGCACTTAAAAACGCAACCAGAATCTTAATCTTTCACCAATCCGAAGCGTCCCAAAAGGTGTCAAGGATAGCCCACGAAATTCTCAAACTTCGAGCGCGGAAATCTTAACGATCTTTTTACACTTTTGCTTTGCATCCCTCCCCTAGTTGGGAAGTGACACGCAGAAGACACGATCACAACGCACTTTGATTGGAAGAAGTAAAACTGCATTCTATTGGTTATAATGTGTGAGGACATAACCACAACGGAAGACACGACTGCAACGCTACAGCCGTCCCCGTTCTCCTTGCTTAAAGTCCTTAAAGCCAAGATCGGACCGTACGGGATGGATCATGGACTGGACCCCGGATCGGATCACGGATTAAAACAAAACGTTTCGAAAAATAAAAAAATCAAATCGTGTACAAAATAATGATACTTAAAAAAATAAGAGTAAAAAAAAATAAAATAGCTTAAATTTCAATAAAAAATGTTGACTGACAAGCCAAAATATAGTGTGCGAGACACAATAAAGGAGCGTAGGCCCCTCTTGATTTTTTGTGCCTCAAAACCCCATTTAGTCACTTTCACGAACTACATAAATCGCTTACGTGCACTTCAGCAGTCATATCTATCACAATCGTACACCTCATATCGCCTCTTTTCTCGCGCGTGGTAAATGATATTGAAATAAGGAAAAGTAGCACATGAGCTGGCATTGAAAAAAAAAACAAACAAACAAACAATCAAAAAACAAACCAAAAAATAGCTGACTGATGAAATCATACGTGCCTCTCGCTTGCGTTTGTCTATGGTGGCACTACACAACAATCCTTGACAGAGCCTTTTGAAAGTGACTACATGGGGTTTTGGGGCGAAAAAACTTCCATTCTTGATCCGATCCGTGATCCAGTCCGTGATCCGATCCGGTCCGATCCAGATTTTGTCGTCTGAGTGTTTAGCTCAAGAGATAATATTAGATTCTTCGGCAACAGTTAATAAATCATTTCGATATGTAAGCGTCATGCGAATCAATGCAATTTATGCCAATCTTTCTTCTATTTTGGGAGGGCAGCGAAGATCGCTGTAAAAAGAGAAAAGGTTGAAATGAGGTCACAATTTACCTGAGCTTTGAAAGTTCGCAGAGAGTTAATGGTTGGCGCAATACTCGCCAATACTGATGGATTAAAAAAACAAAAATCTCCTTTCACTTAATTGGAAAGAAGCAAATTCAGTTAGACTTTGTCACGTCCGTGGCGTTAGACTGCGAGTTTTAGAGTAAGTCTAATTGGAAGTACAAATAAATAATACAAGCCTTTCTATTTGAGATCAGTAGAAGAATGCCTGAAGTGATTATTTGCTTAGTACGCGAAGGCTTTGGGTATCTTGAAGAGAATAATCAGAAGTTTTTGAAAAGAAAGATGGTAGACAGAAAAAATCGAAGTGTTAACCAGACTTGCTTATCAGTATTGTAAGACACGCACTCAAAATTGTACGCCCTTTAACTTAGCAAGTTTACAATTATCAATAATCATAGTCAAACCTTACTTCTAAAAATTATTATATATGTTAAAAATATATTTTACGACAGTATTACAAAAGTTTCTTTCCTTCCTTCTCCGACTGGTTCTGTCATTTTGTTGTTACATGTCACGGCTTATTCTCGGAAATCAACCGGATGTGGTTCCTCTCAGTTCTCCCTAGAAATGTATTAGACTTCAAGGCGGAAGTGATCCTGAGCTCCTAAGACACCTTTAACGAGCTGGTCCCGAGAAGTCAGGGCAAACCCTTAAAAGCTTTTCTCTAAGTAGGCGAATAAAAAAAAGGATATCTGACAAAAATCTTTATAATGTGTCGGTGATATTTTATGGCAGCTCTATTATAAACTTTCCATTTTTAACTCATTCAAAATTTGCCACGTTCTCATTGTGGTTTATTATTATGTCACAGATCTTTCGCGGAAATCAACCGGATGTGGTTCCTCTCCAAAATATGGATTTGATTGGTTCATTATTTCAGATACGTATCAAATTTGCATCAGTTATTATTTGCTCTGCTCGTTCGCTCGACTCTTTGTGGTTTAGACCTTGATTTCTTACCAACAGACTGAAGCTTCTAAAACTCAGGTGAGATATTTTTCGTTGAAACGTAACGCACACGCTTGTCCTATCTAATTGAGCCAATATCAAAATCTCTGTGGACGCACGGTTGTGCGTGTATAGCATAACGTTTACATTTACAATTTGCTGCAAAGCTCTAGTCCAGTTTAAATTAAATGGTCAATATTGTTTTACACCAATTGAGACAGCCTCATTGGAGTTCAAATTTTCAAGTTCAAAATTAGAATTGCTATAGAAACCTGTTTCGAAAAACCAGAAAAAAGCTAGATTTGATCTCGACCGCTTTAAAGCTTGCCACGTGTTCTCCAACATTGCCAAGTGCATCCATTCTTTGATATAGCCACGTTCAGCAAAAACAATTTCCTAGATAATTTAGCTGTTCACTTTGTATATTCATATTCAGTTTTTAAGATGCAAAATTAATCAACAAAAGAACTGGGTCGAAAATTCTAATCAAAACAATGTTGATTTTAACGTATTTTGCTTGCTGTTTTATTTAAAAATTACCATACTTTGGTAGCAAAACATCGAACATTCGATGTTACGTTTGACAAAGGATTCCCCTGACTGCCTTCGTTAAGCCCACTACTAAAGATTTTGTAACATGATAAAAACTTAAGTCAGCAAAAGCTATTTTATTGACAAGATTAGAGAAACCCATCGATGAAAGGTTTTACTGTGTTCGCTCCCCCCCCCTCCCCCCAGGTGAAACGGAAGCGAGGGAGCGGAATTCCCTAGCTTCCGTTTCACCTTGCGGGGGAGGGTACGGCTACAATTAGGCTAAGAACCTCGCATATTGGGACTTTTCAGGACTATTTAAGATAAATGTTGACAAAAATTGAGACTCAGGTTGAAGGAAAATGAGAAAGTATCCTCGCCATTCATTTAACAAAAAATGTATTATTTATTCTTCTTTTGTTTTCTCTTTAACAACAGAAGTCTGTGACTAAAACATTACGCACACTTTTTATAGTTAACCTCTACTTTTTATAGTTAATCTCTTGGTGATAAATGATCCTTGATTCAGGTAAAACTGTATTTGCAGCATGTTTGGCGAAAATATCTGAATGACTGAATGACTGAATGGAAACCTTCCACTTTTTGGTTAATTTAGATACCATTTTGCAACCGAACAATAATCTGAGACAAAAGTTTATTAACCAGTCACCTTTACTTGTAGTATGATTGGAAGTACAATCGAAAAACCACTTGCATTCTATTTCATGAATTTCTGCTTTATTTATGAATTTCATGTAGATCATGTGGCTTTGGAACTTGTTGTTAGGAGATGCTACCTTAACGACAAAACTTCGTGAGTTTTTGGCTAATCACGTAAAGATTTCCGAAGCTGATATGACTCGCAGCAAAAAGCTGGTCAAGGACTTCATTGAAAACCAGGTGATGTGGTACTGTCGAAAGAAGTCTACTCTTCCGATTCTGAGACTTGAATATACTGGCAGTGTTTATGAAAGGCTGAAAACTGAAGCTGCCGATGAAGTCGATGTCATGGTGGTTTTAAAAACTTCGACGCCATTGTTATGGGGTGATCCAGAAGTCATGGTCGAGGACTCGGATGTACCAGGGTACGTCCGACTTAAAGCGAGAAGCGATTCCAAATTCCGCCGCTACGCAGGTCCTGAAGGTTACATAAATCCTGAACGTCTTCGTAATGGCTGGTTCTACAGTCTCGTTGACAAAGCAGTGGACGACTTTAGAGCTAGAGTACCAAGATCTGACTTGGACATGATGGTGCGCCAACACGGACCCGCTGTACAGGTAGATATCTTTAAGAAGGAACCATACGAATATCTCTTATCTGTTGACCTCGTTCCTTGCTTTCAAATCGGGTCGGATAATTACTATGTGGCAAAGTCGTACAGTGGGAGACGATTCGTCTCTAGTTCAGGTCTTCTCTGGAGGCAATCGTTTTCTTTGAAAGAGAAGCAACTTCTCGAGTACATGGATAGAGATCATGGCTGTAGGCACGAACTCCTCAGAATAGTAAAGACCATCGTTAATCGTGAAAGATCCTCCCTTGGAAAATTAGAGTCGTACCACTTGAAGACAGCTTTCATGCACTATAACAAAGAGAAGCCCCATTATTGGAATACGCGAACATCGCTTGGAGATCACTTCGTTGGATTTCTGGGGTACTTGCAAAACTCCCTTGAGCAAGAAAATCTTCCACACTACTGGCTGGACGGCGTAAACATTTTAGACGACATTGGCGGAGTAGTGATTAGAAACATGGCTGCTCGGTTGAGGAGAATCCTAAATAGTGAAGTAGAACGGAATCAAATTCTTTCATAGACAAATAGTCTCCATCACCTATCCTGATACCATACCTTTTGAAAGTCCAAGCGGATCCATGATTTACATTGCCAAGTTTCTGTCACAGAAAAGCTACTTGTAAACTAGGACAAAACTTACCTGAAAAAATCGAATTGTTGGGTAGGCTAAGGTTTTCCTATATTTTTTTTCCACTGCTTTGTTTGTTTGTTTGGTTTTTTTTCTCTTGTTATTCATTTATCTATTCGTTTATGTCTTTCCCTTGAAGCTGTAACCATGAGTCAGTTTCTTCAGGTCATGTATGAATTTAATAATGCAAGCTGAAAATTGTGGCGTTGAGTATTTTTCCTCGTGTGAATTTCAAATGAGTTATATCATTGCAATTTTTAATTTCAACGGAAATACAGAAAGAAAAGTTTAAACGATTAGAGAATCATGTTACAGTGTTTTATTTATTTAATGTTTTTTTTCATAAAGACTTAATAAAATACTTTAAATCACCTAGCCTTTTTGAACACTTAAAGGAAAAAAGTGCCCGAAGCTTTCTTATTTATTTATCTTATTCTGGAAGATAACAGGTTCTTGACAGAATAATAACTGTTATCATATTGTGAGGGATTTTCCCCTATTCTTGCCGTTTCCGTTTCGACAGGCGCAAAAAGACTAAACAAAACCAAAGAACTTCCTGTCCTCATGCAAATATGATTGTTTGATTTGCATTTACTCGTATGTAAGAAACTTCCATGCAATATTTTTCGATCAAAAAGCGTAATTGAGCATTATTTCATACGCTTTTCAGTCAAAAAGTAAAAGATTCGACATTTTCACTAGTGACTTTTGTCATATTGTGTTTAGTGATAAGATCTGCACAATACCTCAACCACAAGTACTATCTATCATGTCTATATATAAAGTCCTTAAAATATCGACTTATTCTGCCATGAAAAAATAAAATGATATGTTTTGCGATTGTAGTTATCATTGCTTTCCGAGGACATTGTAAACATTAAGATCGTAAAGGGATACCTCTTTGCAAGAAGATTCGAAAATTCGAAAACAAAATGGTGCATATAAGATGAGGGGATTTTACCTATTTCTATTTTTGGTGCTTATGACACGAAGACATACGGGCTTCGACAAATCTTATTGATTTGCAAGCATTTTTGAGACTTATACCTTATTTGAAACCGATCCATTGAGCTGTCTTTGAAGTTTTTTTTTTTTTTTTTTTTTTTTTTTTATGAAACAAGACTGCGGATTCAACCTTTTTCGTCGAAATGTTTTCAACACTGATGGCAACATTTTAAACATGGACCGAAAACAAAGGTATGGTGCAGGGGAAACCCCGACACGGTTCTACTGCGTCACATTATCTATTTAAGTCCGTTTCACTTTCACTCGTCGGTTAGACTGAATGCGCCACGGTTAAGACGTTAAAGGCGGTATTTAACTACTCCAGTCTTGATTCACTTGCTAGGAAAAGCTTCAACGGCTGGCGCTATTACAGAGCAACACATTCTTTACAGGATTTAAATAAGGATCGAAAATTTCCTCTCTATAGGTAAGACCGAAAGCATATTTCGTGTATGATCAACCTATTGTGTAAGTTTCTGTTTCTTTCTTCGTTACCATCGATTATTCATATGATTCAGTGAATAACAAGCCTCACTCGTAAGAGGTCCGTTTTGGTTTTTATTTCATTCAGAGCCTTCAATGAAAGCCCTGTAATTATGTCGATATGTCTGCTTATGTTGGTGTGGATACTCGCCCCAACACGCTTTGTTAGGTGATACATACAAGCATCTCAAGCTTGCTCCTTTGAACGTTTTCCAGTAATAATTGTATATCTGCAATGGGTAGGCATGGCTATCATAATTGGAGCCAAGCGATATAAACTGTCATTATGAGCTGGGAAATTTACATTTCACTCAGATGCTTCGGGACTGAGGTTTTTACTTTCATAAGACGAGCTTATTTTTTTGAGAACCACCTGCTTTTCTGAGAAAACAGGAAGTCGGCATTAATTTATTTCCATAATTTCTTCTAAAACCCTTGGATCGTGACCTTTCCCTTCTACTTGTAGATTATATCTTTTTTTGCGATGTTTGCTGTTAAGAAGTTCAAGTTAAACATGAATTATTGCTATTTGAAAATTTAAAAAAAATACATTTAAAATAGGTGTGCTATTAAGAAGGTTAAGTTAAACATGAATTATTGCTATTTGAAAATTTAAAAAAAATACATTTAAAATAGGAAGAAGAATTCGAAAATGCTTGTTTCAGGCGCGCTAAAACGGAGCGAAATGTTAAGCGGCGTGATTGTAGCGGCGGAGTGAAAAAAACGAGAGTGGTTTGGGTCAGGTTATGCGGGTAAAGCAGAGCAGTGAATAAAAGTAAGGAAGAAGAGGATGCAGTTTAGGAAGGAAGGAAGGGAAAATGATTATCACAATTGTGAATGTTTTTCTGTATTATTTCCTGAGCAGAGTAATATAGCACTCTGACTCAGCTCACATGCACGGAGAGCACTGAATGCATTTCTCTTTTTCATCATCCACATTCTATTTACACAAATATCTTTTTCCTCATGCATCAGATCATGACACTAACTTCACCTTTAACGAAGAAACTTCGTGATTTCTCCGTAAAATATGTGAAGATTTCTGAAGAAACTACGACGCGCGCCAAAAGGTTGGTCAAAGATTACATTGAAGACCAGATCATAGTGTACTGTCAAGAGAATTCTACGATTAAGATATTAAAGTTGGAGTATACTGGCAGTTTTTACGAGGGGCTGAAGACTGAAGCTGCTGATGAAGCCGATATCATGGTAATACTGGGAACACCAAGCTCAGCAGGAATCGAGGTTATAGATTCCCGAGTGCCCGGGTATGTTCGTCTAAGAGCAAGAAATGCTCCGATGCTCAGCAAGTATTTGAGTCCAGAAGGTTACATTGACGCTAAGAGTCTTCGAGATAGTTGGTTCCACAGCCTTGTTCGCCTGGCAGTGAATAATATCAAACCTAAAGCACCTTTCTCTGACGTTCGTCTGGTTGTGCGTACCCACGGGCCGGCTGTCCAGGTGGACATTTTTAGGAAAGGATCTAATGAGAAGTTATTATCAGTTGATCTCGTCCCTAGCTTCCAAGTCGAGGAGAGCTGGTATGTGCCCAAGCCTTTTGAGGGAAACCGATATGTGTTAAACAACGAGCTTCTCTGGAGAAAGACATTTTCACCGAAGGAGAAGCAACTCCTAGCGTCGATGGACAGCAAAGACCATGGCTGTAGGCACGAGCTCTTACGAATCGTGAAGACCGTAGTCAAGAGGCCGGTGACATCTTTACCACTGGATTCATACCATTTGAAGACCGCCTTCATGCACTACATTAAGAAAGGAGGCCTGGACTGGGTGAGTGGAGACGCTTTGGGGGAACATTTCCTTGGATTTCTTACAGAATTACAATTTCATATGGCGAGCAGAAATCTTCCCCACTGTTGGTTGCGTGGTGTTAACGTTCTGGATGATTTCAAGAAAGGAACAATTGAGCAGATGGAGAATCGGTTGAGAAGCATCCTAAACAGCGAAGCAAAATTGAACAAGATACTCGAATAGCCTTCAGGACTCTGTCATGTCTGTCTCTTTCGTACCATCAATGCTGTCTGTCATTTTATTGAACTCTCAATTGTTGCTTTAGGAAGGGCTAAATGGAAGTGTAGAACCTTGTTTTCAAGATGTATGTTAATTAGATTTTAATCTAGCTTTCTAGTAATTCTATTTTAAAAAGGCATTGTAAAACTTGTTGTGTAAATGTGTTCTGTTTCTTTACGCTACGTCAGTTGTATTAATGCAAGGATAAGAGTAAGCAGCATAAGTTAGTAATGTAAAGTACAGCAAAGAGTGAAATATTTTAAGTAACGTCACCAAATTAGAAACATCAGAGTCAACCTAATCCTCCTAGTAACGTGACTCAATCAGAAGTATTGTAACCAACGCTTGGTAGAACTATAGGTAAGGTAACGTAAATCATAGAATTGCTGCACGTATTGTATCTTAGATTATATTTGTAATTTATTGTCCGCTTTGTTAATGTTTTTTTGGGGGGTAATCGGAATGAAAGTTAATTAAAAAAAAAAAGAAAAATGAAATAATGTGCATTTTGAGACTAACAAACGTGAAGTGAAAGCATCCGAGTCTCTTTTTATCGCACACTTGACACGAAAACAAAACAGCTTACGAACTTGCAAATACTCTTCAGGCAGATACCTAAAGAAAGTCTATATAACAGACCAGTTGAGTGTTCCTTTGAAATAGCTTATGTAATGAGAAACCAGATTTTACCTTTCTTTCGTTTTTAAGCATAAGACTGAACATGTAGTTTCCCGTGTTATTTAAAGCACCTTGCTGCCGCAATATACAGTGCTTTTGTAATTACTTTCACTAGAAACAAAATCTTTTTCTGACAATCACACACCTTTCTGAGAAAATCGGAAGTACTGTTTAACCTTCATATTTTCCTATGGGGCTGGCAAGCAGAGCCTATTGAATTGCCAGCTCTTTCCTGTCAAGGAGCCAATTTAAAAAGCTTTGTTGAGCTGAGTTTGCGAACCAGGGTTATTGTGTCTTGTAATTTTGTAACGCCATGGTTATTGCAAAGGAGAAATATTATTGTGGTCAAAAGTAGCAGCACGTCATCCTATACGTATCTTGTTGTTTGAAGAACCGAAGCTTGGATATAATGTTATGCAGCTATTTCCTAAGTTTTGATTAGCGTTTCTAACTTTGCAGTGCCCTTTGACAGAAACGAAAGGGTATCACTGCTGATTTTTACCTGTCATTAGAACTTCGGATTCTCGAATTGTAGTGGAATTCGATTTTATTTGATGAAAAAAAAATTCAATAGGAAAAGAAATGCAATTTGAGAATTATGTTGATGGTATGGCGATAGGCATTCGTTCGCAAACGCATGAAATTGTACTCGTGATCAGTGAAAGCCGAAGTCGCTGTTATCGCATTCTTCGGTCATCAGCAATGCACAACTTCTGGGTTATCTTCGTCATCGACATAGTGGAAAAGCCCACTTCCTCAGTTGTATCTAGGTCAATGAACTTTCTTTAGATTCAGTTTTGTATATCGTTTGAACTGTCGTTTTCTATTGAACAAATTCGCTCTTTTGTGCTGACAGTTTCAACTGCGGATAACGAAACCGGTAGCCACAATATTCGAATGCACCTACAGTGTAGAAATTAGATCGCAAAAGAAAGATGAAGATCTTTCACAAGTTAAATTTTTTTGGTCGGCAGGAAAACTGCACTTTTTGACCAACACGGTTGTAGTCTGCACAGATACATTCAGAGACAGTTTTGAAAAGTTGAAAACGTTCCGTTTTCTAGCGCAACGTTTACAGCCAGGTATTAGAAACAGTGAGGTGGAAGGTGATGTCACGGAATCTTCCCCCACTCGTATTTTATTTCTTGGCGATCGACACGATCACCTGTTCGCAACAAGAAGCCCAGCAAAACTAACTAAATTTGCATTGGAGGCTTTAGAAAAAAGTGATCTAAGAAGCGTGACATACGGTCGCTTGAACTTGATTCACGTTTTCACGTACTTGGACAAATTCAATTCTTGAGGAGCTGTAAGTTGTTCTTTCTTTTCTTTTCTATTTTTTTTTTTATGTTTTTATCTAATTATTAATCTATTGAGTTCTTCATTTTCCTCAAATCCCTAACCATGATTCAGTTTTCAGGTTATTTATGAGTATAATAATACAAGCTGATGTGGATGGAAGGCTACATCAGTCACAGCAGCTGAGCTTTATAGCGCTGTCATACGGTACAATTTCATATCCCTATGCATTCGGCTGTCGTTCATTCATAAAACACACACCCTGAAAAGTTTATTTTGTAGTTGTTGTGTTAAACTTGCGTGTTTTTATGAGCGACAATTCAGCCAGATTTCACTGAACATTTCATTTTCAGATTCGGTATTAGAGACTAAAAAACTTCAAGCGAAAGTGTTAAATTCGACCTGCCGAACTATTCCAGTTGTAAACTATTGCAGATTGTGGACTTTGCTGGTTTGTGAATTTTGACGGTTTGAAATTTTTGACCGCTGCAGTCTTAAATAGAATGAGAAAGATAGTCAATTTTAAGCTCGGTAAAAAAAAGACGTTTTTCGTCTTGTCGAAAAATTGCTGAGTCCCCACAAGTCTTTCTCTATTTCTTTACCGAGCTTAAAACTTAACATCTTTTTAATTCTATGTACAAAACATGACGCTATCGACATTGCTGATCCTAGAAGTATGCAGGTGTCATATATGAAGTTCTGTGGCTCAATAGTGGAGTATCGGAGCGCGGAATCCGAATGTCTGAGGTTCGATTCCTCGTGGAGACTCACAAGACGTCAGGATTCTGACTGGCTTATTGTAGCGTACTTTATGAAAGTATAGAGCATGCGACACAGTTCGCTTTGGAAATAAGGCTTGTTTTGCAAATTGAAAGTACTGCGAGGGGAACTTAACGGATTCTTTATCATAAAACAATTAGAGGAGCCTTGATTGTGTTCTGTTCTGTTGTAAAGCGCTTAGAGAACGGCTAGAGCACTAACTGTAAACCAGGCAAAGCATTTTAGGTAGAGATCTTATTCGTGACATCATTTTAATATTTGAGTAGTCTAATACCACGGCAACACTCTAATCTTGACTAATGAGGGGTAAAATCTGTTTGATAAATTGTGTCGGTCATCAAACCTGGCAATCAGCGACTTTTTTTAACGTTTTTGATAACAAACTTGGAATGAGTAATGGTTATTACTGAAGCAACCGGCAGATAAACAAGGCATTCTGATTTTTTAGACAGAAATTTCATCGAGTTTGAATCCCTCATTTATTAATGAGTCAAGGAACCAATCCATGTGACATCAACATTGAGCGGCAAATCATGTCTTTCCTTTTTATCTTCTACAAACAATGAGATGGAGGTAATTAACTTTGATTTTTTCTGGGTTTTCTTTTATTCATTTATTTATTTATTTATTTATCATTACAATTTTTTTGCTTTTCATGGAGTTTTATTAAATATAAATGGGATGAACAAAAAGCTACTGATTACTTAAACTGAAAGGGAATTATATCCTTTAACAAAAATGATGAAAGGTGAAAGTATTGCACATCATATACTTCTTCTGTGTGTTATAAACTGCAACGTGTAGCATGTTTCTGTTAATGCTTTTTTCTCAGCGAAAGCTTATTCCGCTCTGATTTTCCACTATTGTTACTTTTCTTGTTGGTTCGAAAGGGGCACAATGTGACGATGGCTTTTACCGCCAATGGTTCAGTACATTTTCGGCTAAATTATTGCTATCGGTTACTTCAAAATGGTATTGAAGACAGGAAAAATTACGGTCAACTATTTTTACGACAAACGGTTTAAATTATTCAATGTTTACGGCCTAATGGCTAATTTGATGGCTGTTTAACAGCTTTTTAGCGATTAACGCCATTGAAAAGCTCGCTTAATAGTGCCTAATAGTGCTTTAGTTTCAACCTACATCATATGCAACCTACATCATATTCTGAAATAGAAAAGAGTCCAAAAGGATGCGAATGTTTTGAAATTCAGTGTCCACCGTGCAATGAAGGTAATCTAAAAGTATACATAAATATCCCTGATCTTGTATGTTGGTGTTCCGCACGAGGTACCAGTGAAAATTCCAGCCTTCTCTGCCATCGGTTTTCTTCTGAGAACAACCGTTGCGCGCCGCAAGCCCTTTTGACTTCTCCAGAAATTTGTTGCCAATTTGTCGCATCTTCTAGTTTTACCATCAAATGCATGTGCTGCGGCAAACAAAAAAGATGAATCTCAATTTGTCTAAATCGTTTATTTTGCATTCAGGTCGTTTCTTTTTTTTCTTTTCGGACAATCGATTTTGGATTATCTATAGAGCGCGTGTGGGACAAAAAAAATGGCTATTAAGATGAAACAGTTTTGTGATCCAGGGAAAATGAAACACCTGAATTGTCAATTCCACCTTAAATGCACCTCAAGAACAAGTATCGCCTCACTAAGGTTTTCCACGGGAAATTCAAAATTTAATTCCTCCGTTAAAATTAATTCAGCAAAAGAAAATGCCACTTACAGTTTAAACCCATGCGGTACTCATCTGTAATGACGTCTCCTGCTTTTGCATTGAACGGATACAATCCTGTCGACGTGTTGGAGATATATAGTCCACCGTACTTGAAATTGAGGCCGAATTTTTCATTCGTTTGCTATGTTTCACTCGAAAAGTTTTCCCCTGACACATCATAATTGCAAGGCAGTGTAGATAAAAAATAAGACGTGACGTTCGAGTCCTTATATTATTTCTTACTTTTTTTGTTTGAATTTTGTTGTTTTCGTTTTAACTTTTTTTTGTTTTTTTGTTTTTACAAAAACGATAAAAAATGTTTGAAATTTTCAAGCAAGCTTAATGAAACAGTCAAGCTATTTTTTTCCCCCTTGGTCGTGAAGTCGTAAATTGCTTCTTTATGTATACTATCTTTGTTTAGTATTCGGATAAATTATTCATAATCTTTACCATTCATCGCCAAAAATGCTCCAGCATGACGATCTTCCGCGAAATTCTTGGGTATACTTTATCATTGTCCAGTATCCTTTAATGAGAGTCAAGGCCCCAGACGGTGGTGCAGATCCACAGCCAGATGACGTCACATGTCCTGAAGTGGTGAGCCCATTATTTTCTTCATCGTAGGTCAATGTAACTCCTCCCGTGAGCGCGCTGTCAATCCATGACTTAGTGATTCTTTTCCATCCTAAGTATTTGATTTTCAGACAATGATGAAAATATCATCCTTTAAATTAAAGTGCGGTTTGACAAAAGGCGAGAACCCGATGGAACACTCGTTGGGAAAGCAAATGTTTCGCTCTTTGATGCCGCTCATCAGTCATGTAACTGATGAAGGCCTGCGAGAATTTAATTTCCAATGTTATGTTTTTGGGCGTCCTATAATCAGACAGTGAAACTGAATAAAGAAAAAGGAATCTAGCTCATGTGTTGATCTACCGTGAAGCTATCAAAAAGCGACACTGTCTGCACTTAGGCTTGCGTGAATTTTATTTCTATGCTATGTTTTTGGTGGTCCTATAATCAGACAGTGAAATGAATAAAGAAAAAGGAATCTAGCTCATATGTTGATCTACCGTGAATCTATCAAAAAGAGACGATGTCTGCACTTGGATAGTTCCTTATCTTTTAACAAATACAATCTCTTCGGCATTAGCCAATTTTGAAAAGATTCGGTTTAGTAATTGAACCAGTAGCTAACCAAAGGACTGCTGAGATTAGTCTGTTAGTGATTCAGTTGTTCAACAAGTACTTCTTATCCCAAAGAAGTCTATTATTATATCACCGCGCGCAAAAGACTCTCTACTTACTCAGATCAGGGAGTTTCTCAGCGTAGACAAACATTTTCCTTTGCTGAAAGTTTTCAGGTCGACTTCTGCTCATCTCTGTGCTAAGCTCGCAGACATTTTCAGCAGCGTTGTAATTCAAACTTTGGCAGACCGGATTTTTTTGGCAGGTGATATAACAAAGATGAAGACTTTCTGAAGGGGACGATTTAAACACGGATCCTACCAAGATAAATCCATATTTCGAACTTGTAGATACACATTGCCGCGTGGTCATCAAAAATTGAACTTGTAACGCCAGGATTGATTGAAATAACACAATTCGTAAATTAGTCATTTCTCCTGTTTGCTCAGTATAAGAAGATCGTACGATTTTCTTAAACAACTTTATTGACACGGTTGCTATAGCTGCTTTAAAAAACAATAAAGTTGCTTTGGGAAGCTTAAACGAGTTTGTTATTTTCAATGTCATCAAATATTTATATCTATTCATAGTATCTATCTTTCCTGCAACTTTGAAAAACACGTTAAACGCTTTTTGTTATAAATTCATCTACAATTTCTAGGACATTGAGAACTGATTGTAATATGACCTAAATCCTAAAATTTTTCTTAAATTGTGTGGGTAAAAAGAAGACCTTCTGTGAAAACAGAAAAGATGCGCTGATGACGCGAATCATCTTTATTATAATAGAAACTTGGGAATAATACTCGAGAATATCAGCCTGCCGCGCGGTAAATCTGAGCGGAAATACTTGATGATACTTTAATACTTGTTGATGTATTGTAGTAAAAGTTACCATAAGTCGTATCCTTTTTCATCGTTGCTGTATATTTTTTTCGCTCGAATGAAGCTTCTCAGATCCGCTTATTGTTTTTATCTTGTTTGTGTTGTTGATGTTCGCCTTAAAATGATAAGATTTTAAAAAGTTTGACGAAAGGCACTTCCTGCAACGGACGTTTTCAAAAGCGAGAATGGGGAGCGGGGAAAGGGAAAATAAAATGGGAAATTGAAAAGGATAAATTAATTTCCTTTTTTTTTTTTGTGCAATATTTATTTTTTTGTTTAATATGCGGAAAAGAAAATTTTCAGCGGCGATTACCAATATCCACTTACTTTCAAAAACGTTCATAGGCAAAATTTGAGGAACGGAATAAATTGATGATAAAGAAAGAAGTGATACATGACACCTAAAGAATGTTGTAAAACTAAATCTTATTCATTTCATCAGTAAACAAGTGATAAGGTAAATTAAATATGCTGAGATTAATGAAAGGGCCATTTGAATGCTTATTTTAATATTAACGAACTAGAAGTTTCAAAGAAGTTAACCGAATAATGCTTGAATTGTTCAGAGTCCAAGTCACTATTCAACTCCGATCGACAAACGAACCCATAGTTTTTTTTGAAAGTGATAGAGGTTCGCTTAAGAGATAAATTTCGGCGAGAGAAAGTACTTTTCTCACTTTCAGCTGCTGAGAAATCGAAAAATCATATTAAAGAATAATTTTACTTTGACGACCAAAAGACGCACCGAGCACATAACGAACCTAACAGGTTTCAGATTAAAATTTGCACGAATATTGGATGCGAGGGTTTCCCCGCAAACATGAGTAATCTTGCCCTTGAAGTATGAACAAACGTGTATATTTCTGTGCCAAAGGGGGGCTATTTTGTTTATTATCCTTCGAATAATTTGCAACATTACATAAAAAATGTTTACGAACAGTTAACCATTCATTGCGCGAAATGTTCTCTTTTCAGTGTTCACTAGTACGATTTTATGTATAAACAAACATTTCCCCTCTTTTTTTAACAACCAAAAAACGCTCTCTCTCACCTTAAATTAATTTTAAACGAGGACTTATCATAATGTACGTAGGGCTTGAAAATTAAGGAATATCACTTGGGGTATATCCTCAATTATGATCCATCAAATATTTTTGCTAGCTCATGACTGGTCTAAATGCTTCACGTTAACGAATATTACCTACCTAAAACTGGGGGATATCCAAGGATATCACCCAAGTAATACTCCCCAACTTTCAAACCTTAAGTCCACTGCGATAAGTCTTCGTTTAAAATTCAATTGCTGGTTTTCAGTGTCACGCCATTCAAAATAGATCAAAATAAAAAATAAAAACCGTTCAATCGATTTAGTCTAGAATCTGGAAATAGAAAGAAGCTAGATATGTAAAGACTCTCGCCAAGATTCAGGTCACAGCAATTTTTCTTACGGAAGATATGAGGAGAAACGTTTTTCCTAAATTTATAGAGATTTGTATGGAGCCGCCATGCTGGTGCCCACCTAGATGGGCACCAACATGGCGGCCGGAAACCAGCAGAAACATCTGTCACTGAGTTTTGCTACAAAAGCGTGAATTTATCTCTCTAAGAACTCATAAACGTAACAATAATACTTTATTCTAATACAAGAACTGTTCAGATAGCTGAATTTCCCTAAATAAGTCACCTTTTAAACCAACATAACAGCTCTCTCGCTCGTCATGTAAAGGCCACGTCACGCAAAAGCTTAGAAATTCAAGAGTAGTCTATCACTAAACCAAGAACCCATTTGGAGTGAAAATTTGTCTGAATATTAGTTTTTAGCTGCTCTAATACATCATGAAAGTAAAATCTCAGGAAGATCAATAGTTCTGAAGTCTGAAATTTAGTGACGTCACGTGAAAACCAGCAATTCAAGATGAAAGAGCGTCTTTTGTTTGTTAGACGAAAGGATATATTTGTTTCTCATAAAGTCGTTCCAGAGAACACTCGAAAAAGAACATCCCACGCAGAAAAAAAACAATTTTCCATTTTCAATTTCCCATTTCATATTCCATTCCCAATTCCCCGTGTCCCACTCTCCATTCTACCTTTCCATTCCCCACTCCCAGTCCCATTCCCCAGTCCCATTCCCCACTCCCCATTCCCGCTTTTAGTAACATCGTTCTTTGTAAGGGGCATGTGATATGAATGAAAACGAAAGGAATTGCTAATCTTAATAATTTATAATTACTGTTGAGGGGGGCAACTGAAACTGACCAATTCATCTTCTCTTTAAACAGTTTATGCACCAAGAGTGGATATTCTACCGGTCTATCTACAAAGTTTCCTATTCTCATCCCAAAATAATATGCTGAGTTGGAAAAAAAAAAATGCAGTGCAAGGGATTTTTCCCGACTCGCCTACCATTACGTCACATCTGTTTATATAAGTCAGTTTTGCTTTCAGTCGTTCCAGTAACCTCTCCTTCACACAGAATTTGCTGAAGTCTGTCTTGAAAGACCGCATTTATTTCAAGTGGTTCAGTCTTAATTACTACACTTGGGAAAGCTCCATTGAATAAACTACCAGGGAGCGACATATTCTCAATAGGAATTGTGAGGACGTTGTTGGAATTGTCAACATTCGGTAAGACCGAATACATTTGTTTTCGTGTGTTAGTCTACGAATTGAATGACTGATCTTCCTTCCTCATTAATTTCTATTAGCTTTTTACTTATTTACATTGTAAGGAAACCTGGAGAGTCCAGTTATGATGCTCATTGTCTGAAATCAAAGCCTTGCATGCGAGCGTGATTGAATCGCTACTTCGTGACGCTCTGTTTGGGCCAAGATATACTCACATGCATGCCTCCGTTAGACTGTTTCTCTGGTTAATTTTTCGTAGGAATCTATATTTGCAATGCTTGTACATACAACCTCTGCTGAATTGACTTTTCTTGTTTTATTTGATTCTTGCAAATCTCTTATACGACGCTTTTTGTCGCGGACAACAAATTGTTCGTGAATGACTAGTAAGCTAAAAAAAGTAACAAACATCCATATTTATTCGGATGACCAGCCGGAGTGATGTGAAACTAAAGGACATGAAAATAATATTAATATAATTTTAATGTTGTGAACAGATGAGTGTTCATGGAATATTTAAATAGAACATCAAGCCGCAATAGTTCATCGTGAAATCATCTAACTTGCACTTGTGTGACGCAAATTTGAAAGCGAAAACAGCATATGAAATTAGGGGGTTTTCAGGGGATTCCCCGGCTCGTCTACCAGTACGTCATATCTGTTTATATGAGTCAGTTTTACTTTAAGTCGTTCCAGTAACCTCTCCTTTACACAGAATTTGCAACAAGTCTGTCTTGAAAGCCCGCATTTGGTTCAAGTGGTCCAGTCTTAATTACTACACTTGGGAAAGCTCCATTAAACTATCAGGGAGCAACATATTCTCAATAGGAATTGTCAACATTCGGTAAGACCGAATACATTGTTTTCGTATGTTAGTCTACGAATTGAATGACTAATTTTCCTTCCTCGTTAATTTCCATCAGCTTTTAAACTTTTTAAAGGAATAATGCAGACTATTTTCACCTTGCGGTGACAACGTGACCTCTTTCATGTCACAGAGATACATTTGAACATTACAAATTAGTATGTCGCCAAAGATTTTAGTCTACTCTTATTTCTTTAACCGTATTGAAAGATATTTCGCAAAATAGTAATTTTAGGAGATACTATTTTGCGATCGAAATGGACTATTAGTCGATTTCGCAAAATAGTAACTCTTCTAAATTGCTACTTTGCGAAATGAATAAAAATCCTTCTTGTTAATTGATGATTGCTCCAAAATTATTGCGAAAGTTATCTTTACCTTATACAAAATATATCAGCAATATCTCGCCTCGTTTCGTCAGTTTCGTTTCGTTTTGCAGAACAGTATAAACCTTTCCTCTCCTTATTCGAGGACCAGCTGAGGTGATGTGGAACCGAATGATCTCAAATAGATATTGATACAACTTTTAATCTTATGAACAGATTAGTGTTAATTGATATTCAAATAGAACATCAAGCTGCAATAGTTTATTGTGAAATCATCCCACGTACCCTTGTGTGACACAAATTTGAAAGCAAAAACAGCATATGAAATTAGGGGGTTTCCCTACTTCTAGTCGGGCTGACACAATGAGACAAAATAAGAAGGACTTCTGACCCGCCTGCAAAGTAGACAGATACTTATTATATACATTGACTTTTAATTAAAACTGCGAAGCCGACCCACTGTTCCTTATTTTAAACACTAAGGTCAGAGAGAAAAAGAAACATATTGTAAGGGCATCTACTGTTTTGTAATGACTTCGTGACAAACATGACGAGAAATGGTTTAAGTTTTAGGTAATACTACATTAGCATGTACGAATAGAGCATAATATTTGAGTACTATTACATTTTATGACAAGGTCTGCAGCGACTGTCGTTGTTTTCTATTCTCTAGGATATGCGAGATATTACCTGATATCAAATCATAAATATGTATTCCCTACTTTTCCTTCTGACACTTCGAAAAACACAAACACATAAACATAGCGCTGACTGTATTTGCACGCTTTAGCATTTTATGATTTAAAATATCAGATCATGAACGAAAAATACTTCACTATGACGATTCGAAAATTCGAAGGCAAACATAGGATATTGAATAGCAGAGTTAATCCTGCGTTCTTTGTGTGGGGCTCATGATTATAAAACGAAAGGACTTCCGACTCTTCTGCAAATGTTGTAATCTTGTGGCGATAAACTTCATCTAAATGGACCCATTAATCGTACCCTCTAGATAGTTTATGTGGCTAGAAAACAGATTATACCCTTCTCTAGTGAAATGTGCTAATATTAATCGAAATCAGGAGCCCGTGACTTATAAGTGATGGGCTCATCGCGTTCGTCCAACTCAATCAAGAGGTCCTGTCGAAATACAATGGACTCTCTCGCCCTATGGAAACCTTGCTATATTGCGGACAAAATCTCCCACGGCGAACGCATAGAGAAACGACTGAAATAAACTCCCGTTTTTAAGGACTCTCGCTCTTACGGAAATCCGGACACTTTCATGCCTCCGTGTCCACAATAACGGAAGTCGACTGTTCCGTATGCATGAAACAACAGTGCGGTGCGGGGGATTCCCTGTCTTACCTTTCAATGGGTCATATCTGCCTATCGAAGTCCATTTAGCTCTTAGTTGTACCCAATCTGTCTCACAGAATGCCAAACAATTTTGCTTTCAAACACCTCATTTAAGTGCGTCACAATTTATTGCTTCACTAGGAAAGTTACAATCGTGCGAGCTGGTACAGAGTAACAGTTCTTCAACAGGAATTGTGAGGACGGAATTGGAACTCTCGACATAAGGTAATTCCCTAACAATTATAGCTTTAATTTACCTGTTATTCAGCTATCATTCTACAAAGGATGATGGGAAAGAACCTTTAAAAAGCATTGGCAGGTGGCACTGAACAAGTAAATGCAAGGAAAATTTACGCGAAAGGAAAAAATAATAATCATAAGAGCAACAAGCCGATACAATAGTTTACAATATGATTCTGTCAGTTTTGTGAAATACCCTTTTTCAATCACGTGTGACGAGTTAGTTAATTAATAAACTTTTTTTTATTATATGGTTTAGTAAATATGCAACAAGTACATGATCAGAATCGCGCAAATTGTATTCTAATGACTTCGTGACATTTGGGAATGAGAAATGGTTTGAAGTTCCAGTTAATACTATCATTGTCATTAACAGACACAAAAGTGTACAGATAGGGGATAATGTTAGAGTATTAGCGCGTTTATAACAAGCTATATAGGGAAACTACAACGACTGTCGATCGTTAAAGTGCCTATCAGTGACACGATTTTTTTGCAAAAATATTTAGCTTACCATATGTACAAACTAACTCCCATAGAAGAACAATATCCGGAAAGCTTAAAACTCAGTTTTTTTTGGCCCTAAGGTGCCCTTATTTTCTCTATAATGTGTCCCATGGACTGGGAACAAGTTAGAGGATGATAACGTAGAAAACTGTGAAAACTCTTATTTGACACAAATCTTTCGACATCGAAGAGTAAAATCTCTTCAATGTCAACAATCGAAACGTGTCCACTTTCGCCATACGGCTACATCCTTTAGAAAGAAGTGTATAGGAATACCCCGGTGTATATGTCCTATTCTTGTAGCTAACATCATTTGGCGATCCGTGCAATACGTTCGTCCTTTCTTCTACATTTCTCCTTTCTCCACCATAGTCGCAGAAGCGTCTTCACGGTTTTTACGTCACAGCTATGTAACATGATCGTTTTCGCTGCGCGCTCGATGGGGACACTTTTTGGCCGCTCAATCGTACTTTCAATGCTTAAAAAAATGGTCAAGGAGAACTCGATTGGCGGTTAGGTCGATTATTTCTAATTTTATATACAGCTTTTAACCAGAAAATGCCAAAAAAGAATTCGTCTCATAGGCGCTTAAAGTCCATACATACTTAATGTCGTTAAGCCCATACAATATAGCGTGCGATGGTTCTGTCAGTTTTGTGAAATCCCCTTCCTTTTATAATAATCTGTGATGGGCTAGAAAAAGAGCTATTCTATGCTTACAGCTTATAAATATGTCAAGGATTTACCGTTAAAGCGATTCCTTCGATACACATCGGGCATTCCTAACAATCCTCATTTTCGGAATTCCATCGAGACACAAATGATAATGTTAGCTATGCGGAGTGTAAAGTTCTAGTCGGATAAAGCACTATTACGTAGCTCGCAGAACGATACAAGCATAACATTGAACTATTTATTTACAGGTATTCCAATGAAAATTCCACAAATGTTCTAGTAATCAAGCCGAATAAACATCCAGTTAGACAATGAGGCAGGTTTTCTTCGAACAGAAATTACACCTTTAGCGATCGAAATTACAATACACCCGAAAAACGATAGAATCACCGACTGTTTCGAGTTAAGAGTGACCATTACTCAGCAATTTTGGTTTGCAAAATATGCCAGTATAGAAACAGCGACCAGTTCTCTTTCGACAAAGCGTACAGCCGATGTCCCGGGTATTGACGTCAAACTGTAGGCACGAATTAGGAGCTACAAACACCTTTAACGTTTAACGCACTGAACAATTTAAATGTTGTATTCTTAGAGTGTTGAGTATGATTAAAACTTGGCATTTGTTGCGATCGAGTAAATAAGTAAGTTGTTTCTTTCCCAGTATCATCATTGTTTTGTTCTACGTTCGGTTTAATTAAATTGTTTTCGGTATAATTGAACACATACATATTTAGCTACTCTGGATTTGGTGGAGCATTCTGTCAGTGGTACTCCGAAGGGAACGCGTGTTTTTTTCTTTCTTTTTAAGCCATGGTTAACGAATGTTTACAAGGAAAATGAAGAAAGAGGACAAACATATTTTGGTACGTTGATCTTTTGATCGTGTTTCTTCCTTAACATTAAACATTTTATTTACAGACTATTACTATAGAAAAATAATTTCTTTCTTTCAGTAATAACAGAAGTATTCAGCATCAAGGTGATGAAGCATTAATCAAAGGAAAATATCGAAAGACTATCCAGTAATACACAGAAGGGATAAATATTAACTTAAACAGAGAAACAGTAAATTATCATTTGGGTAAGTCTTAGTTTTATTTTTTTTTTTGCAATTTCTTTCAAGACATGTCAGACTGTTATTGTTGCTTTCCCCTTCTTTTTCCACTTACCACGTGCAATGGACGCTCCCTAGGTCCATTCACTTATGTGCTAGACGCAGTACTCAAGGAAAGAGCACGGCGGATTGTCCGTCATCTGTCAATCACACATATGATTCTTGTTAGCTGTTAACTTGATCCAGTATTTTAACATATCATCGACTCACTGATTTTGGAGAAAGAGCTGTAGGCTTTCTGCGGATTAAAAAAGATCTCCATATTCCGGCTTTAATTTATCACTACGAATGTCTCTGTCCTCAGCACCAGAAGCCTGCATGACGCGTAATCTTGACAAAGAAGCAATCGCCACCTGGTGCGGCAAGGGGCAAGAAGTATCCTTAATATGCTCATACATTTTAAGTGAAAGTTGTAAAAGGAAATTTTTCAGCTCAGTTTTGCTAAAATATGTGAAGTAAAAATTGCAAGTATCTGTCTCTAGCTCTCTAAGGGATTAAAATATCTTTGAGACTCTTGACCTTCTTACTTTTTTTTAAAAGACAAAATCATCTTCGTATGAAAATCAAATGGTAAAAACAAAATCAAATTGTATAAACTTCAAGCTTTCATTTTTATAAATTAAAAAGACCACATAAACAAGATATACACACTGATAAACCAAGACGAAAACCATTTTGTTGATTTGGTTTGTTTGCTTGATTTTTTGAAAATTATTTTCGTATTTGTTTTAGTCGCTTTTTTCTTTTTCTTTTAATTCGTCACGAGAGGTCAAACGGCTGTGCTCTACTTCATTTGAATTGCTCTTCATGGATTATCGTCAGATTTATGTCTTGTCACGTTATACATCTTGACTTTAAAAAGATTCACCCAGAAAACCAGAGGCTCTTAGAACTGAAAACTGAGATCGAGACAAAGAAAACTCTACAGCCGTCTGTTAAAAAGGCAGATGTTGAGACCAACGTGGTAAGTAAGGTGATTGAAAAGACACAGAACGTACATGTGCAGCACATTAAGGGAGTGAAGACTTATTTTTCGGTTTGACACCAAGAGAAAAGTTTTCTATCATTTTCTCTCGTTCATGCTCAGTTTGATTAGTTGTTTTTGTTTTGTTTTGTTTGTTTGTTTGTTTGTTTTATAAGAGATTTACATCGAAAATGAACATCACGTGTGTGCTAAGGTTGGAGTTACATACTCTTCACAAAGTTATTTTTTGACATGTGTTAAACTCAGTTGACATTTTATTTCTACATGAAGATTTAACTGAATTTTCTAAACCCAGATGAACCTTTTTTTTTTTTTAATGTTGGATAATCATCGTAAAGAGTTATTCACATTTATTCGGCGTCTTTGAGAAAAACAGGCCAAGAAATAAAAAACTATGAATCGTTTTCAAGGAAACATGTACTAATCATAATCTGAAGATTCGCTCACACTTGACTCGAAAAAGGGCATGTCAGCCATTTTAATATATCTTTTTTTTCGTTAGGCCTCATTGAATTTAAATGTGATATCAGAAGGTTAGTAGGATCGAAGGGTTCAAGTCTTAAAGGGCACCGTGTTAAGCAGTCGCCCTGTACCAAACGGTCGGTTATCAAAGTTCCGATATTTTTTTTCCTTAAATTATTTCGTTATATAAATCGGTTAGTACGTGCGCTATGATTGGTCTATTCAGCGGGCCGTATTTCACAGCCCGCTAAATTCAAAAGTTTGTTTTGGAACAGTGGATATTCAACGAATATTTTGATCTTTTGACGACTCGAAGTCCGGTTTATATTGGAAGCCAATAAAATGCTCTTGTACTTAGGATTTGATAACAGATAAAACAAGAGATAAAATGAAAATCTTACTGACTTCGTTTTTCTCGGTCCGTATCGTAAGTTACTCTCGATTTACGGCCTGCACGCTTCGCGCTTGGGCTATAAATCCGAGCGGGAAAAGCTCGGTCCGTAAGTTACTGTACGGCCCTCGAACTCTGTCAGTAGGAGGTATGTAATTTTCACCTGAAAAGAGTGGTCACCTCTATTAAACAGTAGTGGTCACCTCTTTACTGAGTCCCAAAAGCGTGATAGTATTATCCTCCACTTGTATTCAACGATCACTTTAAGGAAACCACCCAAATAAAACTAAGAATAACCTTTAAAGAAAAATTTAATTCATGTTTATTTTCCGAAATCAATATTAATGGTATTTTTGCGCCTTTTTTTGCACATTAAGAGCTTATTTCTGAGAGGGTTGAGAATTGACAGACAGTCCCACATAATCGAATTTTTTATTTTTCGTTTTTGCATAACACTCCCTCGAATGAATGTATTTCAGGAAAAGCAGTTAAAAGCTTCATGGACGAATTTAATGGAAGACATTTTCAAAACTTTGAAAATTTGACAAACGTGCGGTATTACCTAAAAAAATTTACGAGTTGCGAGTTTCTTTTCGCAACCACTGTAAACCGTTTGCGGTGAACACGGATCTACCACCTCGTGGAACTGCATCAGGTGGTCAATCGGTATTTAGCAGTCACCCTGCCATTTTCCGTGGGCTACCACTTCATACAGACTCGACTGTATCTTCAATATTCTGAAATGAGTTTCCCGTATGAATTTTGCTTTGCTACAATGAAATATTTAATGAAGGCCGCAATCGGCTTCACCAGCCCCGGTTGTTTGAAGGGTCTAGAATAAAGCAATCCACTGGATAAATCTCTTTCCGATGGATTGCGACTGAGGAACGTTTTGTTAACATTCATTCTATGGACAACGATTTATCTGCTGGATAACGTTATCCACCCTTTGGACAACTGGACCTAGATCAATACAAGCGAAATGATTCAGTTTTATCTATTTTACAGGAAAACAAGTACCACTGTCAGAAAAACTTCAATCGGCTAAACCTCGATATTGCCAAAAAAGTAGGGAACAAAAAGAACGTAGGCGCTCAGTATCTCATCCTTGGTGATAAGTATTCGGAGCTCAGCGACTTTGAAAAGGCAATAGACTATTACAAACAATTTTTGGGTTGTTGCAAAGAACTGAAAGACCGCATTGGCGAGGGGGATGCGTATTGCAAACTTGGGGACGCTTACAGCAGCGTTGGCCAGGTTGACCAATCTAAGGAGTTCTACGAGCTTTATTTAAGAATTTCTAGAGAACTGGGTAACATGGAAGGGGAATGTCAAGCCTATAGAGGACTCAGCAGTGTTTTTCAGTACCTCAGTGGTTATAAACAAGCTGTAGAATACCAAGAGCAACACTTGATTATTGCCAAGAGGTTGGGAGATAGATCAGAAGAGGGCTTTGCGTATGGACAACTTGGCAGTATTTTCCATAGCCTCGGTGAAGTAGAAAAAGCCAAAGAATATTATTACAAACAACTTTCGATTATCTGTGAAATTGGCGATAGGAATGAATTGATAAAGGCGTATGGAAACTTAGGGAGAGTCCATCACAGTCTGCACGAGTTCAAAAAAGCCATAGAATATCATGAAACACAACTGAGTATTGCAAAAACGGAGGGAAGGAGAACCGATGAAGCTCGTGCGAAATATGAACTAGGTCGTAATTTCGAATCACTAGAGTCCTTAACAGAGGCTGCGCAATATTACAGGTCAAGCGCGGAGCTTTTTGAAGAGATACGAGCTCATCTTCCTCGAAAAAAGAACAGTTTCTTCCAAGATGAATGGAAGATCAACTTTTTCGATGTGCAACAATGTGTGAACACTGCCCTATGTAGAACACTACTTAAACTAAATAAGGTTTCAGAGGCTCTTGTCGCGGCGGAAAATGGACGTGCCCAATCTCTGGTGGACATTTTGAGATCACGTTATGGAATCAGCTCCTTTCACTCGCTATCAACAACACAGGTAGCATTGATGAATGATACATTTAATTGGATTTCAACAAACACAGTTGCATTACGACTTGATGGCGACAGAATATACATCTGGCTGCTTCTTCCCGCGAAAGCAGGGCAAAAGGTTCAGTTTGTCAAGAGGACCATAGATAGTGCTCAAGATATTGAAGCCTTTTGGAAAGCAATGGGTGGGACAAGATCGATTGTTATGTTATCAAGTAATGATGATAAGGAAATCTCGGATCTTTCATCGTCCTTATGTTTAATTCACCGCTTGGTTTTTAGTGAAATATCAGACTTCTTGCAGGGAGAAGAACTTGTCATTGTCCCTGATGGTCCTTTGTACTTTGTTCCCTTTGCCGCACTCAGGGAATCTATTCAGTCGAAGTACTTTTTCGAACTGTTTAGAATTCGACTCTTTCCGTCGCTGACGAGTATGAAAATAATTGCTGATTCTCCTCAGGACTATCACCGTAATAGCGATGGTCTACTTGTGGGAGATACTTTCAACGGGAAAATTCTACTCAGCGGTAAACTCAATAAGATAGAATCACTTCCCGCTGCAAGACAGGAAGTGATATTGATCGGAAGATGGACCGGTATTAAACCCCTTATCGGTGAAGAAGCGACAAAAGCGGCAGTGCTTCAACATCTAAACTCTGTCGCCTTAATACACATTGCAGCTCACGGAGATATGCAAACTGGTGAGGTTTTGTTGGCACCCAACCCTAAGAGGACTTCAGACATTGCAAAAGGGGAAGACTGCATTTTAACGATGGCTGAGGTACTAACTGTTGGAGTGAGAGCAAGACTGGTTGTTCTGAGCTGTTGTCATAGTGGGCACGGAAAGCTTATGTCTGAAGGTAACATTGGCATTGCACGGGCTTTTATCGCCGCTGGAGCTCGTTCTGTTTTGGTGTCATTGAGTGCGATCGATGATAAAGCCACACTTATGTTTATGAAAGAATTCTATAAAGAGTTGGTGAAAGGAAGCACCGCTAGTAAGGCCTTAAACAAGGCCATGGAATGTCTCAGAAACTCAACTGAGTTTTGTGAACTTAAACACTGGGCTCCATTTGTACTCATTGGGGACGATGTTACCTTAGACATGTTTCTGAAACCAGAACAGACAGTGATGCCTGACACCGGTGCTTTGCAGTGTAAGTAAACACCTTTTTACCACATCATTGAGCACAAGCAGATATGACTCATTTTCCTACAAATTTAAGAAGAAAAAACATCATGAAATCTATCATAGAGAGCTATACAGTCGAACCTGTATCAAGCAGTCAATCAAGTCATTGCCCAGCTCGATCTTATCAGTCATAGCGGCTTTAAAGTAGACATGGTCTTGAAAAGAGAAGATCGGTCCTGGATCTAAAGACAGCCTTTGATAAGGTAGATTGACAACTTTCAATGACAGGATATTGGCTTTAGAGGCTAAATTGTAGCGTGGTTTAAAAAAAATATTAATAAATACCAACCGACTGACAATCGTACGAAAGCGGAGGAGGACTTTAGACTTCAGACTTCAGACTTCATTCTTCAGACCCCAGAATTTTTTTTTTTATAAATTGTCGGAAGAAGGAAGTCTGAAGTCTGTTGTTTGAAGTCCCTCCTCGGCTTTCGCGCAATCAACACTCGGGTTTTCTTTTTTCAATACACATAAACGACCTTGCCGATAAGACTCGATATTCTACTATACGAATATAAGCGGATGATACCAGTATAGCGTTCATTGACCGCTGCATCCCTGAACTGCAACACTATATAAATATTCCGATTTGTAACAACGCCTTCTGGACTGGCTGAAAACAATTTGATTTTCTTCGAAGGTTTTTGAATTGGAGTCTATCTCTTTCTTTTATTTATTAATAACAATATAGATACATCACAATCAAATAGTTTAGGAACGATTCCTAAAAATTAGAGCTCACTTACTGCGATCTTTGCCGTCTGCCACCACTAACACACACTCTGAATATTTTCTAGACAGCCTGATTTCAAGAAACAAAGTATACCACGACAGCTTTCAACAGCTATGCCATCCACAAACAATAGTGTCTGACGTTAGAAAATAATCACCGCTAGATGATTAAGTTCTTACACACCCTAAGAATTTTACATAACATTCTTAAGGAGTAAAACAGAGCCTTCCCATGGCTACAGTCCTTCTCCCATATTTCTCTACAGCTTCTTTTTGTTTTCCTTTCAGACCATGCAGAAGGGGACGCTGGGGACAGTTCAGCTTCGCACCCTGTCGCTGTTGAGCCAGAACGACAGAAAAACCAACGAGACCAGATTAAGGTGTAAATTGCGCGAGACCAGGTTGCACAAACTAGGCTTTTGGAATTATATTCGTCCTACGGGTTCACATTAACTGAACAATTAAGATGTGTGTGATGACTCTGCCTATCAGATTTTACTTGCATAAATCACCAGGCCCAAAATGACAGTGGTATAATGTGCTCCGGCCAGTAGTCAGCAATTTAAAAAGCAGTTGAGAAATAGATACTTTTAATAATTAGTACCAGTATTGTAAATATTCTTATTACTTCTTAATGTTGTAAAAGACCTGTGAAAATCGACTTGAGAAAGTTATCTATGTACATGTATCTATCAATCCATCTATCTATCTTTTGATCTATCTATCTATGTATCCATACAGCTATCCAGCTATTGATCTTTCTATCTATCTATCTATCTATCTATTTATATCCAACCGAATAAAATTCATTTTACTTCGTTCTTAGAGCGAAAAGGTGTCAGATTTCGCGTGTATATGTGGATGTAGCATATAAACTATCACTTTTCTATTAATAATCACCCAGTGGTTTTGTTTCTAACCGATACAGAAAATCTGTGGTGTTTTCCGTTCTTGAAGACGACAGACGACTTTCGGCTTCTTTTGGCCTGAACTTATCCAGGTTACTCCAAGCCTCTCGAGTGCCTCCACCAGGAAAATTCATGCGCGCTATTTTTCTTTTTTTAGAAACCATCACAAATTACAGGTTTTGCGCTTTTTCAGTCTTTTGGTTTTTATCAAGAACTTTTTTATCCTTTTTTTTAAGTTTCATGATGAGAAATTATCTCATCTTTCGAAAAATATGGAACTCAAACGCAAATATTGCGTTAAACTGACCTTCCAAGGGGTTCACGCCTAACGAAGATCATGACGCCTTGACAGTCTATTTACTTTTTTTATGAGATATACTTTTCTCTTATCTTTTTGAAACGAGATACTTAATTAATTTAAAACTTAAACGAACAAAAACATTTAAGAAAAGAAGAGAATAAATCTTTATTTGTTATTATGGAAAATTAAGATTCCTATCTTGATGTTGAAACCTCCAAAACTGTACAATTAAATCAAATTGTATGGTTCTTCCTAACCTCAAATAAATATGTAATTATACACAACCTATTTATTCACTTATTCTTCTATCAGCTTTCTTTCGAGGTCCTTAATTAACTTCTAGTATTCCGTCTCTTTAGCTTCTTTATCAAAGGTAATGGAATAATTAGGTAAATCCTTTGCAGGTGATTGACCCGCTTTGACCACTATTACTTACTATCGTTCGTGTAACTGATTGGACAAACGATGTATTTTCAAAATCGTTCGCCGCCAATCTTTGAAAAGTGTTAATTGTTTAGTACAAATTTCAGTAAGTATGAAATAAAAACATCATAGCATGGAAATTTCTGGGACGATTTTTATTCACTCGCTGCGATGCATCAAAAAACTCACTCGTTTGCTTCGATCACCCGCTCGTTTTTCGATGCATCGCAACTCGTAAATAAAAATCTTTCGTGCGCCTTTCCCATGAAATAATACTTACTTGCCGAATGGGCCTAAGGATTAATTGTGAGTGTGACTTCAAAGACTTTCTTGAAAACTCAGCTCGATATGTTTGTGCATGCAACCGTTCCTAACACCAACTAGCCACTCGTCTGCTAAGCACAGCTTGAAATATAGCTCATCCAGGAATATGCATCCTTAACACCTAAGAACGTAAGAATTCATCCTGCTTGACAAAGCACGACAAAAAAGTATTCAAGAATATTTTAGAGCTTTGCACCACGTCGTCTCCCTCATTCCCTTTATTCCCTCTATTGCGTTGTTTGTTCATTTATTGGTTGCTATTTAATTGCAGATTAATAAAGCGGAAAAGAAGTCTGAATGTCAGTTACTCGAGAATTCTCTTCTGGGGGTGTCAGTCTAGCTCACCCAACCAAGGTAATAAAGACAACTGCGAGTGACTTATGCCATGTCGAAGGCTATACAATAACAAGAAAAAAATGTGTAGTACACCAATTAAACATATTTCTTACATACCTAGACTTTCACTCAGCAAAAGGGGCACTGGAATCAGTTGATTCTTGGTCAATATATTATTATAGGTCAACGGATACACGTGCGCATGCGCACACGCAACGCATATCACTGAAAATCACAGCCTGGGGATAATATGCGAAAGATTCGCTACACTTAGAACTGGACATAAATTATGACATAACCGCATAAATTTAATCCTGAATGCCGCAGAGTCCATTGAAATATTTTTCGTCCACATTTCTCATTGAGTGAATTTTTCTTCCTCTTCTCTTATCAATCAAACAGAGTGATAAACTGCACAACTCTGCAATTCTTGAAGGAGTCCAAAACGTTGGAGACAAGTTAAAACAAGGGCCAGCGTTCCTCGTTATTGGCGATGCTTATCACAATCTTGGTGACTTCAGAAATGCTTTGCATAACCACGAACTTCATCTTTCATACATCGAAGAAAAAGACAGGGCTGCTATAGGTCGTGCGCACGGTATTCTTGGCAAGGACCATCTCGGGCTTGGAAACCATAGAGATGCCCTGATCTGCTATAAAACACAGCTCGAAATAGCTAAAGAAACTGGAGAGAGAGTTGAGGAACGGCAAGCTTGTGAAAATCTCGGTCATCTTTATTTCAGGATCGCAAATTTCAAGTTTGCCGCGATGTGGTATAAATGCGCTGTGTACATTGCCGAAGAGATTGGTGACAAGACAGAAATCGGGAAAGCGAAACGTTATCTTGGCAACTGCCATTACCATAACGGTAGGTTTGAAAATGCCATCAAATATCATAGAAAAGATTTGAAGTTGGCCAAAGAGTTAGGAGACAAAGAGGGTGAAGGTATTGCATATGGCAACCTTGGAGATGTCTATTTCAGCTTGGGGGAATTCCAGGAGGCCATAACATACCACGAGAAGAGTCTAGACATTGCAAGAGAAGCTAAGAACTGCGCTGAAGAAGGAAAGGCATGTTACGCGATAGGCTGCTGCTTCGAATCTCTGGGAAGCCTAGATAGAGCTGAGAGATGGCTTCGACTAAGTAAAAAAACATTTGATAACCTACGAAAGCAAAGTCATTCGAACGATGAGTGGGTAATAAATATTCAAGATGAATACAAACTTGTAATTGTCGCTTTATGGAGAACTCTTTTAAAACAAAAGAAAACTAAGGATGCTCTCCTAGTTGCTGAGGAAGGACGCGCCCAAGCCTTGGTAGATCTTCTGAAGTTACCTTCTGAGAGCTATTGTTCTGAAATCGATCATTTGGACCGTTTGCCCAGCCTGCTTTCCAGTCTTTCTTGTGTCACACTCTTTTTAGCAATTGAGAAGAAAAACATTACTATCTGGGTACTCAATGGAAATGATGTTCAGGTAAGAGAAAGTGGAATTGATGAGCGGTCTCGAGCTCTGGGACGGGAACTCAACTTGACATTTGATTCTTTGGTACAAGCGGCTTATCCTCTCCTTGAAAATGAAGTTCATTCGTTGTCGGAGGGTTGTGCTATAAAGACGGAAGTAATCAGACGAGAACGAGACGAATCGATGAAAGAAGCACTGAAAATGTTATACAATGTCGTGATAAGACCTGTAGAAGACCTGCTCTCCGGAGATGAAGTAATTATTGTCCCGGATGGCCCGCTTTGTAAAGCGCCTTTTACAGCATTCATCGACTCACATGATAGATACCTGTGTGAATCTTACAGAATACGATTAGTTCCTTCACTAAAGAGTTTTAAATTGATTGCGGGTTCTCCAAGGTTCCATAGCAAAAGAGGCGTACTTCTCGTTGGTAATCCGAACCTTGCAGAGATTGTTACCAAACAGCCGTGGCACTGGGATCTCCCAGGAGCTGAAAATGAAGTCAAGAATATAGGCAGAATTCTTAAAAGTGAGCCCCTTATTGGAAAAGATGCTACGAAAGAAGAAGTGTTGCAGCGCCTTAAGGTTGCCTCTTTAGTACACATTGCTGCGCAGGGTGGTGACGAAAATGGGGAAATCTTGTTGACACCAAACCCAATAAGAGAATCGCAAGAACCAAGAGTGGAGGACTACATGTTAACAATGGCTGATTTGACTGCTCTTCAGTTACAAGCAAGAATGGTAGTGTTAAGCTGCTGCCATAGTGCACAAGGAAAGATAAAGGCAGAAGGTGCCGTTGGCATCGCACGGGGCTTTTTGGCGGCAGGCGCACGTTGTGTTTTAGTGGCATTATGGGAAATTAATGACCACGTCACTCTGGAGTTGATGAAATATTTTTATGAACAATTAGTTGCTGGAAATAAAGCGAGCAAAGCACTCAATCATGCCGTAAAACATGTTAGGGAGCATCAAGATTATGTGAAGGATTGGGCTGCCTTTCATCTGATTGGAGAAGACGTCAAGTTGGATTTCTTAGCAGAAAAATCAAGATTATCGATTCAAAACGTAAGCTATGAGTTGAATTGTTGAAACACTCATTTGCGAATATACCTAAGAAACGGCCGCGAAACAATTCAGTATGAAGTCTGCAAAATATACACTCCGTCTTGGGTGCTAGAATACTCTTGCAAATCGTAAGTTCTTGAAAGAACATGAATGCTTTGAACATTGCTACTTCGAAATGAACTTTCAACCACGTTTTACAAAGGAACCTAGTTAACTTTTACTTATTAAGAAGAAATAAATTGCATGAAAATTGCTTCACGTAAATCGTGGTGGCAAACCACCGATTGCTTTGACCAATAAAGAGCTAGTCAAGCATGCAATTACTTTCTTATCCAATGGTGACACAGGTAGCATTGATGAATGATACATTTAATTGGATTTCCACAAACACAGTTTTATTGCGACTTAATGGCGACAAAATATACATCTAGCTGCTTCTTCCCGCGAAATTCGGACGAAATGTTCAGTTTGTCAAGAGGATAATAGATAGTGCTCAAGATGTTGAAGCCTTTTGGAAAGCAATTAGTGGAACAGATCGCTTGCAATATCATCAAGTAACGATGACAAGGAAATCTTGGATCTTTCATCATTCTTATGTTTAATTCACCGCTTAATTTTTGGTGAAATATCAGACTTCTTGCAGGGAGAAGAACTTGTCATTGTCCCTGATGGTCCTTTGTACTTTGTTCCCTTTACCGCACTCAGGAATCTATTCAGTCGAAGTACTTTTTCGAACTGTTTAGAATTCGACTCTTTCCGTGGCTGACGAGTATGAAAATAATCGCTGATTCTCCTCAGGACTATCACCGTAATAGTGATGGGTCTACTTGTGGGAGATACTTTCAACGGGGAAATTCTACTCCGCGGTAAACCCCATGTGATAGAATCACTTCCCGATGCAAGACAGGAAGTGATATTGATCGGAAGATGGACCGGTATTAAACCCCTATCGGTGAAGTAGCGACAAAAGCGGTAGTGCTTCAACATCTAAACTCTGTCGCCTTAATACACATTGCAGTTCACGGAGAAATGCAAACGGGTGAGGTTTTGTTGGCACCCAACCCTAAGAGGACTTCAGACATTGCAAAAGGGGAAGACTGCATTTTAACGATGGCTGAGGTACTAACTGTTGGAGTGAGAGCAAGACTGTTTGTTCTGAGCTGTTGTCATAGTGGGCACGGAAAGCTTATGTCTGAAGGTAACACTGGCATTGCACGGGCTTTCATCGCCACTGGAGCTCGTTCTGTTTTGGTGTCATTGGGTGCGATCGATGATGAAGCCACACTTATGTTTATGAAAGAATTCTATAAAGAGTTGGTGAAAGGAAGCACCGCTAGTAAGGCCTTAACCAAGGCCATGGAATGTCTCAGAAACTCAACTGAGTTTTGTGAACTTAAACACTGGGCTCCATTTGTACTCATTGGGGACGATGTTACCTTAAACATGTTTCTGAAACCAGAACAGACAGTGATGCCTTACGCTGGTGCTTTGCAGTGTAAGTAAACACCTTTTTACCACATCATTGAGCACAAGCAGATATGACTCATTTTCCTACAAATTAAAGAAGAAAAAACAGCATGAAATCTATCATAGAGAGCTTCACAGTCGAACCTGTATTAAGCAGTCAATCAAGTCATTGCCCAGCTCGATCTTATCAGTCATAGCGGCTTTAAAATAGATATGGTCTTGATAAGAGAAGATCGGTCCTGGATCTAAAGACATCCTTTGACAAGGTAGATTGACAACTTTCAATGACAGAATATTGGCTTTAGAGGCTAAGTTGTAGCGTGGTTTAAAAAAATATCAATAAATGGAACAACCGACTGACAATTGTAGGAAAGCGGGGGAGGACTTTAGACTTCAGACTTCAGACTTCATTCTTCAGACCTCGGACTTCATACTCCAGAATTTTTTTTTTTTTTTAAATTGTCGGAAGTCGGAAGTCTGAAGTCTGTTGTTTGAAGTCCCTCCTCGGTTTTCGCACAATCAAAACTCGGTTTTTTTTTTTTCAATACACATATACGACCTTGCTGATAAGACTCGCTATTCTACTATACGAATATAAGCGGATGATACCAGTATAACGTTCATTGACCGCTGCATCCCTGAACTGCAACACTATATAAATATTCCGATTTGTAATAACGCCTTCTGGACTGGCTGAAAAACAATTTGATTCTCTTCCAAGGATTTTTGAATTGGAGTCTATCTTTTTCTTTTATTCATTACTAACAATATAGATACATCACAATTAAATAGTGTAGGAACGATTCCTAAAAATTAGAGCTCATTTACTGCTATCTTTATCGTCTGCCACCGCTAACGTACACTCTGAATATTTTCTAGACAGCCTGATTTCAAGAAACAAAGTAGACCACGACAGCTTTCAACAGCTATGTCATCCGCAAACAATAGTGTCTGACGTTAGAAAATAATCACCGCTAGATGATAAAGTTCTTACATACCCTAAAAATTTTACATAACATTCTTAAGGAGTAAAACAGAGCCTTCCCATGGCTACAGTTCTTCTCCCATAATTCTCTACAGCTTCATTTTTTTTTTCCTTTCAGACCATGCAGAAGGGGACGCTGGGGACATTTCAGCTTCGCACCCTGTTGCTGTTGAACCAGAACGACGGAGAAACCAACGAGACCTGATTAAGGTGTAAATTGCGCGAGACCAGGTTGCACAAACTAGGCTTTTGGAATTATATTGGTCTTACGGGTTCACATTAACTGAACAATTAGGATGTACGTGATGACTCTGCCTATCAGATTTACTTGCATAAATCACCAGGCTCAAAATGACAGTGGTATAATGTGCTGCGGCCATTAGTCAGCAATTTAAAAAGCAGTTAAGAAATAGATATTTTTAATAATTAGTATCAGTATTGTAAATATTCTTGTTATCTCTTGATGTTGTAGAAGACCTGTGAAAATCGACCTGATAAAGTTATCTATGTACATGCATCTATCTATCAATCCATCCAGCTATCCAGCTATTGATCTGTTTATCTATCTATCTATCTATCTTTCTATCTATCTATAAATATCCAACCAAATAAAATTCATTTTACTTCGATCTTAGCGCGAAAAAGGTGTCAAATTTCGCGCGTATATGTGGATGTAGCATATACACCGTCACTTTTCTATTACTAATCAACCAGTGGCTTTGTTTCTAACCGATACAGAAAATCTTTGGAGTTTTCCTTTCTTGGAGACGACAGACGACTTTCGGCTTCTTTTGATCGGAACTTATCCAGGTTATTCCAAGCCTTTCGAGTGCCTCCACCAAGAAAATTCATACTCGCTTTTTTTCTTTTTTTAGAAACCATCACAAAGTTTGCGCGTTTTCAGCCTTTTGTTTTTTATCAAGGACTTTTTCATCCTTTTTTTTTTAAGTTTCATGATGAGAAATTGACTTATCTTTGGAAAAATATGGAACTCAAAGTCAAATATTGCGTTAAACTGACCTCCCAGAAGGTTCACGCCTAACGGAGATCATGACGCCTTGATAGTCTATGAACTTTTTTTATGAGATATACTTTTCTCTTATATTTTGGAAACGAGATACTTAATTAATTTAAAACTTAAATACACAAAAAAAACATTCAAGAAAAGAAGTGGATAAATCTTTATTTGATATTATGGAAATTAAGATTCCTATCTCGATGTTGAAACCTCCAAAACTGTACAATTAAATCAAATTGTATGGTTCTTCTTGCTCTCAGATAAATATTTTATTGTACACAACTTATTTATTCACTTATTTTTCTAACAGTTTTCTTTCAAGTTCCTTACCTAACTTCTAGTATTCAGTCTCTCTAAATTCTTTATCTAAGGCAATGCAATAATTCGGTAAATCCTTTGCAGGTAATTGACCCGCTTTGACCAGTAATCTGCTAATGGCAGGTCAATTTACTCTTAAATTTTGTGCTGAAATAAGTGAAGTGTGTGCAACCGTTGTTTTCGTGAAACGAAAGCAAAGGAACGAGAATTAAGGAAAACATATCTGTATTATATCGCCAGGACAAGTGAATAAACGATCGAACTTCTGAAAAATTCTATGTAAATGAGCATGAACCTCTTGAGGTGGAGACTGTAATAGCCATTTTTAATGCATAGCTTAAGAGCTGAAGAAGCAGTCATCAGTTAAGAGTTTTATCTTTGGTTCCAATTGAGAGAAAAGAACAACAAACGTCATAAAACATTTTTGCTTAGGAATGTAGCTGACTAACGGAAAGTTCCCAACGGTTTTTCTTAAACTTGGGTCGAATCTCAGCTATAATTCTAAATGGTGTTAGTTGCCAACAAAAGACCAAAATCGGCATCGAAGGCCCTTGCATTTGGTGCTGCACAGCTTGAAATATAGCTCATTCAGGAATATGCATCCTTAACACCTAAGAACGTAAGAATTCATCCTGCTTGACAAGGCACGACAAAAAAGTATTCAAGAATATTTTAGAGCTTTGCACCACGTCGTCTCCCTCTTTCCCTTTATTCCCTCTATTGCGTTGTTTGTTCATTTATTGGTTGCTATTTAATTGAAGATTAAAAAAGCGACGAAGAAGTTTGAATGTCAGTTACTCGAGAATTCTCTTCTGGAGGTGTCAGTCTACCTCACCCAACCAAGGTAATAAAGACAACTGCGAGTGACTTATGCCATGTAGAAGGCTATACAATGAGGAGAAAAAAATGTGTAGTACACCAATTAAACATATTTCTTACATACCGAGACTTTCACTCAACAAAAGGGGCACTGTTATCGGTTGATTCTTGGTCAATAGATTATTATAGGTCAACGGATACGCGTGGGCATGCGCACACGCAACACAATCACTGAAAATCACAGCCTGGGGATAATATGCAAAAGATTCGCTCCTTCCTGAATGCCACAGAGTCCATTGAAATATTTTTCGTCCACATTTCTCATTAACTGAATTTTTCTTCCTCTTCTCTTATCAATCAAACAGAGTGATAACCTGCATAACTCTGCAATTCTTGAAAGAGTCCAAAACGTTGTAGACAAGTTAAAACAAGGGCCAGCGTTCCTCGTTTTTGGCGATGCTTATTACAATCTTGGTGATTTCATACAGGCTTTGCATAACCACAAACTTTATCTTTCATACATCGAAGAAGAAGAGGGTCGTGCGCACGGTATTCTTGGCAAGGACATTCTCGGGCTTGGAAACCATAAACATGCCCTGATCTGCTATGAACAACAGCTCGAAATAGCTAAAGAAACTGGAGAGAGAGTTGAGGAACGGCAACCTTGCGAAAATCTTGGTCATCTTTATTTTAAGATCGCAAATTTTAAGTTGGCCGCGATGTGGTATAAATGCGCTGTGTACATTGCCGAAGAGATAGTGACAAGACAGAAATCGCAAAAGCGAAACGTTATCTTGGCAACCGCCATTACCATAACGGTAGGTTTGAAAATGCCATCAAATATCATAGAAAAGACTTGAAGTTGGCCAAAGAGTTAGGAGACAAAGAGGGTGAAGGTATTGCATATGGCAACCTTGGAGATGTCTATTTCAGCTTGGGGGAATTCCAGTAGGCCATAACATACCACGAGAAGAGTCTAGACATTGCAAGAGAAGCTAAGAACTGCGCTGAAGAAGGAAAGGCGTGTTACGCGATAGGCTGCTGCTTCGAATCTCTGGGAAGCCTAGATAAAGCTGAGAGATGGCTTCGACTTAGTAAAAAAACATTTGATAACCTACGAAAGCCAAGTCATTCGAACGATGAGTGGGTAACAAAATATTCAAGATGAATACAAGCTTGTAATTGTCGCCTTATGGAGAACTCTTTTAAAACAAAAGAAAACTAAGGATGCTCTCCTAGTTGCCGAGGAAGGACGCGCCCAAGCCTTGGTAGATCTTCTGAAGTTACCTTCTGAGAGCTATTGTTCTGAAATCGATCATTTGGACCGTTTGCTACACGTTGTTGTTGTTACCAAACAGCCGTGGCACCGTTTGCTCAGCCTGCTTTCCAGTCTTTCTTGTGTCACACTCTTCTTAGCAATTGAGAAGAAAAACATTACTATCTGGGTCCTCAATGGAAATGATTTTCACGTAAGAGAAAGTGAAATTGATGAGCGGTCTCGAGCTCTGGGACGGGAACTCAACTTGGCATTTGATTCTTTGGTACAAGCGGCTTATCCTCTCCTTGAAAATGAAGTTCATTCGTTGTCGGAGGGTTGTGCTATAAAGGCGGAAGTAATCAGACGAGAACGAGACGAATCGATGAAAGAAGCACTGAAAATGTTATACGATGTCGTGATAAAACCTGTAGAAGACCTCCTCACCGGAGATGAAATAATTATTGTCCCAGATGGCCCGCTCTGTAGAGCGCCGTTTACAGCATTCATCGACTCACATGATAGATACATATGTGAATTTTACAGAGTACGATTAGTTCCTTCACTAACGAGTTTGAAATTGATTGCGGATTCTCCAAAGTTCCATGGCAAACAACGCGTGCTTCTCGTTGGTAATCCGAATCTTGCGGAGATTGTTACCGAACAGCCGTGGAACTGGAATCTTCCAGGAGCTGAAGACGAAGTCAAGAATGTAGGCAGAATTCTTAAAAGTGAGCCCCTCATTGGAAAAGATGCGACGAAAGAGGAAGTGCTAAGGCGCCTTAAATTTGCCTCTTTAGTACACATTGCTGCGCAGGGTGGTGACGAAAATGGAGAAATTTTGTTGACACCAAACCCAATAAGGGAATCGCAAGAACCAAGAGTGGAGGACTACATGCTAACAATGACTGATTTAACTGCTCTTCAATTACAAGCGAGAATGGTAGAGTTAAGTTGCTGCCATAGTGTATGAGGAAAGATAAAAGCGGAAGGTGCAGTTGGGATCGCACGAGGCTTTTTGGCGGCAGGTGCACGTTGTATTTTGGTGGCATTATGTGAGATTGATGACCAGGTCACTCTGGAGTTAATGAAGTGTTTTTATAAACAATTAGTTGCTGAAAAGAAAGCCAGTGAAGCACTTAATCAAGCCTTGAAACATGTTAGGGAGTATCAAGATTATGTGAAGGATTGGGCTGTCTTTCATCTAATTGGAGATGACGTCAAGTTGGATTTCTTAGCAGAAGAAAAGATTCCAAACGTAAGCCATGAGCTGGATTGCGAAACGTTTGGATGAGTTCTGCAAAATGTACACTCCGTCTTAGGTGTAAGAATACAATTGGAAATCGTAAGCTCTTGAAAGTACGTGAATGCTCTGAATATTTCTACTTCGAAATGAACTTCAAACCACTTTTTAAGAAGGAATCTAAATAACTTTCACGTATAAACAAGATTTAAATTGCGCAAAAATTTTATGTTCACTAAATCGTGGTGGCAAACCACCAACTGCTTGGACCAATAAAGGGCTACTCGAGCATGCAATAACTTTCTTATCTCTCAGAAACCTTGAATTATTGATCTATGCATAGTTAAAAGGAAATGACGTCATGTGGGGTCGTTCAGAATTGAATAGATACAAAACTAAGAGACACAAAGAAAGAGTTGGTCCATAATCAACTTGATGACACAGTGAAATCTCAAAAAGAAATGTCTTATTTAGTTTGGCCTGATAAAAGTGTAGATGTAGCGTCAATTTTCTTTTATTTAATCAATTTCATAAAGAGCTTTTTTTCCCTTAATTTTCCTTTGAATAGAGTCAATAATTGTCTACAGGCTACAAAGTCGGAAGGAAGACGGCACGGGTAAAAAATACTGCTATATTTAAATCTGTAGGAAATTCTGCCTTATTAGTGTATCAATGAAGTTTAAATTGAGAGCAAAAGCAAACCGCAGAGTATGTGTGCCGCAACAGAGGCTACTCCAGTAGCTCAATTGTTCCCAAGCTACCCGATGAAATAAAAAAAAGATTACGGTGGCAATTAGAAAGCGTCGCGTAGTCAATATTGTCATCTAAACTTACCTGATTAGATGATTTTCCACTTTTTGCTGTCTGAAATTTCTAGCCCCACATCATCTGCATTTTAGCACCTTTTTGAAAATTCAATTGTTACAGCAGTCGTTGACTCCCTTAAAATGTTTTAGAATAATTACTTAACAACCCAACGTGAAAACTTTATTGTTTTTTACTTACCCAGCCTCAAGAAAGATGCATGGAAAAGCTCGACTTTTGAGGTCAAATGTCAGTAATTTAATAGTGGAGGTTCACCTAACAGTGTCAAAAAAAGGAAAATTTTCCTCAAAAATGGAAAGTACGTGGAAGTGTTTTGTTACAATGAATAAACAACAGCTTGACATCATTGCAGTCATAATAATTGATGTGAACATAACTAAATGGAGCACAATTAATCGTATATGCATCTTGAATTGGTTGAGCTCGATTCGTGAGGCTGATGTGGTTATGCCAAAATTGTACAACGCTATGTTCAATAAGCAATTTGCGTTCACAAGAATTGGAAGAAATTTTATTTGTTTTTTAAGCTTTATTTTCGAATCAATATGTCAACTGTTTTTAATTCTACCACAGGAAAGTAAAATGGAGCGTTATATTCTTCCTCTTTCCGTTTGAAAACTGAAGCACACAAGCCTGCTTGTCGCGCTTCATTTTGGCTGGTTGGTATTAACAACGGAAGGCCGTTAAATCTCGTCTGTCAGTAAGCACTTGTTGCTTAAATATTATTGGCTTATGACTGTCTGATTCAAGTTGCTTTACAGGTCACGTCAAATCCGACAACTGATTGACGTTGTTCAGAACCATTCAAATTAGAGTAGCTTGTTATTCGTAAAACTATTTATGCAATTAAAATTACTCTCAATCTCATTGATCCTTTGATTGTTCCACAACCCAGCATAACCTTCTCAACCAATCAGCGTGATTTAAATCTTCCAAATCATTAATCTTCATCGTCACTATTCGCAAAGTCTGTCAAATCTATTTTGTTTTAATTACAACTATATGGCACACTACAATTTCAAACTTATAGTCTTCTTTAAGATAGATTCTCAACCTCACAAACAACGTCTCAAAATGTTTCGCTTTTCATCTAGAAGGGAACCATTCCCACCTGCAATTCCCCTTTCATGAATTTTACAAATCCATCGAAATATTGTGTCTACTTATTGTTGTTTTTTTTCAGTATTGTTCTTGAGTTGCCACGCACTAATTTACAACAAGTGGTAGCTGGCTAAAGAATAAAAGGCATTCATTAGTTTGTTAAACTAACGAAAATAGAAAGCTCCTTGCTATCAAAGCAATTAGACACCAAATTGAAAACGACGTTTATTGCACGATTCGCGCCTATTACTATATTCAAATCAAGTTTAGGCTTTGCGCACAATTGATTTTTTTCTTGAATTTTCTTCGTTCATATTTTGTAAATGCACGAATTCTATTCTTTGCAAACTGTTACAAATGCGATTTACCGGCAACAGATTGATGACTCATTGCTTCATTTATTTGCTTCACACTTACTGTTTTATATTTCTATATAAATACTTTTCCTGGGTCTTCACTTGTCATACCCTCGGCCACTTAACGGTATAATTGGGCATGTAAAGAGAAATTATCTTTAAGAGATCCTGGAGTTCAGCCTCAATGTAAATTTTGCTTTCGATAAAGAAAACAGTGGGAGAAAATAATTGATTGTCTTTTGGACTACAGCTTTGTTTCAGAATTGTACAAAAACTTCCCTCCGACATTTTTTTGCCCGTCATTGATTTCCATTTGTTTTATTTTGTATATTGTTTTATTCTAAAAAGCATTGGCAGAGGATGACTCCTTCGATATAGTTGTATTTATTGTGAAAGGATACATAAATAAATAATTACCTCGAACGTTGTACATAAAATCATGATTAATGTATTGTTTTTCAAGATTAGTTTTCACCTTGAACCACAAACAGCAATTATAACTCGTCCTTCAGCTATGGCATTCCTAGCTGACCTCATTTTCATCATTCAACTACTTGTCGCTGTTTCCCCATCCAGCATGGCTCTAAAGCAATGTAAAGTCAAGACTACTTCGAAGCCAGGATTTTTCCTCGTTGGTTATGCACTGAAATCATTCACAGCTGAAAGACTGGCATTTTGCTACAGTACTTGTAACACGGATCCGTCTTGTCAAAGTTTAAATTATAACCTCGCTTCAAAAACCTGCCAATTAAATTCAGAATCAAGGAAAAGTCAGCCCAACAGTTTTCACGCGAGGGAGGGTTCTGTTTACTCTGATAATCCTGATCGAGGTAAGAGTTTTAAAGCGATAATCTGATAATTTATGAAAAAGATGTCGCCACCAATTCGCTTTCACGATTGCTTAAGTAATTCAGCTAGTTCCCTGCAAGTGACGACAGTTTTCCAATTTTGTGGGAGTCGGGGAAGGGTATTGCTTATCTTTGATAGTTTTGAAAGCAGTTTTGTTCAATCTTTGATTTAAAAATGTCGTATGCATGTGGTAAGTTCTCTCAATGTGGTTGTTATACCTAGAAATATGAGAGTTTGATAAATATTACTGTCAAAGTAATGTCAAATACTCTTGTAGATAATCTCATAAACGAAACCAAAGTTCCCGAGACGCCTGCCTCTCAGTCAACATCGATGAGACTTCCCAAACAAACGTGCTCAGTTAAAACAGGCCGCTTAGGTATCCAGGAGAGTTTTGTTTCCACGCAGAAAGAAGCACGAAACCAAAATCGAATTGTAATGTATAGCCATGGTTTTAGCTTTGCAGAACCACCCCACGAGTGTGTTAACCTCTAAGAAAAATATTTTAAAAAATGTATCGTTAAATTAATGTCAGTTATATGAATAAAGAACTGAATAGTAGAAATTGTGAATTTAGTTTTCCTCTTACGAACCTTCACGGGATGTTACCGTTGTAACACAAAACTAATATTCGCTGGGGTGTGGGAGTTAGGTTCACTTTCCATTATCTTAAGCATATTGTTTTCGCATAAGAAATAAAAATTGAAAAACCTCCTTCCCCCTAGAGTGAGCAATTCATCCATTTATTTGCTCATTTGTTCATCTATTCATCAAAAGTCTTATGTTACCCGAAACATTTGAAATATATGCTAGAAGAAAAGAAGCATTCACGTGACGCGTTCTAAAAATGTATTTATCGCCCAGCTTTACGCAAAGATAGTTTGTATCCAAGACCGTCATCAATCTAACTCAAGGGTCATGCTATTGACAAAATTTTCCTGTTGTTATGTTATGAAGGAAAGAAAGGGTCCTTGCCTACGGTAACAGGCTTTTCATGCAGAAATATCGACGAAAATGGAGATCTGGACTTTAGCGGCTTTTATTGGATACGACCGCCAGGGTCTCTTGTTAGCTTCCAAGGATACTGTGACAAGTCAGCTGTTGGACGTAAGTTTACTGATTGATCAAACAAATTTGTTATGAACAGTAGCTAATGGGTAAGATAAAAATGTTGTAGGCTTTATTAAGAATGGACTCAATGGATTGTCCTCGAGTCTTAAAAATGATTTCTTGCAACGCAAATCATTAAAAAACAAACAAACAGACAGACAGACAAAAACAAAAAAAAAAGAAAAAACGCCAAACGAAACAAAACAAAACAAAGGGGAAAAAAAGAAAACATACTCTGCAAAAACATTTGCCACAACGGTCCCATGGAATCTCTATCTTATCTGTTTCACTTCATTTTGACGCTTTTTCGGTCCTTTTATGGAACGAGTTATTCCGTCTAAGATTTGATCGTTTAATCATGTCACACAAGAACGTAGGCTTAATGTCACTTCTACACGTATAAGAGATATTACTGTTCGTAACAGAACAGAATTGGTAGCATGTTTGTGGCCATTCAGTTGCATTATATGTGAAGAGAGAGAGGTTGTTAGGATGTTAATTTTTTTCTTCCTGTGTAAGAATGGACCAAGGTAACTCCGCAATGGATCAAGCAAACTTATAAAGATGGAGTGACGCTGACCTACACCGAAGAAAATGACGGGCTCGTCATTTCAGGTCAGGTGACCAGATATGCGTGTGGTTCTGGTGAACCTCCCGGGGCTCTGACCCTGATTAAAGGCTACTGGACCAGGATAAAGTACACCCAAGAATTCCGTGGAAAAGTTACGTGTTGGAGCATATTTGGAGATAACAGGTGAGTATGCATACACATGTACATTTAAATCGTTTCAGTACCAGAATGTTTTCTCGACAATTTGCGACCCTCCACGGGATTTCAGGGAATAAGGTGAACGCACGCACATGGTACACTAGCACGCTTTTCACGATATAACACGGTGACCGTGCCAGTTTTATAACACGCCGGCTTCGCTCGGAAGGCTTCGCATTGCGCCGGCTAACTAGCGGTTATTCATTTTAAAAATGCCGGTTTGCATTGAGTGATGAACAGCGACCGCGTAGGAGACATGGAGCCGGAAAACTGTTGCTGAAGGATTCACAAAGATTCGGTATTGGGCTTATTAACTTCATGAAGCGATAAGGATTTATATCTTATAAGGTAAGAAATAATTTTTAAAAAAGTAATTCATGTGTTCAAACTGAGCTCCTCTGGACCTTGTGAAACACGTCGTGCTTACTGAATTCCTTGTGAAAATCCTCAGGGAAAGAGCCGTGATTTGCCGTGACAGTTTCCTTTTTTCATTACAACTTTCGGATAGGATCGACAGAAGATCTTCTTCATTTTTGCTTATATTCCATAAGTAATATACTTTACAAACGCCATTCTCATGATAATTTAGTAACAAAGTGAGCTGGGTTGTACACGATAAGCTAGCGTGTTAAGGGACAAAGGAGCTTAGCGTGTTAAAAAAACAAAAAAATCCAGCGTGTTATAGAAACAATAATCTACCGTGTTGGCCAGATAGGAACAATGGCTACAACAAGCTTTCCAAAATCAATTGTTTTTATGTGGATATCTGCACGGTAAGCGTGTCATGCCATTAGCGTGCGAGCGTGTTATAACGTGCCGTGTGCATGCGTTCACCCTATTCCCTGAAAGCCCGTGGAGGGTCACATTTAGTGAGCCTGAAAAAAGCTGCAGGAGTTCAAAAATAAATTGCATAGGTTATGAAAATCGAGAGAAGTTGATTATGTTTTGGAATTCTAGGTATGGTCGAACTTCAGTTGAAAACAAACCAACAGGTGTGCATCCCTTTAATTCCTCTCAAGGAGATTCCATCACAAATGAATACTTCATGGGTGGAGTTTGTGAGTAAAGTATTCCTTTGTTTGTTTTTTATTTTCTTTTGAGGTACAATGCTATTTCATTGCCATTTCTTTAGGTTGTCATTTAATATTTCCTTTGATTTCCACCAAGTTCGCAATAAATGTGTTTCCAAGATAAGCAAAAAGCTACTAAGATCGACAGTTCCAGATACAGATAAAATCCTCTTTATGAAATTAAAGCCGGGAAAAAAACGAGATGTGGTGGGAGTGGCATCCAGCAGCCCCCACTTCCCTCCCCTTGTACTTCCAAAGCTTAATGTTACTATCACGGCAGTTAATGATCCACACATTTGTTCAACTAAGAGAAAATTAAAACAAAACAAAAACAAGTTAACGAAACCTAAAATACCCTGAGTTTTCGGGATCAAAATTCTCGTCAACTTAGATAATAAAAAGATAATTTCTAGCTCGAGTTTCTGAACTTTTGTTTTATTTAAATCTTTTAGCCCACATCTTTGATGGTGAAACAACAAAATGCACCGGTGTAAACACAAACTTTTGGCAAAACAATAACCCCAAAGTACGCTATGCAACGGTGATTCTCAGGAGAGAACTGAGTGCAGAAAATGCCGGTATTTTTACCGGCACATCGTGTGGCACACCAACCTACAAGATCAAGGATATTTACGTATACTTTTAAAAGTATTTTGATTTTCGCTGAGAAGGGCTGATTTGACGCTTTAATATATTATATCATTGTGACACTTTTTCACTCGTTTTGCGAAACGCGTTATTCCGTCAAAGATTTAATCGTCTAATCATGTCACACCAGACTGAAGGTTTTATATCACTTCCGCACGAATGGAAGATATTACTATTCGTAAAAAACAGAATTGGTAGCATGTTTTAATATATTTAATATATTACGATTAAGCAAATTTTTTCTGCTTTGTTGGGTGTTCTTTCTCTTCGTGCAAACTCAATTCCAAGTCGAAAGCTCTTACATGTAGGTGATAGACAAGTTATTGTCTTTGTTACATATAGCAGTTCACTAGTTTAGAAAGAAAAAAAAATTGAATGCTATTACACGTTTTAAAAGAACCTGATAACAACCCATAACGAGGAACTATGTCGATTTTCATGACTAATATTTGCATTTACTCTCATAGTAATGATCTGAATTCAGATGAACACTACCACATTTGTGACCCTTAATAAACAAATCAGTGAAAGGCTGTCATTTTGAAATATTTCAAACTCATGTCAAACAACAGTCCACTCTCGGGCGGGAGTAGAAATAGAGGGTTGAAGCGGATTTGTACCTTTGAGACCGAGAGCTTTTGATCCTATCTAAGACATATCCACTGTCACCCTTATAACATAAAAAATAAGTTTCTATAGACTGCTACATCCACCTCCGCCATCCACGCCCAGCATTTCAGACATATTACACAAAATTTGATGTAAAAACTGTTTGTCCCAGTCAGTGTGGATATAATATTACTACGGTTCATACGCTACCTAAGGCTTCGAAATAAAAAATAGCCTTGTTAAAATAAGACTAGATTATGAAATTGTATATCCTGTTGCCCTATACAACTGTGCCTCGCAATCCAAGGCAAATAAAGGAGTGCCCCCCCCCCCCTCCGGAACACAACTTAGCAAATTAGGAGTCCATTAAATAATGGGCTCCTGGCAAACAAACACACCTTAGCCTTGATGTTTAATTCTTGGCTTACCTCAATCGCAGTTCTTTCACCAGGGTTTAAGTACCATAGTTAGAATTTTCAGTTTTAAAATCCCCAAGACCTGTTAGAAAGGGAGATGAACGCAAATATCAAGTTAAAGCATTGAGGTAAGCTTTATTTTATTTATTTATTTCTTATCTTTTTATTCTTATTATTATTCTTTTTATTCTTATCTTTTTCTTTTTATATCTTTTATCTTTTTTTTATCTTTTTCTTACTTTTTATTCTTATCTTATTTATTTCTTATCTTTTTATTCCAGTAGACATGAAACGCACGCACACATGGATAAAAAACAAGCTCAGTGACTTACCTGTTGCAAAACAGTTTTGCAAGCTCTGAACACCAATTTGCCAACTCAGACTCATTACGCTATTGCTATTATTATCACTTTAGAGGGAAATGAAATAATAAATACTGACAAACACGGAAGCGTCTACGAGTAATATGGCTTTTAATTTCATTCAACGAAAATGCACTATTAAGCGAAGATGGCGAGAAACTACAAAATCTTGGTGATCGCTTGGGAAAAAAAATATTTTAAGGCTTTGGTACAACTTGGACACTTTAGAATAAAAGATGTTTTCGTCGGTAATATTTCGAAGAATTATACAAAAATTGGGTACATCAATCACCATCATGATAATTTGTTTTCTTTGTTTGTTATATTATTTTTTTTTTTTAGTCTTTCGTTGTTTTAGTTTTAGTTCTTGAGGAACTTCAAAGTAAATTAATTTTCATCGGGTGAAGCTGTGAAGCTGTTATTTTCTATAAAATTTTCCTTTCTTTTCCGGTTTTATTGATAATTCAGAAACTCGTTACCCATTGGATACTAAACAGGCCCATTTGAACCGGTTGTCCTCATATGCATTTAAATGTCCTACTATTGACAATATTGGAGGACAAGCGAGGTACTTTTAATGATCAATACGCTGTGACCACATAGTCAAATCACACGTCACTGTGATGTAAACCTTCTACAACCTTAAAGTGCCGTCGAAGATGTGTTTTTCCGACAAAATAAATTACCTTGTCGTACTGGTAACAGAGTCGAAAAAATTAACGTCGCATCGACGTTATAAATCTTTTCTCGTGTATTTTTAATCCCAAAATTGGCCTCCTTATCGTTCACGACCGATAAATGGGTGAATGGGGCGGGTTGGCTCATGACATCATCCCGGGAACCGATTCGACATTATTCATATCATTAGTGAGAAAGCGGCTACTCTACCAAACAATAAAATTATGTCCAATGGTGCTTTATTGTATTTGTTTTTTGTTTGGTTTATTTTGTTATTTGTTTGTTTTTATACATGAATTATCGTATAGCCCGTGACACTCTTTTGGACTTAGTCATTCACTTATTCTTTCGTTTAATTATTCATCCATTCATCAACAGTCATATGTCACCCGATTCATTTCGGTACATGTTCAACTGAAATGAAAGCAACAGTGTCACGCAATGTAACACCAAGCTTTATCAAATATAGTATGCAACCAACAATGTCATTAATCGAAATCAAAGATCATACTATTAACTGAAAATTTATCTTAATGCTTTTGTTGTGTTTTGAAGGAAAGAAAGTGTCTCAGCCTACAGTACCATGCCTCTTAGGTAGAAATATCCAGGTTAATGGAGATCTGGACGCTAGCGGCGTTTACTGGATTCAGTGTGCAGGCTCTCTTGCTAGTCTCCGAGGATACTGTGACCATTGACCCGTCGGACGTAGGTTTACCGATCGATCAAATAAAGTCATTATGAATACAAACTGTTCGGTAATATGAAAAATCGTGTTATTGTTATTTACAGTGGATTCTGCGGATGGTCCATGAGCCACTAAATTAAGTTATTAAGGAACAGTACTGGTAAGAGTTGGTAGCGTGTTTGTGGCCAATTAAAATACATGTAGAATAAGTATTATCACTTTAAAACAGTTTTTGATTCAAATAATAATTGGCATTTTAATTGAAGACAATCAGGCTTTTAGAATATCAACGCTTTTTTTTTTCTGCCTAAGAAAGGGCAAGGGAATAAAACTCCATAATGGATCGAAAAAACTTACAAAGAGGATAATGACGGACTCACCATTTCAGGCCAAGCGGTTGTAAGGTCCTACATCTCAGTTACATTTACACGGTAGGATCTGGGTACGAGATAAGCTGGCAATAGATATACATAATTGTGGATATTTTGCGCATGATGTCCTTTTACTATGTGAGACTTTCTCATGGGGTACTTCCCAGTAATGAGCCAAGAAGGATGTGCCGATAGATGGATTCACATTTTGACGAGGGGGTTGACAATAGTTCAGGAGAATATAAACAGTTTATATTCTGCCTACTTTTAAAACGCTTTACAAAGCAGACGAATAAACACAAAGTAGCTATCAAGAAAACTACATGAATATGAAAGCAATCGTCGTAGTAATGAACACTACTAGAGCAGTAGTGAAAATAAGGCCTGAAAAAGATTCAGGCCTGTATGGGATTTTAAACCATGACCTCTGCGATACCGGTGCAGTGCTTTACCATGGCAGGAACCAAGTAATGGGCTACTGACCACAATCATATTTACGTCTTTATCCGCAGTTTACATGAATGATTTTCATATATTAACATTCAAGAAAGCTTCATTTGCCCAAAGGTGACCAAGAAAGGTCTTTAATAGGCCACAGAATTGACCGTAATGGCCGGCGGAACATACAGAGCGAAAATTGACCCCAGTAAAGCCCACAAGTTTATTTCGTCAAGATGGCTGGATATTAACCTTGTTCTTTTTCTGCGTTTTTAAAAAAAAGTAAAAAAAGAACTCGGCCAATATCCAGCTGTCTTGACCTCACGCCTGGCTCTGGTTGTTCAAAGATCGGATAACGCTATCCTCTGGATAAATCTTTATCCAGTGAATAATACTATAAGTTGTGCTGTTACTTATACGCTGGATAGCGATTTATCCGCCCTTTATACAACTGGGCCCTGGTCAATGACGCAAATGAACATATTTCATGCAGACCCGTACAAATCTGGCAAGGGAAGACAGTACAAAAAATATACTTCCGAGCCTGGAATTTGTCTAACGTGTAGGTCAGTGGACTTCCATTTCCTTGTAATTTGGCTCATAAAGTGTTAACTTCAGCACTGATCACACAAGTATATCGTCAAAATCTGTTGCACTAAAGAGTCTGAGCCAGTGATATAAAGAGAGGTATTCATCAGCGTTCTCATTGTTTTGACGTCTGTCAATTAGATGCCAAAAGCACATTATTATAAGGGTTTGTCGCCAATTCTTCTCGACCTTCGTCTCTAGCAAATAAAAAGACGCTGATTTATATCAACGAGCCCGCAATATGGCATAAATATTGATTAGAGGGCTCTTCGGTGCAACATCTGTCACTTTGACATCTCAGTGGGAATGTCCGCTTCAACAACAATGCACTAGCGCAGTTAAACGATTGTATTGAATTAAGGCCTATTACATTTAGGACCAAATGTTATTACATTTAGGACTTTATTACATTTAGGGCAATTATTACATTTTGGCCTTTAACGTGCGTCACCATGATGTAAATCTTCTAAATTATTGATCTTCATCGTCACTATTCTTAAAGTGTTCATACTTATTTTGCTTAATTACCACTGTATGGCAAACTAGAATTCCGAACTTAATAGTCGTCTTTAAGATAGATTCGCAACCTCGCAAACAACGTCTCAAAATGTTTTGCTATAGATCTAGAGGGGAATCGTTCCCAGTTGCAATTCCCCTCTCATGAATTTTAGAAAGCCTTCGAAATAATACGAATACTTGTTGATTCTGTGCAGGATTATTCTAGAATTGGCACGCACAATTTACAACAAGTGACAGCTGGCTAAAGAATAAAAGGCATTCATCAGTTTATTAAACCAACGAAAATAGAAAGCACCCCGCTATCAAAGCAATTAGACACCAACTTTTAAAAAACGAAATTTATTAAACGATTCGCGCTTATTACTATATTCAAATCAAGTTTAGGATTTTTGCGTAATTTATTGTTTTTCTTAACTTTCTTTTCTTTGGTTTTGTAAATGCATGACTTCTGTCTTTTGAAATTACAACGAACGCGATCTGCCAAAAAGACTGATTACAAATTGCTACATTTATTTGCTTTACACGTATTGTCTATTACCTTTACATAAACACTTTTCCTGGGTCTTCAACTGTCATACCCTGTAAAGAGAAATTATCTTTAAGAGATCATGGAGGTCAGCCTCAATGTAAATATTACGTTCGATAAAGAAAACAATGGGGGGAAACAATTGTCATGATTGCCTTTTGGACTACAGCTATGTTTTAGAATTGTACCAAAAGGTTTCTACAAAATTTTCTTTGTTCTTTATTAATTTTCATTTGTTTTATTTTGCTTATTGTTTGATATAGGTCTATTTTTAATGAAAGAATGAATAAATAAATAATTAGTTCGAACGTTGTTCATGAAATCAAGATTAATGTCTCGTTTTTCAAGATTAATTTTTACCTTGTACCACAAACAGCGAAGACAACTCATCCTTCAGCTATGGCATTGCTAGCTGATCTCATTTTCATCATTCAAGTACTTGTCGCTGTTTCCCCGTCCAGCATGGCTCTAAAGCAATGTAAAGTCAAGACTACTTCGAAGCCAGGATTTTTCCTCGTTGGTTATGTACTTAAGTCATTCACAGCTGAAAGACTAGCATTTTGCTACAGTACTTGTAACACGGATCCGTCTTGTCAAAGTTTAAATTATAACCTCGCTTCAAAAACCTGCCAATTGAATTCAGAATCAAGGAAAAGTAAACCTGACAGTTTTCACGCGAGCGATGGTTACGTTTACTCTGATAATCCTGATCGAGGTAAGAGTTTTAAAGCAATAATCTGATAATATATGAAAAAGATGTCGCCACCAATTCTCTTTCACGATTGCTTAAGTAATTCAGCTGGTTTCCTGCAAGTGAAAACAGTTTTCCTTTTTTCTCTCGGGGTCGGGGGAGTTTGCTTATCTTTGATAGTTTTGGAAGCAGTGTTGTTCAACCTTTGATTTACACATGTCGTATGTATGTTGCCTGGAGCGAGGAGAGTTCGATCAATATTATTGTCAAGGAAAAGCAACGTCAAATACACTTATAGATAAACTTATCAACGAAAGCATATTTCCCGAGACGCCCGCCTAACAATCATCGTTGATGTAATGTCCCAAACAAACGATACTTATGAGCTTTGTATGCACGACTTTAAGTTCTCGGTTAAAACGAGCCGCCTAGACATTTAGGAGAGTTTTGTTCCGACGCAAAAAGAGGCAGAAACCATAACCGAATGGTAACGTGTAGCCATGGTTTCAGCTTTGCAGGACCACCCCACGAGTGTGTTGACATCTAAGAAAAACTATTGAAAAATTAATGGTTGAATTAATGCCAATTATATGAATAAGGAGTTGAATAGTAGAAATTGCGAATCTAGATTTCCTCCTATAAACCTTCACGGGGAATAACCGTTGTAATACAAAACTTATATTCGCTGGAAGGCGAGAGTTACGTTTCAATGTCCATTATATTAAGCATATTGTTTTCGCAAAAAAAAAAAAAAAGGAAAACCTCCTTCCCCCCTATAGTGAGTTATTCATTGATTTATTTGCTTATTTGTTCATCTTTTCATCAAAAATCTTGTTACCCGACACATTTGAAATTTCCTCATATAAATCTTCACGGAATACAACCGTTGTAACACAAAACTAACGTTTGCTGGGAGGCGAGAATTACGTTTCACTTTCCATTATATTAAGCATATTTTTTCCGAATCAAAGTCTTATGTTACCAGAAACATTTGAAATATAAGCCAGAAGAAAAGAAGCAATTACGTGACGCTATATATATATATATATATATATATATATATATATATATATATATACGAATATAGACACAGACGAAGGACTCACTATTGTGGAGGAAGAGCTAGGCAAAACGAACCAGAACAAGCCATCACCGATGACATTATCGTGTCTCCTCGAGAAGGTTCTTAAGCTTAACAACTTTACCTTTGGCAATGAACACTACATTCAAATCAAAGGAACAGCCGTGGGAACCAGAGTCGCTCCCAACTTTGCAAACGTATACATGGGTAGACTTGAAGAAAGATTCGTGTACCAAACAGAGTGGATGGACCATATCATACTCTGGGTACGCTTTATAGATGATATATTCCTTATCTGGAAGAGTGATAAAGACTCTTTGATTAATTTCATAAATTACCTTAACAGTGTAGCACCCTCAATCAAGTTTACACACGAAATCTCCGCACATTCAGTGAATTTCCTTGATACGACCGTTCTAAAGGACGATCAGGGCAACATCAGTACAGATGTTTATCAGAAACCAACTGATACTCATCCATACCTCCATTGGACATCAGCACATCCACCTCATCTGAAACGGAGCATCCCATACAGTCAAGCCTTGAGGTTGAGGCGAATATGCTCTTCAACAGACACATTGAAGAAACGAATCCTCGAATATTCGGATTTCTTTGTAGCGTGTGGTTATGCACAACGCAAAGTTCTCCACGAAATGCAGAAAGTGCTAACATTGACTCAAGAGGAATGTTTACAGACCAAAGAACGTGAACCAACAGATCGAATTCCTCTGGTTACGACATTCAACCCCCATACCACATTTATTGCAGAAATTGCTAAACGAAATTGGAACTTTCTCAAATCAAAAGAAAGATTATCATTCATCTTCAACAAGCCACCTTTAGTAGCCTACCGACGACCGAAAAGTCTACGAGACAGACTTGTTCGTTCAAGATTTGTAAACGAAACACCTCAGAATTTGATACCAAAGGGATGTAGAGCATGTGAAAGAACGAAGTGTAGTTGGTGTAAAAAGATCAACCAGACCACAACTTTCACCAGTCCCAATAACAACAAGACCTATACCATATTTCATACAGTGGACTGCCAATCGTCATGGATCATTTACATAATCGAGTGCAACATTTGCAAACTTCAATACATTGGCAAAAGCGAAACTGCATTTAACCTACGGTTAAACAATCACAGAAACCATATTAAAAAGGGAGTGAGTAGCTGCGAACTCACGGAACACTTTTTACATAACAAACGAACTCACGACTTCAACAAGAATGTTACCATAACCATTATAGAGCAAATCCGAAAAGATCATTTAGAGACTGACAAAAAGAAAGAAGTCCTTAGAGAAAGAGAGATTTTTTGGCAAAGAACATTAAACTCCTTTCAGCCATATGGACTAAACAAAAGAACTGGATAAAGCTTTTACGCGAAAACCTTTATAAAGTTTTAGGTACATAAATTGTTTATAACATACGTTATAAAGGTTTTAAAACTGTTAACCAATTAGAAACACTAATTGTTTACGAGAGATTTGACTCAGCATTTAATTAAGCAACATGCACTGTACTACGTCACACAATTAACCAATTACGACTCTGTAACAATTGCATGTTAAGGCCCCTGAGGAAGGCAAATGCCGAAACGCGTCGGGTCTTGAATAAAGCGTTGAAAACGGAAAAAAAAAAAAGGGTCTTGAATAAAGCGTTGAAAACGGAAGCACATTCTCCATAGTGCAAATTATATATATGTATATATATATACACATACATACATATATATATATATATATATATGTATGTATGTGTATTAGATATATATATATATATATATATATATATATATACTATATACTATATATATATCACTAGTTTATCTAGTTTGAGCACTCTGGCATGGCTTAGATGATACCACACGTGTGAGATCACTTGGGGTGGCTATGTAGCCTTACCTCCATCCTAGCATCAGCACTGCACTGATGAGGCCCAGAAGGCCGAAACAGTACTGAAAGCTTCTCGGCCTCTTGGGTAAGGTTAAAAGGCTTATGAAAAGTTTATTTTCCTTGCTTTTGCAGCAATTGGTCAACATGGACAGTCAGGAAAGTGAAAATATCAGCCAGTTTACTACAGATAACTCGACAGCGAATCCAGGAGACGTCGTAGACGCAAGCGTGGTAGAAGGTTCACAGTCCTGGGGCGCAGACGTGGAAATCGAAATCCCTGAGGTACTAAAAAATCTGGAAAATAAGGGTGTGAAATTTCAGGCCGTGCCTTTTTTGAATGCTCCTAGTCAAAGTAGAATCACGAAGGATCGCTCTATTTATTTTAGCGTTGATACAACCGTCACATCGCAAATAATTCTCGAAGCTTTTGACGCGGCAGAAATCGATATTGACGCTATCACCGGAATCCAGAGAAAGGCGTCCAATAGATCTTGGATCGTGACTTTTAAGAGCCGTGCAGCTAAAGAAGCCGCTCTTGAAACACCTTTTGTCGTGATTGCCGGTCTCAAAGTGTTCCTGGGCGACTGCGAAAATCGTTTGGTCCTCGTCAAGATCCATGAAGCCCCCGCTGAACTACCCGACACTGCCGTGATTGGCCGACTCAGCCACTACGGTCGTGTCCTTTCATTTCGGCGCGACAAAATTGCACAACATATCGAGAATGGAGTAAGAACGGCTCGAATGGCGCTACATCGAACTATCCCTGCCAACATCAACATAGCTGGTGAACCTATCAAAATATGGTACCCAAATCAGCCAAAAGCTTGCCGGAATTGTGGAGCTACTGACCACATGGCCAAAGACTGCTCTGCAGTCCGTTGTTTTAATTGTGAATGCCCTGGGCATCGAGCTCAAGAATGTAAAGACTCGCCAAGATGTTCCGTTTGTTTAGCGGACAACCATTCCATGCCTCAATGCCCCTTCCTGCTCTTCAGCGCGAACGTCGATAGTGAGCCAACGCCACCTAAAACTGAAAAGGAAAAGAAACAAGAGCGAGCCCAGCGCGCCAAGGAAAGAGAAGAAAGGCAGAAAAAACTACAACAACAGAGAGAACAACAGCGACAACAAGAAGAACAACAGAAATTACTAGAAAAGCAGGAACAGCAAGAACAACAGAAACAACAAGATCAAGAGAAACAACGAGAACAACAACGCGACGAAGGTAGAAGAGAACGACCAAGAGAACGAAGAGACGAGCGAGGGAGGGACGATCGAGAAGAACGAAGAGATGACCGGAGAGACGACAGAAGAGGGAGAGATAGAAGCGATCGAGATTATTATCGCGGCCGCGATGACCGCGATAGATCTTCCCGCCGTGACTACTCTGGCTCCGAAACTGATGATGATGGATGGGAGAGAGCTAAACCTAGGAGAAGGCGGTACAGATATTAATTTTTTATTTATATTCAATGAGTAAGCTTAAAATAATTTCTCTAAATGTGCGAGGACTCGGGTCCTCCAGTAAAAGTCGAAAAATTATTCAAGAATTAAATTATTCAAACTGTGACATAATCCTTTTACAAGAAACACATGTCTCATGCAAAAAACAAGCGGAGGAATTCGAAATACTCTGGCGCGGCAAATGTCTGTGGTCCTTCGGGACTGGCAGGTCTGCCGGTGTTGCCATCCTCTTTTCTCTAAACTTTCCAGGCAAAATTATCCGTTTTTTGACCGATTCCGAAGGAAGAATATTGAGCTTACTCATTGACTACTATAATTCTAAACTAAATTTAGTAAACATTTACTCTCCCAATACTATTTCGGATCGTAAAAGTTTTTTCTCTTGTCTGCACAATTACTTTCTCCCCCAAGGGGACCTAGTGATCGGGGGAGACTTTAATTGTGTGGACAATGTCCTAGATAAATTAAATTGTTCCGCCATCCTATTGTCTGATCAAAAACTTCTCCGATCCCTTTGTGCTGACTTCTCACTTACAGACATTTGGCGCAAAAACAACCCGCGCAAAGTAACTTTCACCTGGTCTAATAAAGACCATACCCAGGCATCTAGAATTGACCGCTTTCTCGTCGCTAAAGGCTTAACCCTAGTAACGAAATGTAATATTCTTCCATGCGTATACGACCTATCCGATCATGACTTTGTAAAAATTGAACTAACGACTAACCCTTCTAATCACGGTCCTGGAATTTGGAAGTTCAACAGCTCTTTACTCTCAGATGTAGAATTTAAAAACATTATGTCAAAATCGATTAACAACTTTAAGCTTAAAATCCCCGAATTCGCCTCCCTTCGCGAATGGTGGGATGCTCTAAAAATTGAAATCCGCAAAACAAGTATTTCATACTGTATCCGTAAACAGAGAACAGCAAATGCCAAAAGAATCCTAATTACTAAGCAATTAACCCATGCTAAAAACGCTTTACATTCTAATCGCTTAAATAACCCAGGTGTAATTAGCGATTTGGAAAGCCAATTGTCCTCTCTGATCTCGAAAGAAGCCGAAGGAGCTAAAGTCCGCTCCCGAGCACAATGGTTCGAAGAAGGTGAGAAACCAACACGCTATTTCTTCCGTCTGGAGAAAAAACGAGCTGACATGAATAGTTTTGAATCTTTTTTTGACGAGAACGGTGTTCTCAGAAATTCTCAAAATGATCTTGAAAGAATTTTAACCAATTTCTACAAGAATTTATTCACCCAAGATCCTCTTGATATGCGAATTCAAACTGAAATAATTGACGGCCTCGAATTTTCACTGACTGATTATGAGCGCAATCTATGTGAAGGCCCTTTTTCTAATAAAGAATTACTTACTGCATTGGAAGGCCTTCAGACCGGCAAGTCACCCGGTTCTGATGGTCTCCCAACAGAATTTTACTCGTGTTTTTGGAACGATTTGAGCGAATCTCTCCTTTCTGTTTTGAACGAGGCCTTTCTTGCTGGCTCCCTCGCGGATAGCCAGTACGAGGGCCTCCTACGACTCATCCACAAAAAAGATGATCGACGCCTCGCAAAAAATTGGCGCCCAATTTCCTTGTTAAACACTGACTACAAGTTAGCATCTAAAATCATCACTGAACGATTGAAAAAAGTCATGAACTCCATCGTGCATTCAGACCAAACGTGCGGCGTGGTCGGCCGCACTATCTTCTCAAATTTGGCCTTACTTCGTGATGCCCTCGACATGATTGACAAAACTAATGAACCGGGTATTCTCATTTCCTTAGATCAAGAAAAAGCTTTTGACCGAGTTGACCACGAATTCATGATGAGAGTATTGCGTAAATTTGGTTTCGGCCCCTCCTTTTGTGGGTGGGTCGAACTATTTTATTCTAAAGCCTTCTCTAGAATCATTGTTAATGGCTCCCTGTCCCCCCCTGTCCACTTAAGAAGAGGGGTGAGACAAGGATGCCCATTATCTCCTCTCCTTTATGTGCTAGTTTCAGAAGTATTATCAACGCAAATCCGTAATTGTAAAGATATTGAAGGTTTCCTGCTCCCCGGAGCAGGGGGCCTTCAATATAAAATATCCCAGTACGCTGACGATGCTACTTGCATCTTAAAATCCGAAAGATCTCTTTCTTCACTTCTCCGAGTCGTATCAAAATTTGAACAAGGATCTGGCGCTAAACTGAACACGTCCAAATCTGAAGCAATGTGGTTAGGAAAATGGCGAACTAGAATTGAATCTCCCTATGGCCTCAAATGGGTCACTAAAATGAGAGTGCTTGGTGTTTACTTCTCAAACGGCCTCGTCAATGTCGACGACGACAATTGGCGGGCCAAATTAGACAAACTAAGTTCGGTTCTAAATCTTTGGAAACAAAGAGACCTGTCTTTTATCGGTAGGACCTTAATTGTAAATACTTTAGGCGCAAGCCGTTTATGGCACGTTGCTAAAGTCATCCCCCCACCCCGTTGGGTGCACGATAGCTTTAAGTCGATCATTTGGCCTTTTATCTGGAGAGGGAAAATGGAAAATGTTAGTCGCGATCGCTGTTGTGCGCCCCCATCATCCGGGGGCCTCAACGTCGTTAATTTTAAAGCTAAGTGCGCTAGCCTGCGCCTTTCTGTTTTTTCCAGTTTAAGAGATGACTTTGGCACATCCAAATGGCATTACCTAGCTCGATATTTTTTAGGACATAAGCTAACTATTCTAGATCCCCGTTTTTCTTTTCCCACCAATTCTGCTCCCTCTTCCTTCCTTCCTTCCAATTACTACCGCCTTTGTCTAGATAATTTCCGTACCTTGCATCAGAAAACTGGTGCCTTACCTGATTTACTCACCGGTAAGAATTTATATCTTTTGTTGCTTGACCCCGTCTGCGTTGCACCCCGGTGCTCCGGTTTTTGGGCGTCTGCTATGGACCGCCCCATCAATCGTTGGGCCTGGGTGTGGCGCAAGTCTCGCCTAAAGCTAATTGAAAACAAGAAGAACGATCTAATTTGGCTATTGATCCATAGAATGATCCTCGTAAGATATCTCCTTAAGTCTTGGGGATACATCAATAATGACAAATGCGCGATCTGCGGAAAAACGGAAACTATTGAACACTGCTTCTTGGGATGTCCCAGAGTTGTGAAAGTCTGGGACCACTTCTCCCCCCTTTTCCGTGCTCTACTCGACTCCCCCTTCTCTATCTCCCCTACATCTATCTACTACCCTTTTTCCCTAGACAAATCTACCACCGCTATATCCTTATCTAACTTTCTCAAGGCAACCATCATATATTGGTGTTGGCTTGCCAGAAATAAAGCTACCTTCGAAGGTTCTCTTTTGAGCTCCAACGCGATTATAGACTTAATTAAGAAAGATGTCCAACTCAGAATTCTTAGTAACGACACTGATACCTTAAGGAATTTTTGGTCTTTTAAAAACGTACTTTGTTCGGTCGACGCTGGTAAGCCCATCTTCTTCCCCTCTCTTGCTCCCCCCTGAACCTTTGTATATAATAAAACTTGTTAAATCTCGCCCATGAGGGGTGCTTACTCCGGGCTACAGGCCCGCGCGCTGCTTGCGCCCCACATGGTCTGAAATATCTCTTTGTAAATAGTAAATAGAAAACTTTTAAATAGAACTTTGTTACCTCTTACAGGTGGGCGCTTACTCCGGGCTGTTATAGCCCGTGCGCTGTTCGTGCCGCCTGTAAGAGAAAATATCATTAGTTAATTGAGACCTGTAATTACCTAAATAACTCATAATTTAATTCGAATACTTTAATCAATTAGAATTGTAAATAGATATCATTGACGAAATAAAACTGCCTGGTCTCCAGGCTTTTATATTAAAAAAAAAAAAAAGTACTGTCTGCAGTTAGATATAGCTCTTTGGCATACAAAGCTTTGCTTTCATGTCCAAATTGAGCACTCTACTAGGATGAGTCATTGCTGCTTGCATTATGCATGCTCACTAGTTTATCTAGTTTGAGCACTCTGGCATGGCTTAGATGATACCACACGTGTGAGATCACTTGGGGTGGCTATGTAGCCTTACCTCCATCCTAGCATCAGCACTGCACTGATGAGGCCCAGAAGGCCGAAACAGTACTGTCTGCAGTTAGTTATATATATATATATATATATATATATATATATATATATATATATATATATATATATATATATAAATGTATTCATCCCCCAGCTTTACGCAAAGAAATTTTGTATCAAGGACCGTCATCAATCTTGATCAAGTGTCATACTATTGACAGAATTTTCTTGGTGTTTTGTTCTAAAGGAAAGAAAGGGTCCTTGCCCACGGTACCAGGCTTTTCATGTAGAAATATTGACGAAAATAGAGATCTGGACTCAAGCGGCGTTTATTGGATTCGACCTGCAGGGTCTCTTGTTAGTTTCCAAGGATAATGTGACAAGTCAGCTGTTGGAAGTAAGTTTACTGATCGCAATCACTTTTCCGCGATCAGCTTTCACGATTATTTACACTATTGTTGAATATTCCTGGCCCATTTCTTGATCAAAATCGATCTTAATATAATTTCAAGCCTTCATATAGTCTTCTCACTTTTTGCGCAAGTTGGTTGTGTGATGTCCACACAGATTTTATGAAGGTAGTAAAAGTAGATGTAGATGTAAATGAGAAGTCACTATTAAATATTTAATACGCGCAACATTCGAGAAACAATTGACAGCTTTGCACGTGGTCCGTATTATCATCCGTTTTTGAGCGGTATGTGTTTATTTTGTTGACAAAAATGCGGACCGAGACCAAAACTGTTCCTCCGACTTGATAAATTTTCGACGTTAGTAGATCACATCGTATTAACTTACCTCCGTAAATCATTTATTCCAGATAATAAAATCAAATAAACGTGGCAACGATGGTATTTGAATTCGTCCTTGGCCAAACACAAACGACTCCACAAGATCACTTTCTCCAGGCATCGAAAACATACACAAAATCGTCCATAGTTAATTTTAATCAGACATTCATCTAGAGATAGCACCGAGCAAACCAATCCAGAAAAATATAATCGGTACACTTAACAAATCATGAATCTTGCAACACAGCTTGCCGTTAAAGACCTGCTCAAATCAAAAATGTTTATTGGTGCAATTCATCAACACCTCAAGCAATATTTGATTCAAAATTTTTCCACTCACTCTCGTCGTGAAGGAACAATAACCATCATCGTGCAACAGTGCACAGGACTCCATTTTCAGTCGAATAACTATCCACCACTTTCATAGCATGAGTAACACGTTTACTATAGGTAATCTGATATCTTTCAGCTGTCCAGTTGAATCGCATTTCTCTTAAAGCGCGGTAAAATACACGTTAAAAACACAGAAAAGCCAACATTTCTCATTCTGAAATTTGAACACTCTCAAACCAAAGAACAAAAACGGCGCTCTGATTGGTGTGAGATACATACCCTAAACGATCTGATTGGTGCAAGCAACATACCACTCTCTAAACGCTAACATATATGTTATTTAAAAAACAAATAAATAAAATAGAATAACTCAAAAATGTTATGGGCTTTCTTAAAAGTGGATTCAGTGAATTTTCATTGAGCCTTAAATATAATTTCTTGCAACGCAAATTATTAAAACAAACAAACAGACAGTAAAAAAACAAAAAAAACAAAAAACGCAAAACACAACAAAGAAAAACAAAAGAAGAAAGAAAAAAAGATAACATACTCTGCAAAACATTTACCACAACGGTCCCATGGAATTTCAATCTTATCTGTTTCATTTCATTTTGACGCTTTTTATGTCATTTTACGGAACAGGTTATTCCGTCTAAGAGTTGATCGTATAATCATGTCACACCAGACCAAAGGCTTAATGTCACTTCTACATCTGTTAGCGATATTACTGTTCGTAACACAACAGAATCGGTAACATGTTTGTGCCCATTCAATTGCATTCTATATGAAGACAGAGAGGTTGTTAGGATGTTAATTTTTTTCTTCCTGTACAAGAATGGACGAAGGTAACTCCGCAATGGATCAAGCAAACTTTTAAGGATGGAGTGACGCTGACCTACGCTGAAGAAAATGACGGGCTCGTCATTTCAGGCCAGGTGACCAGAAATGCGTGTGGTTCTGGTGAACCTCCCGGGGCTCTGACCCTGATTAAAGGCTATTGGACCAGGATAAAATACACTCAAGAGTTCGTTGGAATAGTTTCGTGTTGGAGCATATTTGGAGATAACAGGTGAGTATATATACACATGTACATTGAAATCTTTTCAGTACCAGAATGTTTGCTCGACAATTTAATGAGCCTGAAATAAGCTGCAGGAGCTTAAAAGTAAAGTGCAAAGGTTATGAAACTCGAGAGAAGTCGATTATGTTTTTGAATTCTAGGTATGGTCGAACTTCAGTTGGAAACAAATCAACAGGTGTGCATCCCTTTGATTCCTCTCAAGGAGATTCCATCACAAATGAATATTTCATGGGTGGAGATTGTGAGTAAAGCGTTTCTCTATTTCTTTCTTATTTTCTCTTGAGATACAGTGCTATTTCATCGCCATTTCTTAAGGTGGTCATTTTATATTTCCTTTGATTTCCACCAAGTTTGCCGTAAATATGTCTCCATGATAAACAGAAAGCTATTGAGATGGAAAGTTCCTCAGATAAAATCCTCTTTATGAAATTAAAGAAAAAAAACCAGATAGGGTGGGAGAGGCATCCATCAGCCCCCACTTCCCTCTCCCTGTACTGCCAAAAGTTAAAGTTACTATCACGGCAGTTAAGGATCCACAAATTTGTTCAACGAGGAGAAAATTAAAACAAAACAAAAACAAGTTAACGAAACCTAAAATACCCTGAATTTTCGGGATCAAAATTCTCGTCAACTTAGATAATTAAAATATAATTTCTAGCTCGAGTTTTTAAACTTTTGTTTTATTTTAATCTTTTAGCTCACATCTTTGATGGTGAAACAACAAAATGCAGCAGTGTAAACACAAACTTTTGGCAAAACAATAACCCCAGTGTACGCTATGCAACGGTGATTCTCAGGAGAGATCTGAGTGCAGAAAATGCCGGTATTTTTACCGGCACATCGTGTGGCACACCAACATACAAGATAAAGGATATTTACGTATACTTTTAAAAGTATTTTGATCTTCGCCGAGAAGGGCTGATTTGACGCTTTAATATATTTCATTTCATCGGCTTTATATCACTTCTGCACGTATGGAAGATATAACTATTCGTAAAAAAATAGAATTGGTAGCCTGTTTTATTATATTTAACATATTACGATGAAGTAATTTTTTCTGCTTTGTTGGGTGTTCTTTCTCTTCCTGCAAACTCAATTCTAAGTCGGAAGCTCTTATAGCTTAAGTGATGGACAAGTTATTGTCTTTGTTCCATATAGTGATTCACCAGTTCAGAAAGAAAAAAATTTTTGAATGTCATTACACATTTTAAAAGAACCTAATAACAAACTATAACGAGGAACTATGTCGATTTTCATGACTAATATTTGCATTTACTCTCACAGTAATGATCTGAATTCAGATGAACACTACCACATTTGTGACCCTTAATAAACAAATCAGTGATCAAATCAATCAATCAATCAATATTTCAAATTCATGTCAAACAACAGTCCACTCTCAGGTGGGACTAGAAATAGAGGATGGAAGCGGATTTGTGCCTTCGAGACCAAGAGCTTCTGATCCATTTAAGACATATCCATAGCCACCCTTATAATATAAAAAATAAGTTTGTATTGTAAAAAATTTTGAATGCTATTACAGGTTTTAAAAGAACCTAATAACAAACTATAATGAGGAACTATGTCGATTTTCATGACTAATATTTGCATTTACTTTCATAGTAATGATCTGAATTCAGATGAACAGTACCACATTTGCGACCCTTAATAAACAAATCAGTGATCAAATCAAACAACAGTCCACTCTCAGGTGGGACTAGAAATAGAGGGTGGAAGCGGATTTGTGCCTTCGAGACAAAGAGCTTCTGATCCATTTAAGACATATCCATAGCCACCCTTATAATATAAAAAATAAGTTTGTATAGACTGCGACATGTCCACCTCCGCCATCCAGCATTTTCAGACAGAGTACACAAAATTTGATGTGAAAACTGTTTGTCCCAATAAGTGTAGACGTCATGTCACTAAGGTTCAAACGCTATCTAAGGCTTCGAAATAAAAAAAGAACCTTGTTAAATAAGACTAGATTATGAAATTGCATATCCTGGTGCCCCATACAACGGTACCTCGCAATTCAAGGCAAATAAAGGAGTGCCTCCCTTTCTGGAAACAACTTAGCAAACCAGGAACCCATTAAATAATGGGCTCCTGGCAAACAGACACACCTTGGCCTTGAGGTGAGCTTTAATTCTTAACTTTTATTCCGATAGACATGAAACGCAAGCGCACATGGATAAAAACGAGCTCAGCGACCCACCTGTTGCAAAACAATTGCAAGCTCTGAACACCGATTTGCCGAATCAGACTCATTACGCTATTGTTATTATTATCACTTTAGAGGGCAATGAATAATAAATACTGAAAAATCACGGAGGCGTCTACGAGTAATATGGCTTTTAATTTCCTTCAACGAAAATGCACTATCGAACGAAGATGGTGAGAAATTACAAAATCTCAGTAATCACTTGGGAAAAAAAGTATTTTAAGGCTTTGATACAACTTGGACACTTTAGAGTAAAAGACGTTTTCGTCGGTAATATTTCGAAGAACTGTACAAAAATTAGGCACATCAATCAGCATCATGATATTTTGTTTCCTTTGTTTAATTTATTCTGTTTCTTTTTCAGTCTTTCGTTGTTTTAGTTTTAGTACTTGCTGCTTGAGGAACTTCAAGGTAAAACAATTTTCATCGAGTGAAGCTGTTATTTTCTTTTTCCGGTGTGATTGGTAATTCAGAAACTCGTCACCCATTAGATATCAAACAGGCCCATTTGAACTGGTTGTCCTCATATGCACTTAAATGTCCTACTATTAACAATATTGGAGGACACGCGAGGTGCTTTTAATGATCAATGCGCCGTGACCACATAGCGAGTATAAACATTCTACAACCTCAGAGTGCCACCAACTCGAAGATGTGTTTTTCCGACAAAATAAATTTCCTTGTCTTACTGATAACAGAGTCGAAAAAATTAACGTGGCATCTATTTTATAAATCTTTTCTTATGAATTTTCAATCACAAAATTGGCCTCCTTATTGTTCACGACCGATAAATAAATGGGTGAATGGGGCGGGTTGGCTCATGACATCATCTCGGGAACCGATTCGACATTATCATATCATTAGTGAGAAAGCAGCCACACTACTAAACTATAGAATTATGACCGAAGGTGTTTTATTGCATTTGTTTGTTTTATTTTGTTTTATTTTGCTTTGCTTCGTTTTGCTTCGTTTGTTTGTTTGTTTGTTTTTTATTTATGCATTAATTTTTATCGTACAACCCGTGACACGCTTCTGTACTTGTTCATTCATTTATTCTTTCGCTTGTTTATTCATCCATTCATCAACAGTGATATGTCACCCGATACATTTTAAATACATGTTGGAAACTGAAATGAAAGCAACAGTGTCACGTAATGTACCACTAAGCTTTATCAACGATAATATGCAACCAACAACGTCATCAATCTAAATCAAACATCATACTATTAACTGAAAATTTAACTTATTGCTTTTGTTGTGTTTTGAAGGAAAGAAAGTGTCTCAGTCTACAGTACCGTGCCTCTCAGGAAGAAATATCCAGGCTAATGGAGATCTAGACGCTAGCGGCGTTTACAGGATTCGGTTTGCAGGCTCTCTCGCTAGTCTCCAAGGATACTGTGACCAATTAGCCGTTGGACGTAAGTAACTGATCGATCAAATAAAGTCATTATGAACACCAACTGCTCGGTAATAGGAAAAATCGTGTTGTTTTTATTTACTGTAGATTCTGCGGATGGTTCATGAGCCACAAAATTAAGAGAGTGTCTCTGTAAGTGCGGTCTGGTCGATTTTGCTTGAGACACGGATTTTGCTCATTTCTTGTGTGTTGTAGGCCATTCATGTACCTATACTAAAACCACAATTCGTTTGATCAGATCTCTTTATTTTTCAGAGTTTTACGGAAATTAAATTTCACTCGAGCAAAGGCTTGTCTTGACACTTTTCAAGACTTTAATTTCATACAACTTTGGAGGACAATTTACAAAAATCTACGGAACTCGGCAAAAAACAAATATCACAGCCATTTATATTAACTCTATTAACTCTGCCGGATGGGGAGAATACTGCCCGCTCTTGGAACCAATCAGATTGCAGGATTTGTAGAATACCGCCTGCTCACGAACTGAGAAAAAAATAAATTAGAATATTTAATCTTGATGCATCAAATACATTTTCCTGTACTGTCGTAGGCTATTGTCAAAGTACTCTACTGTTTAAATTTATTGTGCGCCTGCATGATTTTCAGATTTTTCAATTCTTGGGAGGCATTACGTGGTTTTCATGGAGCGGGAGCGGAGGGAGATCAGTGTTCGCCAACATAGTTTAAAAGGAGAATATATAAAATTGACTGCCACGTAACTGCCTCGTAACTGCCACGTAACTGCCACGTAACTGCCACTTAACTGCCAATTAGGGGGGATCACAGAAATATCACAGAGCCTTAGGGGGTATCAGCTAATTTTTAAAGAGAGACAAATCCGTTCCTCTCACCCTCCTCACCTCCGCAAGAGATAAAAAATAACCAGTCCCATCGTATCAATCCAATGAAAGTACAAAAGTCCGTTTATTGTCAAAATAGATTATAAAAAGAAAACAATTAAGAAAGCAGGTAGATATCATTTTGAACTTACCTTCGCGAGAGAAGTTCAAGAAGTGTCTCCTCAAAATGGTTTCTAGTTTAGTTTTACTACACCCGAACCATTGTGGAGTTACCCTTGTCCATTCCTTGACAAAAAAGGAAAAAAGAAAAACTTTTCCTAACGGCCTAACTATTTTAAATTATAATACATGTGACTACTCAAATTAAGAACTGTTATAGAATGGGTCCATGCTTAGTGTATGTATATCGAGTTATGGATGCACGCGGGAAGTTTTGGAGAGAACAAGAAAAGTATAAAAGTTGCGAACGATTCAAAAGCATAACCAACGAGGAAAAATCCTAGCTTTGAAGCATTATCGGCTTTACATTGCTATAGGGAAATGTTGGACGCGGTAAGAGCGACAAATAGCTGAAGGATGTAATAATATTAGTTAGGAATGCCATAGCTGATGGATAAGGTATGTTTGCTGTTTCTTTAACCAAGAACTCTGTGCATAATGAAGTGTTGGTGTGCCACACGATGTGCCAGTAAAAATACTGGCATTTTCTGCACTCAATTTCCTTCTGAGAACCACTATCGCATAGCGTACATTTCGGTCTGTTTTACTCCAAAAGTTTGTCGCTAAATCGTTGCACCTTGTTGTTTTACCTTTGAAGATATGGGCTAAAAGATAAAATTGACATAAAATTCAGGAATTTAAGCCTGACTAAGCTCACGCTTGACCTCAGTACAGCGGTTTTTAATTAACTGTCGTAAAACCTAAACCAAATTAACTACGACAGCCACTCAGATCAAAGGTTTGCGTCATTATTAGCCAATGAGGACTCAGAGTAAAAACAGGCAAACTACCAAAAGAACGAGATACGTGGGTGTCCAAGTGACGATTGGTTTTCATTTGGCGTTTGCGTTTAATAGTTTCAGAGCTGAGCATGAGATTTCAGGACCAATCAGACTGAATTAAAGGAAAACCAAAGTAATCCCGAGTTACTTTCAACATTCAATTGAAAATTACCTCATGAAAATTAAATATACCAAAAGCATTCACGTGCGGTAATTGACGGAGATTAAGGTCCCCCTTACTTGAATTTGTTTGCATTAACTTTCTTGTCGTTGTCCTGAAGTGTGCAATATCATTAATTACCGCGTTTCATAATTTCTGTTTTTTGTACTTCGTAATACACTCCTTTCATTATAAACAAATAAGGAATAATAGAAGAAAAGATTACTCTAACGCAGAACATTGTTTTATAAAAATGCAAATTTCCCATTTTCAAACATTTAGGCGCTGGATATGAATAAAAGAAAAGAACAGACAAATAAAGTAGGAGTTTACTTACAATCTCCACCCATGAAGTATTCATTTGTGATGGAATCTCTTTGAGAGGAATTAAAGGGATGCACTCCCGTTGGTTTCTTGCCAGCTGAAGCTCGACCATACCTGTAAATTTCAAACAGACAATCAACTTCTCTCGAGTTTCAACTTATTCAACTAATTTTAAGCTCAAAGAAATGTGGTATACGTGTGTTAATACTGGGATGATTAAAAAGTATGCTTACCTGCTATCTCCAAATATGCTCCAACAGACAGCTTTCCCATAGAATTCTTGAGTGCATTTTATCTTAGTCCAGTAGCTTTCAATCAGAGTCAGGATTCCGGGATTTTTCCCTGAAAGACATCCATTTGATGTCACTTGGCCTGAAATGGTGAGCCCATCATTTTCTTCAGTGTATTTTAAGATCACTCCATCTTTGAAAGTTTGTTCGATCCATTGTGGAGTTACCCTCGTCCATTCTGAGACAGGAAGGAAAAACCAAATTAATAAATTTCCTAACAGTGTGACAATCTCCAAAAAAATAAAAGGGGAAAGTTTCTGAAGAAACTATTGTGCTGCGTCAGTGGGGAAGTATAACAAGATACTTCTGGTCATATCAACTGAGCTGATAATGGGAAATAGCTAAAGAGTTTCAAAAATAACGTTTCGAGTATTAGCCCTCCGTCATTCGCTCTGATGACTTAAAAAAAAAAACTTGGAATTATTATTATATTTGTAATTCCAAATTTGTTCCTCTTATTCTATTGCAGTTGGCCAAAACACTCACTACCAGTTCTTGCCGATTTTGTTTTGTTACATGGTACTCACACAGCACAATAGCTATTTTCTATACGTGCAGAAGTTACATCAAGCATTCAGTCAATCGTGTTCATGAGCATGCATGATAAAGCAATAATATCTTAGAAATAAATTAAAGAAGATTCAAATAAAACAAATTGGCTCACCCTCAGTACATGCCCACTTTCCTGGAAGTTCACGAGAGTTTTCTAATTCTCATTTTACATTTGTTTTTGAGTTATTATTAATATTCTTTCATTTTTATTATCATACGATTTTATTTTTGTAACAAAAAAAAGGACTAATTCTGCATATAGGCAGGTATGTTGCTCTAACCAATACGATCGCTGCATTAGAGTATGTATCTCGCACCAATCAAATTTCTCATTTGAGTATGTGTCTGGCACCAGTTAAATTACCTTGCTTCTAAAAGGTATGTATCTCGCACCAATCAGATTGCCACATTAGGGTATGTATTTCTGCACCAATCGTATCATTAGTATTGCGTGCTTGCCAATGATATCATGCACAAATAATGATATTAACCAGAAAATTTAAGTCCTTTCGGTAAGTGTTATGGTTTGTGGTTATCGCGAGAGTCTCGTTGATTTAAGGTCGAGATTTATCGAGATGAGAGAGGTTGGAAGGTAATTTTTTGGATCATTTCATGAAACATAGCGTTTTTATTCATAATAAATTTAAATATTTGTTCGATCGGTAAACTTACGTCCAACTCCTAACTTGTCACAGTATCCTTGGAAACTAACAAGGGACCCTGCAGGCCGAATCCAATATATACCACTAGAGTCCAGATCTCCATTATCCTGGATATTTCTACACGAGAGGCCAGGTACCGTAACCAAAGACCCTTTCTTTCCTTCATAACAAAACAAAAGCATAAAGGGCAAATTTCTATTATTAGTTTGATGTTTGGTTCAGATTGATGACAGTGTTGGTTGCTTATTGCCTTTGCGCAGAGCTAGGAGATGAAAACATTGTTACATTGTGCTACACGATTGCTTCATGTTTCCCAACTGGTATTCAGATTGATGTTGCGGGTAACATGCGACCGTTAAGGAGTCGATGAAGGATTAAACGAACGAATCAATGGGGAAAAAACAGATCATAAAAAGTGACGAGAGCAAACATGAGGACAGACAGGGCCGATCAAGGCTGTGCTATCGCGCTCATGCACTTAACTTATTTTTAGCTTTTGAAAATCTGTGTTCGCGGCTGTGGTGAGCACAAGTTATTATAACGAAGATAGCAACCTTACACTGTTGGCTAATGAGAGAAATTTTAGAACTCCAGCCAGCCAAGAGGTCGGAGTTCTTTTGCGTTCTTTTTTTTTCTTTGTGCGCGAAAGCAATATGCTTAGCGCAAAGCGATGGACTCTCGGTTTGAAGCAAATAAAAGTGTGGTGTTACAGTAATTTATCTCATGAACATTTATAAAAAGAAAACTGGGTTGATAGTTATTTGCTATCCATTGCTGTATTCATATAAACTTCATTGATTGATTTAATTGTTTCTCAATCGTTTGCAAAATGTCAAATCATGGGTTTCCTACGAAGTTAAACCTGTGGAAACACAAAAAAAGGTGTCAGAGTCACGTTTGATAGTTGTAAATTTAGAGTGGCTACACGTGTTTCATTTCCATTTTCGATTCGCATGCCTTTCCGCATGGTCCTACGATACAGAGTGGTCTATTCTCACTGGGAATTCGAATTCATGCAAACAAAGCTAATTCGTGTAATTTGTTCGGAGAATCAGGGTGCTGTTGACTTCTGTGTGGACGACTTGGTAACCATATTTCCGTTTGAAGGAATATGCATAAGTGAAATTGACACATCCTAAGACCTCAACCAGGAACAAACCTATGTCTTTTATCATTTCCTTTGATTGTTGCTGTAATTTTAATCATGCTATACTAACATTCAGACTTCACAGCTTCACGAAGGGGACTTGCTTCATACATGCTGTCTTTGTATATCAATAAAAGTTTGAATGCTTCCAGAACCTACTGTTAACGATAAGTAACAGCTTTACAATCTCCCCTCTTCTCCCCCCCCCCCCCAAAGAAAAAGAGTGAAAAACCGCCATGACATACAAGGCGCCAGTTAATAACTTTTAGAAGCAATCACAAAAGCGAATAGTTGGCTTCTTCCCTTTTATAAACTATCACATTGCCTTAAATTAGTTCTTACCTCGGTTAGAATTATCAGAGTAAACATGAAATACGTCCCCGTGAAAATTGTCCGGATGACTTTTTCTTGATTCTGAATTCAATTCGCAGGATTTGGTTGCAAGGTTATAATTTAAACTTTGACAGGACGGATCCGTGTTACAAACACTGAAGCAAAACGCCAGGTCTTCAGTTGTTAATGATTTAAAAGCGTAACCAACGAGGACAAATCCTAGCTTCGAAGAATTATCGGCTTCACATTCCTTTAGAGCAATGTTGCACGTGGAAACAGCGACAACTAGTTGAAGGATAAAAATGAGATGAGCTTGGAAAGCCATCGCTGAAGCATGAGATAAATTTGCTAGTTGTGGGTCAAAGTGAGAATCAATCATCAAATAAAAACAGTACGCTAATCGTGATTTTCATATACAAAGTTGATTCAAACTAATTATTTATTCGTGCACCAAAATACGACTGTACCGAAGAAGTCATCGAATGCTTTTGTGACACGTTCATAAACAAAGTACAAAATCCAACGGATGCAAAAAATTAATGAGCCAGAAAAATCGTAGAAAGATTTTCGTATAGCCAAATACTATTCCTTAACAGAGCTGCAGTCCCAAAGGTTGTAATCATTGTATTCGCCATGCTAAAATGGCTGACAAAAATGAAAACTCGCGGAAACATTGACCTTTAGGAATTCTGAAAGATAATCTCTCTTTTCAGACCCAATAACACTGCCGTTAATTAGCTGAGTTTGTGACAGGTCACAGATTTTAAACAGTGTACTATAAACTTGAAGGCAGCGACGAGTCATCATTCCGTAAGCAGATTGCATTCGTTGCAGGTTGTTAATGGCAAAAGCCGAGCATTTCCCAAAAATAAACATTGAAAATATTAGAAAATTCAATCCAAAAAGATATCGATCTGCAACTTAAGTTGAATACATATTGTAATGAAGGTGAATCATGCAATGAAAGTAATTTCTAAGTCAGTGCGCGTGTCTAACTGCGTTAATAGCGTACTCTCTATTTTCATTAGTTTCATTAAGTGATGAACGCCTTTTGGCCATATATCACTTAGAGTCCATTGGCTAGTGCGAACCAGAATAATCCCGAGGAAAAAATCACTTAGAATACAAATTAGTTCGATGACTTTGAGGGGGCAGTTAAGCGTTCTTGGGCAAAAATATTTACCCAATTCATTAAAGTAAAATTTCACGTTGACATTATTCCCTTTTGGATCTACATCAAAAAATTTTGAGGTTTGGTTGCGATTTTGAGATATAAAAAAAACTAAAACTTTTCATAATTCTTGTTTCCCATGTATGCACAGTGGTAGACACAACTTTTTGCATTGGAATACTCAATGATCAATGACTTGGAAGGTAAAGGATGCAAAAGATTTACAAAGAGTTTTAAATGATGTTTTCAAAACTGTTAAGTTACTTTTTGGTGCGATCGTGTGAGTTGCCCCTAAATGGGAATCTTTCATGCATGATTTTGTCTGGATTACCATAAAACAAGTTAAGAGCTGAAAGGCTTGATAATTGAGCAAATCGCTTTTGTCTTTCACCCACTAAAGCGGTTACTGTACCTCAAAGGGCAGATTTGAATTTGACTGTTTTACCAATCGAATAAACCGTTGCACTGATGTGTGACTCGATCTCGTTCAGTAATTGAACGAGCGACCACATTATGTGACACACGAAACTCCTATAGAAAATTCTTTGAAATACTGCGCGTGCAATTAACTAACTTCTCACGTGATCATTATTATGACGTAAACGGAGATAAAACAATCAGAAACAAAAGGAGAAGTTTTCTGATTTCCATGAGATTTTATAGAAGATGCCTTGTCAAATTTCTTCTGCCAAGAACCGCCCTTTCCCTGTTAAGATTGTTCTTACGTCCATTGGAGAAATCGTGATAAGCGATGTCGTCACATCAATGACTGTGCTGGCCTTAAAAGACAAAATTGAGTTGCAATGTGGGATTCCACGGTAAGATTGAGTGATTCCTTTTGAAAAATTCCAATTCCAGCGATCAGGAAGTTATGCTTTAAATCATAATTACTGATGAGGTACAGTTACATCGCTCCATTTGTAGAGGAAATCGTCTCAACGTCAATGTACTATTTATGCACTGGGCATTGTTTGTAAGTTTTCAAAATTGAACGAGCCGCAAGCTCAAGTCTTACTCTCAGCTTGAAATCCTGTTTATTTTCAATTAGATGCAGTGAGCCACTTCCAAATGTATTAAGAATTCTGGCATAAAACTCTGATAGACATTAGACTTTTGAAACTCTCTGCGTAACAAAGCGTTAATGTAAAACAGATAAAAAGTCTTTTGATAAAGGATCCCTTCCGCCTAAAAAATTGGGAGCCATTTGACCTTCAAAAGTGAAAAGCGTATCCTTTCGTCCCTTGTTTGAGCCTGGTACTGAACATTTAATTTTCGCGAGACAAGATCCTGAATGTAAGCGGAAGAGTACAATCGTCTCGTGTCACTGTTTAATTGCTCTTTTCTTCGGCGTATTTTTGTTTCTATGTTTGTAATTTTGTTTTTTTGTTTTAATTATTTTCAAAGGCAATTGCAACGCTTAACATATCTTGATGAACTAGACATGGATGACAGAAAAAAACTGTCCTTCTTCCATGTAGTACCAAACTCCATACTTACAGTGAAATGGTGGCCTGAGTGGGCTTCTCTGATTCAAGCCGCTTATCGTGGTGACTTAAAAAGTAAGTCATTTTTATCTGACTACGTGGTCATTTATGTGTTAATTGTGGACAATTTCTAGTTTAAATCAAAACCTTCATCGAAAATTTGCTGAATAAAGAAATAAAGGCAACATTTATATGCTTACTGGCTCATGGTTTATTTGAGCCATGTGGTTTTTCAGCTAATATGCAGACACATAACACGGTTTATATTTTGACCCAAATCTATAACGAATTCTGTCAGAATTAACAATTTCAGACTGAAACTTCTACAATTCTATGATTTGTGTGGGAGAGAGATCTCAGTTTGAATGGCTGCAATCTTTCGATCTCCTGCTCGTCCTGATTCACATCAAGCTCTTTTCAACATCTACGTTCACTTGAAATGAAAAGAAAATGTTTACGAGATTTATTCGAGGGCTACTATATTGCTTTAGTCTACAACCCTCATTGTGGTGGTAGATGTATGCAGAGCTAAGCGATCGTGACTTTTTCGTGCACTCGCAATATAACGGCTCGCAAGTAAATATGAATGTTTATTAACTGTTTTGTTCTTAATATGAAATCAGACGTGATGGCGTCGCGAATAAGAGTGATGGAGCATAAAGTTGGTTGGTTTAGAGGGGCGCACTTTAATGAACGTGGCTATGTAGCTCTGTACATTGCCTCCCATCGCGGTCATGAGCGAGTGGTTTCCAGACTAATGAGCTTAGGTATTGATCCATGTCGGATGATGCCATCTAGGAGATCGTCTATTCACGTTGCCGTCCTCAATAGAAGAATAACATGTGTGAACCTTTTAGTTGGTAAGATAAGCTAACACACTTAGACTAAACGACTGATTGAATTTTCTCAACTAAGGATTTCCACTTTCGGAACCTTAAATTGGGAGAGCTTGGAAGTATCAGTTTGGTCTCAAAGAGCTTCGAACCTCTTATCATTATGATGGACGAAATTCTTGATTTTCGTCGATTTTCCTTTGTTAAAGTTTCTATTTCATGGTGTTTCTAAGATAACTACGTGGCTTATCCCCTAAGATTCTTAAATTAAGGACACCCGGTCGAAATAGGGGCGTTTGATTGGTTTGGCATAATTAACAACATCACTTCTTTCATCTCTCCAGTTCACAGTAATTTGCAATCAATTTATTGTTTAGTGTGTGTCTGTGTATTTCTAATGAGAGTGAAAGCATTAGGTTAACATTTGCTTTAGCTTTGAAGGTATTTTAGCATGCTTTCTTGCTCACTTTTCTTCATTCATTTAGGAAAGGCGAGAGGTAAGGGAGGTGAGGCAGGCTTACGTGAGAACTGTGCAAGGAGGAACACGTTTCTGAACATCGCCGGTCAACTTCAGTGGAGAGATGGCTGGAAATTACTGGTAATACAGCTCAGGGAGCGCATGGGACGCCGGGAAAAAGATACTTTGAGTAAACGAGATATTCCCCTGCGAGAATTTCAGAAGTATGACTCTACATTTTCGACATATTTAACAGGTAAACAAAAGCACGATTAGGTTATTCGTGTTACTTCGACTGTTTATTAAAATCATTTTGTGACAATTATCGATGACATACCACTTTAAGTGTCTAAGCTTGTCTTCTCTAGATATTTTAATGAGGGTTAAGTGACCGAAGCTCAGTTTTTTCTTTCCTTTCTTCGTTTTGTTTTGGTGCTTTCTTTTGTTGTCACCGTCACGTGAGACATGGATGTCTAGAACAGCAGTTGCACAAGCTGTTTCCTTGAATCTTTTTCCTCCTTTGCTGAAGAAGGGGCTAATTATGTTTTTCACTGACAAAGTCTTTGTATTCTTGCTTATCGACGAATTTAATAAATGAGTTTACATGGTACTTATTAGCTTCCTCCTACCTCGCCTTCAGTTTCTTTTCATCCACTGATTGGCTGAGCACGTCATTTAGATTGTGGCATATTTAGCACCTGCAGTTTGTTTTTTTCGCATTAGCGTTCCTGGCGAAAGTGAGCTTTTCCATCGCAGATTGGTGCCACGAACTTTTTCTTTGTCCTCCATACGAGCCCTCTTCTGCACACGTATTTCCAGGAATCACTTTTTGTATGTCGCATCCACAAAATGTCGCATAAATGGGTGGTAATACCAATTTAAGCGTACCTTATCTTAATCGATATTTATTTATACTTTTATTTATTAATGTCCTAATTTATTTATTTATCTTCCTATCTGTTGCTTACATGTATTTATTAATTTTTCAATAGGGCCTCTTGGCAGGATTTACCTTTGCACAGTTCTCCAGAAGAACCCCCTTCAATGTCGAACTTTCATAAAACCTTGGAAATTTTGAACACATTTAGAGTTAAAGATTTTGAATTCTTGCTTTTATTAACCCACCCTATAAATTACGTAAAGTAAACAAATGTACCTACGAGGAACTAACAAGATGAGCATACCCAACTTTTAATTGAAATTAAAACTTTCACATTGAAAGCGGATTGCAAGTTATATCTCTATAATAAATAGTTGTTTTTCACCCAAATTATCTGTCGATCTAATTTCTTGAGTATTTGACTGACCACTTCATCTGAAAAACTGACAAACAGATAAAACGATGAATAGACGAACAGATTGCATAACGAGACAGAGAAACACAATCTCCTATGCACATGTCCCAACAGATGTGTCTAATACTGTATTTATTTTCTATGTGAAGTGTTTATAATACCTTTTCCTATTCTCGCTTAGTTAAACCTGGCTTCGGGTCGTCCTTTTTTTTTTTTTTTTTTACAGTACGGTACAGGTGTTGAATTTTGTTTTCGGGCTTGCTTGTTGTTATTTCTGGCCAGGTTAAATTTAATCACGCGTGCTTACAATAACAACAAGTTAACTAAGAATAGACGATTCGATATTTATCGATCACTGCTGGTCAAAAATTTTCCAGTGAATCAGCTACTCTATCTCGAGCACCTGCCGCTACATGTATCTTCGGCAATCACCAAACGTCTACCATCATAACTCTGTATGGGCAGCTTAGAAAGAATTCAAAAGGGTGCATTGCAAGCTTAACTGTGGTCTAAGTTATTACCACTAAGTCCTAAATGACATTCACTAACTCAAAAACTTCCATCGTGAAATTGTACTCATCTCGAGTTTCACACTATCAAGCAGATCAGAAAAAATGAAAGTATTAAGGGAAAAAAATACCTTCACTTGATGAAAATTGAATTACCTTGAAATTCCTCAAAATTCAAGATGATAAAAAGCATCAAGGAAAGTAAAACAGGCCGCAGGAAGCGGCTAAAGCAAACGAAAATTGTAGGGGTGGGGGGGGGGGGGAAGCCGATGTTATCGATTGTTTCTCCCTTCTAATAATCATGAATGCTTTGACGCTTCTTTGCTTTATAACAGAACAGAGCAAATACGGGAATTTCTATTTTTTTGTCTAGTTTTTCATTTTATTTTCGTGAAAAAGTAACAACGTTTTCGTTCAGAGTTTTCAAGAGGATTACCTTTTTTCATTTTGTTCTTTTCTCCGAATCCTTTACCGGAGGTGTAACGTTTGTATCTACTCCTTAAGACAGTACTGGGATATCTAACATGAAAGGCAAAGTTTAAAGTGATCATGACGTTAACAGAAAAATAAGAGAGTATCATGATATTCATGTAGAAAGGCGTGATGACGGCTTGGAGGGAGTCACGATGTTTTATATTAGGAGGGAGAGGACTTCATTTAATTTCGCCGAATTTTGGGCAATGTGTCCACCAAAATTCGCAGATTTTGCATCAGTTGATGGTTTTACACAACAAGTCTTTACGCTTTTCTTTTCTTAAATGTTCATTATGACGAAAATAGAAGATTATTTTCAATAAATAATTAACTCACACTGCTTATGGCTGAATATATTACAAAATTCTATGCAACACTCCAGGCATACGATTTGATTATTATTTTGGGCTAATTGCGCACGCGTGGTGGCCATCTTGTCCACTATTTCAGCCACTGATTTATCCAAATTCACCCGTCTGCCATCTCGATCACTTAAAACAATGAATCCTTTCGCAATGCATCGTGTCTTCCTTTTCTTCTTCTTTTGCGCAAATCTAATTGTAGTTGAAAGGAAGGGAAACTTGTTATATTCAAAAACTAATTTATTTGTAAAATTTGCAATGAAGAAAGAGGAGAATCGAGGGGAAGAGAATAAAGGGTTTAACGCCGGTACTGGAGAATTGTCAGTTGAATCAGCGTTTAAAGCTAGCGTCACAGCTAAATAAAATATCTTTACGTACTGTTCTGGTTGAATGAATGATATCAATACTGAGTCGTTGACGCTGTAATCAAATGGTACATACCGCGTTTTGATGTGTCCAAGTCAAGATAGATTGCGTCATAGGAAAGTATACGTTTGTTTCGAAAGATCTGAAATTGTTTTAGTTTCCGTAGTTCCGCTGTCGAACCATTGACACCCTCTAAGACGCTTTCCAATAGGTTGTAACGATCTGCAGAATCCCAAATGCGATTATTTTCATAATGTCTATGTATACATAAACTTCATTTATTATTTATGTATTAACTTCATTTTTTTGGATTTCATTCCTATTTTCATTGGTTCAATCGAAAAAGACCGAAATAAAATAAATTGTAAATAAAAACTCAGGGAAAAATTTCCCCTCTAAAAGAAGATGCACGTACCATGGAGAAAATATATTGATGTGGCAAGCTTACGTGCGGAATGCCGATTTCTTTTCAATTGATTTTGTTGTTGCTGTTATGTATTTGTTTCCTAATTTTAAACTTATCTCTTTTCTGCTAGCCTTTTCCTTCTTCAGCTTTTGTTTTTGCTTTTTCACATGTCTTATCTTGAACGTAACCTATTGCAGAAGGAACACCAGCTAGTTCAATCCATACTGGCACCAAATGATAGGACTCTGGGTCAGCCGTGGGTAAAGAAAAAAACAAACCAAAATTAATGTATTAAAGCAGACAATCTCACTCCATACTTGATGACCAGAGAAAAAATAAGGTGAGCAAAATCATGCGCCTAAACAACAATTAATGCATATTTTTATCTTCAATCAGCCGAATACTAAGAATAGAAAACACTTCAAATAAGACACACATGACATTAAAGAACTATCTCGTGTATAATTAGTCTCTGTAATATACTTTTCATAAGCAATTAAAGTCTAATGGGACCAGCTATGTCACGAACACCTCCAATCTTCTTTGTCAACTCCAGAAATGGTTGCAAAGATCCCATATATGTATATATATATATATATATATATATATATATATATATATATAACTAACTGCAGACAGTACTGTTTCGGCCTTCTGGGCCTCATCAGTGCAGTGCTGATGCTAGGATGGAGGTAAGGCAGTAAAGCCACCCCAAGTGTTCTCACACATGTGGGATCACTTAAGCCATGCCAGAGTGCTCAAACTAGAAAAACTAGTGAGCATGCATATATATATATATATATATATATATATATAGGAAGTCTGCAAGTCGATTTTCGCGTGGAACAGTGCTCAATACGTTGAAGCAGAGCAGAGTAAATATTATGAGAGGAAAAAAGGACGCAACTACATTTCCCGACAAGCCTGTTTCGTGAATCGCTTCACTCTTCAGGGGTTTAATAAACTTTAATAAACTAAAATTTAATAGGGGTTCTAAACCCCTGAAGAGTGAAGCGATTCACGAAACAGGCTTGTCGGGAAATGTAGTTGCGTCCTTTTTTCCTCTCATAATATATATATATATATATATATATATATATACATACATACATACATACATATATATATATATATATATATAAATATATATATATATATATATATATATATACACAAATAAATGTTAAAAAAGTGTTCTTGTACATTACATAAATTTCGTTATTTCAAGCACTTGCTTCTCATCAAAATCCATAGGCATTGTTAAAAATTTTAATTTCTGTAGACCTCGACCGACTTATGCAAAGCTTGTTTGGCATTACGCTACATTTCTGGCAGTAATTGTCATGGTGGTGAATACATTTTTCCGAAACTAAGTTCTGATGAGAATAGTCTTGTTTCTAGCAGCTCAGCCCAAAACTTCAAAAAAGTAACACAAATGAGTTGTAAAAAATTCATTTAACGGATCCACAAATTAAACGAATAAGATTCAGTAACAGTTTCATCTTGACCGAAGTCATGTTCACGGGATCCGTACTCAAAGGATGCTTCGTTATCTTCTGTGATCCCAATTCCGTGATCAGCACGTAAACAGTTACTTCCTCCCCCACCAATCATCATCACGGATCCATCACCACTATCCCAATCACACCAAAAACCGATCTTCAAGGCACTTTGGATGTTTCCATTGCAGCTTGCCTGTTGGAATCCTTCAGTTGACTTATACTGTCCACCATGCTGAACATTACAACTCCCCAAACACCTGTCACTGAATCCAAACTTTGCCATTTCTAAAGTCTCCGTAACTAGTACTTTTCGATCGAAATGTTTGTGTGCTCCAAGTTGGCTCATACAGATTTTTGCAACTAAGGCCAACAAGATCCAAGTTAGGTTTGTTCGCTTCTTAAAATGGAGGGAGGTAAATCTTATTGGTTCTCCTTTCCCGTAAAGAAATCTAATCTGACTAATTCCGTCGGAACTCATGATTTACGATTCATGATTCATGATTTATGTCTCCGTCTAAAAACAAACTCTGTAATCACATCAACTTTTCTGATCTGAAGCACTGGAGGAAAAACGTTTAGCCATTTATTGGCGCTGCTTTTAAATTGATATACAATATATTTTGCAATAGTCACAGAACCAATGGCGACTCAAGTTCTGTAACGTCATTAACTTGCAGGCGTGGCTTATCAGTACGTTCTTCAGCTTCACTGGTACATTTTGAAACGTAGAAACATGAAAGATGAAATTTAAATGAGAGATGTTCGATGAATTAGTAAGTGCAAAAAATTAATAATCGCAAAGACGCACTCTTGCCCAGCAATCGATAATATATTTTCCAAAACTAGACATGAAGTAAGCGAAATTTAGAAAAGGATATATGAAAACAAAGGAGAAAGGACGTGAATACTTAGGGTGATTCTTCAGGAAAAAAAAAAAGTATTTCTTTACCAATGTCCGTTTCAAAAAATGCAATATAAAAGATATGTCACCTTGCTTATTTGTGAGGTATGATGGGCTAAACTTACCCCATTAATGCCTGTACTGGCACTAATCTGGCGCGTCATTTCATGGGTTCACGGTACATTTTGCAGCTGCTGGAAGCAATCGTTTTTAAGGGAACACTTTAAAAATACTTGATAGGTAGAAAGTCTTCTGCGAATGGAACAATTCGATATATAATATGTGGGAAAATCACGAAAATTTAAACGACATCGACTTTAAACGTTCCTCGAGTTGTTCCTTTTAAGGTCATAATATGCCTCCTCGAATAACGGGTTTGTGCACGCTTTTAGCTTTATCTTTATTTCCCTTCGAAGAATTATTTTGAATATCCCCAATTTAAAAAGGATAAATTGTACATCAAAATTATGCAACAAAGAATATAGGTCACAAAAAAAGCTTAAGACAATCGTTCCTCTTCACCAGGTCCATTAATTAGAAAAAAATACTGTGTTCTCGTAGCGCGCGCGCGCTTATTCGCCTGATAACGTGATATTTATGCACAGTAGAGGATGCGCCGTGCAATACTGAGGAATCACCCTAAAATGGAAAACTGGACCTGACAAAACAGACGGAATAATTTACTACATCATAACAAAATTACTGACGCTTATTAGCACAGACTACGTACACCTATTTTATAGTGAGAGAAAAGATGTTAAGCTTCGTATGAGGGTTGGACGCTCTAAGTGATGGGCCCCTGGTGGTCAAGGAGGCAAGTTGGTGCTGTAAACCTCTTATTTTTACCGCCAATATTGGTTTAAAAAATTTGACACTGAACATTAATTTACCGGTAGGGATGGAAAGACCGTATGACTCGGACAATTTGGGGGAAGAGATCGCCACAGTTTTTTTGCCCAAAAAATAATTACGTTCTTGGAAATTCGGAGTATGACGAAAAACGTAATAAGTAAAGTAAGGAATAAGTCTTCTATTCCTCCTCCAAAACGCCCATACCTATGAATTTTTCTTCTATTATATTTGCCTCCCATTTCAAAGTGAGTGAGGTAGGCTAAGCTTCCGCCATACATAACTTTCTTTCCATTTGGACACTTACTTCCCATATGAATATTATAATTACATTACCTTAAAGAATTGATTTTCAAGTGACAGCAGGTAAACTCCGTTCTTTATCCCACCGTACTTACAACTCCAGTCGTTACACGAGTTTGCAGCTGAAATACAAAACAACGCCAAAAAAGAACAAGCAAAATTAGTGTCAAAGGTTGAGATAAGACAACTTATAAGGAAAATGAAATGAAAAAATTAAATAATTCTACTCACACTCGCTGGATATGAGATGACGGGCGTCGTTGGCTATATATCATCTCATATCCAACGAGTGCGAGAGGAATGATTGTTTATTCGGTGTTAAGCACTTCGTTGGCTATTTAGTATCTCCTATTAAATCGCTCACGTTACCGGGGTAATATGGAGCAAATTATATGTTCTGATTGGCTACCCGAGCGTTCAGAAGGAGCCCATGTTTCCCACTCGGAATTCCCCGCTTTGATCCCGCTGGCAAACCGGCAAAGATCGTAATTTTTGGACATCAGCGATAGAGTCACAGAAAGCGGCAGAAGACAGTCAAAACGAAGGAAACGTAGACGACTATGGTTGGTTTATTGTGCTATAAAAACAGCTAGCTTTCTTTCCCGTCTTTTGAAATAAACGAGTCTTGATTCTTGATAAACCGACGATCTTTCTGCCATACTATATTCCCCGTTTTGATCCCGCTGGCAAACCGGCAAAGATCGTAATTTTTGGACATCAGCGATAGAGTCACAGAAAGCGGCAGAAGACAGTCAAAACGAAGGAAACGTAAACGACTATCATTGGTTTATTGTGCTATAAAAACAGCTAGCTTTCTTTCCCGTCTTTTTAACTAAACGAGTCTTGATTCTTGATAAACCGACGATCTTTCTGCTATACTTGATAAATTATTCATTGACTAAGCTTGTTTTGTCAAGACGGCCGGATTTTAGCCTTTTTTTTTTTTTTTTTTGCATTTTTATAGATCTTGACTTCGTCCCGGCCCATAAATTCGCAAAAAAAAAACACTTCACTGTTTTAGGAAATACTTAAACAATTATTCACCCTCGGTTTCAGTGGTTCGCTGTGTTTTTCCTTTGCCCCTTGGTGCGTCAATTTTACCGTCCGTAATTGGACGGCGTTTCCTTAGTTTGAATGCGCTGCTTCTTTCGTTAGCAGAGCAAAACTGACAAACTTGTCACTTAACATTGAGTTTAAAAAGTGTGTATATATATATATTTTTTTTTTCACAAGTTTTTTAAAACAAACAAACAAGTACAATACACATACACGCACACTCGCAGCAGGCGATCTCTGTCGGGTGATGAGTTGTGTTATCTATAAATATCCGTTTTTTTTCGACGGGACGGCGTGTTTAAAACCTTGCTCATAGTTCACTTCTATTGAGGCCAACCTTCAGCAGACAAATGACTTATCTATATTTTTACTCCTTCTTAAAGCATTTTGGTTTTAGGCTTAGTTTTGAGTTCTTCTGAAGCTAAACTTTCTGTAAGGCTATGAAAGTTCTTTCAATTCAGGATTCCACATCATTGAGCGAAAGCCGAATTAAATATCCTCGTTTCTTGTAAAGTTATCTCATTTAACTTCAGTTATCCATTGGAAGAGAGATAAGAGTAGCATTATCATTGAATGATCGTTAATAGAGGTGGATAATATTTTCCGATAAATTATTTGACTGGTTCGGAAATTATCGATGTAGAGCAATTTTTCGGTGTCTAAAGTAAGAGTGAAGAGTCGGAAAGCAAGCCAAGTTCGCTGTGGGTTTGCTTTACTTTGCTCTGTGATTGGTCCAGAAAACTCGCACCATCCTGTCAATCAATTATATCTAAATTAAAACGTCACGCGTTTGCCTGCGCTCCGGGTATTTTACCTCGATTGTCACCTTTCTCAAACACTAACCATTCCAGCCACGAACGGCCACAATCCTATTTGCAGTTATAACTTTGGATCGAACAGCGACTTCCTCTTAATGGACATGAGCTCGGTGGTAAAAGTAAGTACAGAGTTAGCTATGTATGAATAAAGCAAAGATAAGAAAATGTTAGGATTTGCTGTTTATTTAGTAACGTAGAATGATATTAATATCACGAGTAGCAGAAAGATTTCCGTATAATCCCATTCTATTATTGTAATAAAACAAGTTAAAGTCATAGTCCAAGAGGCAATATATTGTTTCTGCCATTGTTTTCTTTATCCATAAACTATTGGTATAATGAAGTATGGTGCTGTGCAGAAATATTGCTAAGTCAGGGAAAAGGAAAAGCTTCTTGACCATTGCCCTTCTATGTTATCACAAGAAATTTAAAAGAAATTTTTCCCTTTTTGGCTATTACCACATGCCTAACAGATATCTCGTTCATTATTGGTCAATGACTCATGTCAAAATAAGTTCTGGAGTACAACACAGGATTTACATATTGCATGTGCTCAGAATTAAAGAAAAACTTGAAACTTGGTTGAAATGGCACAATTATTTTCCAACTCCGTGAAAATTTCTTATTTTAATGACAAACAAAGAAATTTAAAAAATGAAAAAAAACCGACTTTGTGTTTTGCAATTTATTGTTAGTGCGACTTTGTTGAATCTATAATTTTCCCGCTTTTTTCGTTTTTTTTTTGTTTCTTTTTGTTTCAGGCTTCATAACAAAGGAATTTACTTTAGAGCAGGTACGAAGAAAATGGTTAAAGGCTACTCGCGGACATTTACTCAAGAGTTCGAAATAGAGGTGATTAATCTGTAGAACGTTAATATTGAATGGCTGTTCACAAAAAAAGGAGTATAGCGCTGACTATAAGACCTCTTACCGCCTTTTGTTTACCCTGCGAGCGGGCTCATGTTTAGGTTTCACCATACGGCCCCTTTTTAACCATCGACTTGCGACTTGCCACAATATTTCAAATGTGTTCGATGGATGCTGACATCCTCTCTTAAGTATTTGCATAGGAAACGTTTTTATTTAGCGATAAATTAAAAATGGTGCATTAGTTCTTAATTGAGACGAATTCTTTATCAATAGGGTCAGATTCAAAGTGGAATCAGGACTGGTATTCGGCTAGCACAGGGAGCCCAGGTATAGATATCTCGTTGTAATCCAGTAAATAACAAAATGAAGCCATAACTTGGTTATTCCTTTATTATTCTCTTGTTATTTCTGTTTTTTTCACGTTAACATGTTCCCACCGATAGTTCACCTTCATTTTTTTCTGCATATAAAGCACACACAACCCACAATACCTTTATTCGCTCTGACGAAGGGTATAACGTTCGAAACATCAGTTTTATGAGCTCTTAATAATGGCTAATTCACTTTATCAAATCAGTTGATAAAAACAAATTATCTCGCAATGTTATTGTAAACAATTCAGACTAAAAATCCATTTTCATAGTGCGTAAAATTGAATCAATGCTAAGCTCTACCTACACTTAATGCATGCTGGTTGAGTAATCACATGAACATCACGTGCTCGTGTATAGGCTGAAACATGGAGAGGGGATCAGTCCTCAGCATTCGAACCTCTTCAGTGTACATTACCATTCGTGTCATTGGAGTCAATTTCTAACACTGGCCATGATTTGTTTATCGAAGTGGTATAAAATGATTCTGAACTAGTCTCAGCCACATTCTGTCTTTCTCCGTTCCGCCCGTAAATGCACAAAGGCGTTGTAGTTGACGCTACGCGCTAACGAATCAAACTCGTAACCTGATATTCCAAAGTCGTATGTAGGGAAAAAAGGGTGACACGAGATTTCTAGACGAATCACAGTTTATTAAAGATTTCATTCTTAAGAAAAAAGTGGGAGAATACGATTGACTAACACAGTTTCAGATAGGAATGAAAACACTCGAGAGTCGACGATACGCGTACCTTGGTGTTCCGCAGTCGTATATCAAAGGTGCGAACGAAAATGTTGAAATCTCTGTCTTGGGGTGGATTTCAAAGCTTGGCTTGCCCCGTCAATGGAGTTTTTACAGAAGACACATGAGAAATTGAAGATAAGTTCGAGTATATTTCAAATGAATGTTGTATTTGTAATTATATGTAAAAAGTGATTTAACTGCAGAAGTATTCATTTACAAGCTAATATGCATGAACGCCTACTATTGATTTATCTTTTCTCCATATATTTCATTATATGAAATGATCAGTTGATGTAGATGTGTTCCGAGTGAATTAAATTTGTGAGAGAACCTACTTGGGGCTTTTTTTTTTCTTTTTTGTCGCAAAAGGCATAGCTAGTGATAGGCCCTCGGTTAGAGGAGAGAAGAGTAAAAGAGAGCGAGGAAAAATCGGCGAGGTTCTTGGAAGGCATGACAACTTACTTCATCCTAATTAGATTTTTCTCTCACTTACCCCAAGTTTATGCTCGTCCTCACTTTGTCAGGCTTCCAGAGGCAAGGTTAGCTGTGTAGCATGAGGAAGAGTGTAGAATGGAAGGGAAGATTTTCTGGTTTACTTCTAGTGAGTTGTACAGGCGTTAGTTAACTTAAGTTAGTTTAACTCAGGTTTGTGGCTCGATTTACTCAGGTTTAGCTTAAGGTCTCTCTCAAGTTTGGTCATTATTAGCTGCGTAGCTCTACATGCTAGAGCTTCGAGACCGTCATTGGAAATATAAATTTGGAGTGTAAATTCTAGTTCCCTAGTAAATTAAACCGCAATGGCAAGTTAATGAATTTCTTGAGTTATCTGAACGGTTGACACACTCATATCTAGGGGTTTTTGAAATACTAACCGTCACTCCCACCCACCCTTGGAGGAAGTCTTTGGATAGAAAATGTAAAGTTTAGAAATATTTTCTAACCTCCCAGAAATATATTTTAGTTATCCCTTATTTTACATCAGGGGTAACCAAAAACCCCCAAAAAGAGTCGCGTCAAGGAGATTCATTATACATCATGTCAAAAGAAAACGACTCAGTTTTTGGGAAAAATTCGAACTGAATAATTCATTAAAACAAAAAGTTCAACATCACGAGAGATACAAAAAACAAATTTTGTATCACTTTTCTTGTCGTAGGTCATTGTGGCACATAATCCACACTGTGGATGAACCCGACGCATGACTTAGAAACCTTTATAGGGTAAACTGAGAACGGACTCATGTGTAAGGTCTTAAAGATGTTTTATTGAAGTCTTAGTTAACGTTTTACAGTGGATCGTGAACCCCTGCTCGTAACTCTATGTGACTTCCCTCAAAAAGCCACTAACACATTCAAGTTTTTCTTACTGTAGAAGCCATGTTGATGATCCCGTTTTAACAAAGATATAAAAGAATACCACATACTAAAATGAACTAGAATTCTCGTTGTGAGTTAAAAAATCTAGAAATGGGCTACAAAATTAGACTTAAAAACTCTACTAAATATCTAAGTTAATGGTATTCTAAGACCTTTTTTCTTTTTTCCTTTTTTTGATTTTCAAGTTAATGTTAATAACAATGACGAATTATGTAAAGAAGCAGGCTTCAGCCATGACAGAGTTCACTAATGCTCGCAAACGAGTTATAAAAACTCTGAGACATGACCTATTTGAATAATTTTCATTCTACAAAATCTCTAACAAACGAATTCTGACCTAGTCTATTTTCCTCTAACAATTCTAGACGTAGTTTGCATGCAAAGCACTCACACAAGCTTGTTGTGGAAGGGAACTATTCAAACTGTTGTTGTACCACTTAATATCCTATATCTGACTTGTCACTCGTTACCACAACATCTTCCTAATTTCTTTTTAAGGAATTTGCGTTCATAAAGAACTTGGTAACATAGCGAAAATAGACGTCACTCTACCTTTTAGCTATCATTATGCTCTCATACGAGTTATAAAAATTCTAGAAATGAGCTACTTAGGTCATTCAATAAGTTGTTAAATCTCTAATGCATGACGTCTTATCCAGTAATTGTTCTTCTTTTTTTGTGTGACGTATTTAGATACTAACAAAATTAAACAACCCAACACGTACTCTGAATACTCTAATAATGTTCAAACTATTCATATTGTTGTTGTACTGCCTAACGTCTACTTACTTCGGAAATCTTAACCGCAAGTCGAAGTTCTTTGATATAATATGCAACCCAAAATTAACGTCACTTATGACTTTAATGCTCGCGGATGAGTTCTTAAATGTTAAGAAATGGACTATTTGGATTACTAGAGTACCCTCAAATATCTAATAAGTGGACTTCTTCCACCCGTGCATTTTTCTAAGTTCTTCTTATCAAATTTAAAGTGATTTTTCGCGTTTAAACAAAACCTAGATGTCAGTTATCTAAATAGTTGTCATACAGATTAATCTCTAGTAATTCTTATTACACCCCGTTAGTTTTCTGTTATAATCACATTATTAACCCTCTTTGCTGTTTTCCTCATTAGGAACTCTAAAAGAAAGTTCTTCAGGGATATCAAATCCCCTCTAAACTAGGAGTAAACTCCGAATAAACTTAACATTTTCCATGGAAATGAGCTTAAACATTACTTTTAAAACCAGTGAGGTGTTCTTTATCAAAACAGTTACACAGATAATTAATAATTAATAATTAATTAATTAATAATGGAAAGATCAGCATGCAGGATAGAATATCTGATCACATTAGGAGCATAGCCAGCTTTTCGACTTGTCGTTGGCCTAAACCCTAAGAAAGTTCAATTTTTGTTTCAGAATTTGCACGAGTGATGTGATAAAAGTTAAGAGGTACAGGACTCTAGGCTGGCTACACCCCTGATATTGTTGTGTTCCGTCTTGAGCTATCCGACTTAACTGCGGTGTAGCAATCATGGTCTTTAGAAATACGCTAAAACTAACAGACTCAAAGTGTTAGGTAAATTTATATGTTACAAAAAGAAACAAACAAGCAAACCAAAAACGATCAAAACAAAACAAAAGAAAGACGTACTGATAGATAGAGCACTAGGTGTACAATGATTAGTTCAAACAACAAAGTTCCTAGGTATTGTTAACATTAAATCTAAGAAAAAGAAATTAAAGACTAAGATGTTACCATAGACAGTATGAATTGATTACTAGAATAATTTTTCTCCTTTTCCTGGCACTTTTTTAGTTTTTCTCTAGCCCTCGCGGTCGCTATACTAATGGCAATGTTTTTGGCTCTTGTAAACTGTCAGAGGCAAAGGAAAAAAGCGCGCTCATCAATTAATGTAAAAGTTACTTATCGATTAATTGCTTGTTTGATCTACTGATCCGACAGTCAGTCAGTCAAGCATTGAATGTCTACATGTCTGTGTTGAAGTGTTTTGCAGCCATAATACAACTTAGTTAGTTATAACCATGCCAACTGGCTATGTGGAGAGTCCGGCAGACAGTCAGGCAGATAATTAGCCCACCTGTCAGTCAGCCAGTAGTCATAGCTTAGCTAGTCAATTCAATTTGACGGCTCACCGGCCAGTTGCACAGAAAGTCAGGTGATCAGACTGTCAATCAGGAAGCTGGTCAGTGCATTAAGGACAGAAGGCACATATGAATATACAAGCATATGCAAAGAGAGCACTCGCCAGTGCAGCGTATTAGCCACCCAGAAGTTTTTTTTTTAAATTATACTATTTCAAATCATACATCACAAAAGCATAGAAAAAATTGATTAGCTTGAAAATGTTTTGGTACCCTTAGTGCCAAGAATTAATGGGCTGCCCGAAAAAATTGGCAAGTGACTTTGAAAAAAGACAAGCAGCACATTACAGCTATGATAAATCAGACTTCCTTCTTCATCTCCAATAACTTCAAACACGACAGTTGCAGTGAAATCTCTAATTTGAAACTGGTTTGAGTTAGCCAAGGAGTTAAAAAAGTTATGATAGAGTTACGCTTTGTGAATGGCATCAAAAAAGTCACTTTTGATTCAGAATATAGATCGGGTTCAAGAAATTGATAGTTGAAATAATCACGAGTCAACTATACATGCATGTACACGGTAAAGCATCAGATTTTCACCCTACATCTCAAATATTACACTTTTTCTATAAGATTGGAAAGATACATGTAACAGAAAAAAAACATTTTCTTTAGGGAGATTTGTTTTCAAAATCCCTTTAGTCAGCGGTATTCAGAATCAAAGCAGACGTAGTAAGCATTTACCTTGGTTCGAAAACAAAGAACTAAAGCCTGGTATCAAACACCTCTCCTTCCCCTGGATGGAATACAAAAAGAGATTGAAATACAATGCGCTCATTTTCTTTTAAGTGATACAATAATAATTTTCACAAACACAGAAAAGAGAGCTGCCACTTATCAAAGCTCAATAAACTTGTGCATGTCTGTGTTGAAGTGTTTTGAAAACTGAGGTACACAGCAGTCACTATTTCCATTCAATGAGTTGTGGTAAGTGGCGGCTATGTTTTCTGTATCTACTGTATCACTTAAAAAAAAAACAAACAAACAAACATGTAAAACGGTTCAATAGATTCATAAATGTTGGATTTTAGCGTTGTATAAAAAGTTATGGCTCTTCGTTACCAGGAGGTATAATAATACTCAAGTGGTGTCTTTTTTTTTTCTCAATTTAGTCACCTCCCGATGTGAATCACGACCTTTCGACAGAGCACTTCAAGTAACCTTCTGTCAATAGAATGGAATGATTATGCGTCACCTTACAAAGCATGTGTGGATCAATCTGAGTTTATTTCTTCTGATTTATAAAAAAATGTTACCTTCCTCTGCGACATCCATGTCAGGTTCATGCGTCGTCTTTTCTTCTTCAGCTTTTTTGGCTTCTTTAGAAAATGATTTATTTGATACAAAGTAAGTTAGTATACAGTCATTAAATTTTGTCTTTGTACTTAGAGTTAAAATCATTAATGTTTCACCAATTTCCACACTGGAATTGTCCCAGTGACTACCAAAGTAAAAGAGATCTTTTAATTACTCACTAAATACCTTCATCTCTATAGTGACCAATCAAAAACCATTATCTCCTTTACCTTTGTTACTGAGCACTGAAATCTCTTCAATCTCCACCTGCTCCTCAGATTTACCAGCTGTGTAAAATTAGATTTTTTATTGAAAGTTACGTTAGTTACATTTATAACGCAACTAAGTCTTAAGTCTTTGAAGACAACAAACTTTCCAATAAGACTTTCTAAAGTTAATCGACCCATTAGGTTTAGTAACTGACGAAGGGTTTTGTATCTTACCGGAAATAGAGACCGACAAGCTACTCTCGTCAATTTTTTCATATGACAGACTTAGAATCTGTGATTTGGTTAGTGATTAAGCGTTAACATGTTAACCCCAATCTTACTGGTGTGACATACAAAACCATGCAATCAAGTGTACCAAGTGCGCCAGCTTGGTTGCACCAGCAACCATTCGCTGTTTTTTTTTTTAGAGTTACGAAATTTCCAAAAAAATTGAATGAAAAATGAAAAGGTGTTTACCTTCCACAGTCTTTGCAGTGGCTGTTCTGATGTCGAAATCCCCCTGATAATCTGTTTTAAAGAACAAGTAGAGTAAAACGTTTCAAAATGCTTATGGTTCATGTTTTATTCTGCAATGAATTTCTCTTTTTTTTTTTTTTAGGTACGTCAGAATTTCAGATATATTCAATTATTTATTGATTGATAAAATATCACTGAGTTACAAAGCTCACATTTAAATCTACAAGTTAATTTGATTGCATGAAAATGGTTGCTGGAATGATACCTCTGCAAAATGCAGTTGTTACAACACATTACCTGTCTTCATTTTGGCGATTCTTATGACCGGTAGGTAAAGTGCAATTTGCAGTTGAAGTCACATTGTGCAATTGTAATTTTTGCAATACTACTCACGTAAATAAAGCGCTTGTCTGTACCTCCTTTTATATTCCGTTCATAAATATTTTTTTACCTGAGGAAGATGGATTCGCTTCCACTCTACAGGCTTGTTCAATTACTGTCAACAGAGCAAATTGTTATCTTTAAGTTATTCTTCATACAATATAATTGAAAACTGGAAACAATGAATGATCATTGTCAACATATACGTATCATTTATTTACTACAACCGTGTCATATGGAGGACGATGGTATCTTCCTTCCACAATATTCCATAACAGATTATTATTGTAAAGGAATGGGGATCTCATGAGTGGAGGTCTTAAAAGTACATAAGGCAATTTATCACCAGAACATCGGGAGGTAACTTATCAACCAAAAGTAATATAACCTAATTTTATCCCATTATTGTCACATGGGAAACCATTCCTCAATCTATCCTTTCTCAAAATGCTCCAACAGAAATTATCAGAGCAGAAAAGGAATGCTGTAGTTTTTATAGGTATTTTAATTTGAGAGAGCTAATATTTGCCAGGTTAATTAATTAGAATATACATGCCCGCCAAGAGAGTTGGATTGCAAAGTCAATTACAGCTTTATCGTTGGCATCAAAACTCCTATTAATATTTATTAAATGACCTGGCTGCGGTGCAGGCAATTCAGGGGCTTCCACTTCTGGGATTTCGTTGTGTTCCAACACCTGCATTTCAATTTGCTCTCCTACAGGGAAGAAAATGAAAAAAAGGAATTAAGTATAGAAAAGAGAAAGGAAAGAAAAGTATCACACAAAGAACCCTACTAAGGCGTGGAGAAGTTATTTCGTATGTGACTATACTAAGAAGCACTCTATTTTTACCATCTTCGACGTTAGCATGTTCATCTCCATTTCCAGTCTGTCCCTGTTGATCATTTTCTGCTTCTTTTATATGAAAGAGTAACATCAACAAAAAATTATTGGCCATTGTCAGGTTTATCCAAAGAAAAAAAAAGTCCTACATTCGGAATGTATCTTTACCTTATAATTTAAGACAGCTGTATAGCCATTTATTTTTTGAGAATTGTTTGCAGCGGAGTGAGTTTTGGCCAGCATCTTATTTGAAAAATTTTGTCCCAATGACAACCATTTGTCTCAATGTTCCTAATACATGGCTGTAGAGATACAAACCTTCAAAAATCGAGCTGAAAGCATGATTTCTAATCGCGTTTTTGCTTTCGTTGAACTCTATGATTTAAATGATTTAATACATTGATCCTCTCTCTGTTTAGAATCACTCTTGTTTTCTCTTCTACGTCTGCCACGTATTATAACTTTACATATTGTCAGTTGTACCTCTTTGGTTTCAATAATTTGCTCAGTTTCTTATTCGAAAAAATTAAAAAAAATACATCAGTTTTCTACGATTTCATACCAGTTCCACCCTCTTCCCTCTTGAAAGCCTTGAGAGTAAAAATGACATAAGTAACTTAGAGAAAACTGGGTTGCTAATACTCAATGTGATAAAAGCTTGTTCATTTCAAGGTTTGGAATATAATTGTTGTTATCATGGTATTTTTGAATGGATCTTAAAACTGTACCTTCTTGATTTTGTCCTCTGCTAAAAATAGATCGAACATTGGACCACAGCTTCCTCAGTTTTGGTTTCAACACAGCCTGCACCTAGACATTCAAAATATATTGGACGGTTTACGTAAAGACTTTCAAGTAACGTATTAAGAAGTCACGTTGGTCTTTATGGTTGAAGTCAACGGTGGAGAAGCTGACAAAATCCGTCCGGTCATTGACGTTTTTCACACTTGTTTTGTATGTCAATCGTTACAATTACAAATTAAGTTGCCAGCCCGCTCTGACACGAGAGCAAATTTGAACATAACGGTAGGTGCTATTCCAAAGTAACAACAAAAAAACACATGTTACCTGTGGGGTAGAAAGTGTATACAGCAAAGGGTTGATAGCTGAATTGATCGGCAGAGCGAACACTGCAATCCATACTGCCAGATCACCAGGGGGGTCAAATGTTTTCTCGACGTGGGACCGGATGCCGATAGCAATGATTGGCATCCAACACAAGAAATCGGTCAGAATAATGAAGAAGATTCTTTTGGCAAGTGCTCTTTCTCTTTTAGCCTGTGCACTTTGTGCTCTTGCTCGTATTTCACGAACAGTTCTATGTGCACCAAGCCGTCTGCTTGACGACCATGATTTCCACAATATGGCAATATAAGCAACCGTGATGAAGATGAATAGGGAAAAATTCAAAACGATAAAGATGGAAGTGGAGTATTCCCAGCCTTCTTGTAATTCAGGGGAAAGCTGCAGGGGCAGGCACACTACATTATTACCGTAATACCTCTCACTGAAATAGTGCATTCCAGACAAGGGAAGGAATGCCATGACGCCTCCCACCAGCCAGATAACTACACACATTATACGGGTCTGCCTTGGGGTAATTTTTGCAAAGGTGAAAGGAAACACGATGTTTTTGAGTCTGTCCCATGCAATCAGAGAAATCATCATCACTGACACTTCACTTGAAAAGACAGACATGGCACCATTGAAATGGCAAAACCAACCGGTTCGCCACTCATAGTCATGCAGGTAGTATTCCCCTGACCATTGCAGATCTTTTATACCTATAATGATAAGGTATATACCCATGATACCGTCAGATACACCCAGATTCACCAACATGATAGACTGGACCACATTGTTATCAGTGTAGCAATACTGCCACCCAACTACGAATATAGACCCTAGTAACGAGAGAAGACCGACAATCCAAAGAGTTCTCCTTGGAGCATGGTGGCGGAACATGGAGTGGCAGCTTGCGAAGTTGTCATTGAAGGAGTATTCGCAATCAGCATCCTGCCTGAAAAGATCGAGATGGCAGCACATCAGGTTGGTGTCCAAGGTTCTGGGATTCAAAAAAAAAAGAAAAAAAAGAAGAAATAACACTTTATAATTGCATCGTTGAAATCCATCAATAATCATTAATTGATTAATAACATAGACTATTATTAAAATGATCTTTTGAAGGGGGAGTGAAGGAAAGGATCGTTATGGAATCTTACACTCTAATGATGTGCGTCAAATGCTTGAAAAAGCCTTTAGGAAGTTCAGCCATCAGGTTGTAATGCATAAACCTGTAATTTCAAGTAATCATGATGTGAGTATTAGGTTGGTTTATATAATAAATAACCTAAAAAAATGAATTTCAATAATAAGATTCATTGAGCTAATGTTAATGTTCAAATAGACTGTCCAAAAAGACAAAATCAAGAATCCTAGCTGAGGATCTTCAGTACGGACCCTAGCTTGAGATTTTCTCAAAGATTTTTTCCAAAATTTATCATTTAGCCTAAGATAAGTCTCGTCCTGCTTTTTTGGAAATTTTTGATGGCTAATGATTTTATGGACTTGGCAGCCCATTCGGTTGAGTTCGTTCGCTGTATAAAAGTCTCTTTCCGGACTCATCCAGTGAAACATTGCTTTGGTATATTTGTTATTTTCCAAAATCAGCATGCACGGGTCTTTTCTTTGACAAAACAAAATCACAAGAATACTCGCCTACGTGTTATCCGATTTCAATATATGCAACAAAGTTTTGTTGCCTAGATGAACATCTGTCATTTGCAGTGAACTTACAAAAATCGCAATTCGTGGGCGTAGTTGAAAGTCGTGCTAGTAACGTTTTGTATCCTATTGCCGAAGATATTGCTAAAAGGAAGAACGTAATAATTTACAATTAACACCTAAACGGGGCTTGCAGTTGTCATATTCCTCATCCTAATAAATTCACATGGAATTCTAGGTAAGACTACATAGATCTTCATGATGTTTGTTGCCGTTTTTTATAATATCCAACTTGACGTACCAAAAGAATGTTATATAAAAGCACATTTTTAGTGCAATATATATATATATATATAAATCATTGCTTTGTTAAGCCAGATGACTTGCACCACGTCTGTCCTACATCATGTTAAATTTGTTAACTGAAATCTCAGATTTTGAACGCTGATATCATATTCATTCTATCACTTCAAATATTCTTGAAGTTTTGTATGTGGTTAACTGTACTCACAGAGATCTGAGCTTTTTAACGCCCTTGAAAATTTTATCAGGCAGAGCCTCGATTTTGTTCTCCGACAGATATCTTAAAAAGGTGAAACGGATAATGAAATAAATATTAAAATGCAGTAACATAATATGATTGGGTAAGGCAAATTTTATTTGAGAAATAACGGAGTTAACAGTAAAATAATATAACTGTATACGGTTTGAGATTCAGATCATTATGGAAAACGGTTTAAACTCTAAATGCACTTACAAATCTAATAGCTCCACCAAGCCTTGGAACTGATCTTCATGAAGCTTCTCAATTTTGTTGTACTCCACTTTCCTGAAGAAAGCATCATGTGCAGTTTAGACTGAAATGTGCTCATGTGGTAGTGATATCTTTAGCCCTACTTTTTTTATTAAGCAACGTTTGTGGTTAAGGCAGGGAATGGCAACGTTTTCCAGTAAAATAGCTCCCAATGTTTATATCTTAATCTTCAAAGAACACAGACATATCTATAATGATCTCAAGATTAAGCGCGAAAACTCTCAAGTTCACTCTCTGTTACAAATTACAAAATTAGTGCTAGGGTAGTTTGATCTGGCAATACAACAAATTCTTAGATATTGTTTACTCGGATAAAAAGGAAACAAAAAAAAAAACCTTTGCATTCCAGAAGTAAATTACAATGTAAGTTGTCATTCACTAAGAAGCTGTTATAGTCACCAAGTGCTGATATTTTCAAGAAAATCCTTTGAAACAATTTTTAATATTTTGGGCCGATATCAATCTTACTTACAGAAATTTTACCGCTCTAATGTTTCTGAAAGCATACGCTGGCAGATTTTCAAGCTCATTGTTTGATAAATCCCTGAAAACAATTATTACACAGTTACAAAGATTTTGCTTATGTTAGAGCTACCAACTGAAATCTGAGAATTGTTAAGGTTGCTATTTAAACAGAAGCTATTTAATTCTTACATCTTAAAGTAACTTAACATTACTAACCAAAGCACAACAAATAGATAAGATAGCATCGTCTAATTCAATTAAGATTTGCAAATACGAGCAGGAAAACTTCATGGTGTTTCACGGCTGTGCTGGAAAGAATATTTTAAAAATGATCACTTGATTTTATCCAGTTATCTCCTTGGTTAAATAATTAGCTCACTTACAGATATGTCAGCTTGGAAAGGCTGTTGAAAAGTCTGTCTGGTAGACTCTTCAACTTGTTATTTGACAAATAGCTGATAGAAATGACGAGACAAGATAATAAATTTTCATTAAGTCTGCGATCTGAAATTTATAAGCAAAAATACATTAAGATTCTGGTCATCAGAAACAACCAAAGAACAAAGAGCAGTTCGCAGTCGTACACATGCAATTTTTTGTCTTATAGTAGAGAGAACATTTAAGAGTCACTTCATTCATGTAGTTTGGGCAATATTTATAACAAAAAGCAATCGAAGGCCACTGAAAACTTGAAATCTGCGTGCACACTGAACTCTTTTCCCCAACAAAGGCAATGGCTGCCTCTCGTGGATCAATAATGAAATCTTTAAGCTCGTGATCTAAGAAAATATGCCAACATGGTTCAAAACGGAGAAAGATAACCCATAAAAACAACTCTGATATTCATAACATGCGTGAATTTCATTGTTGTATGTATGATCGTTGTCACTGAAATGTCAATTCAGCAACGAACACAAAATCTCAGATGGTTCAATTTTAAAATGTGTTGTAAGTGCAGATGGAAATATTTTAAAATTTGCAACTGGAAAACATTTTATTTCTATTTTCTTTCTATATGCTCTTATTAGGGAAAGGGAAGAAAAGTTTGATACTGACAGAATCTGTGTTTAAATACACTAGCAGTGATTTAATAAAAGAGAGGAAAATTTTACTAAGTGTTGGAACACTTTATGTAGTTATTGAGTTAAAACAAGGAGAAAGCTTTGTATGAAATAACTTACAGTTCTTTCAAGTTTTTTAGATCTTGGAATAAATTAGGGGGCAATTCAGTGAAGTTGTTGTCTTGCAACCATCTGTGTTGAAATTAAAAAATATGTATATGTGAGCTGTATGTAAAAAAATATGTTTAGTTTTATTAAAACAGGTATTTACTGACTTGTCTTTTGATCACTGAGGGGAAGGGAAGAAAAGAGAAAGGAAAAAAGTTAATTGGAAAAACAAGTATAAACAAGGCAGTAAGAGAGGGGAATGCTGCTGCGTTACAAAAACAGTTTTCCTTCCACAACAGTAAATTAACTTACAGTTCCTTTAGCATTGTCAAGTTTTTGAAGGCACTTCCACTCAACCCTTTCATGTCGTTGTCATTCAGGCGTCTGCGTTATTTACCATATAAAACTGACAATTAGTTTAAAGATCCACCAGAAGTTTATCTGCTAAGATAGGGGTACTACTGAAACCTTTCAGGGCTGTTTTCGAAGATAGTTACGGTTCCTATGACTTGTGAGCAAAAGTCGGCATCTGTGTCATTGAGCAAAGAGTTGTTTGTGCTAACTTCACCGTTTACTCATTTTACAACATAAGATTCTAATTTAATGTGACATAGATATGGAAATTTGTTAACGATGAAAATTGGAATGATCTTTTTATTAAATGAAGGCACTTCTTGATGCCTGTTATACAGACATTGAGATCTCATAAACGGTCAGTCCTGGACAAAGATGCAGAATGCAACAGTCGATGTATGATCTTCATGATGCTTGATATATTAAGTGGCGATCTCCGTAAGAGCAGTCCAGGGCATTTCGCATTGGAAAAAAAGTTTTCCCTCAAACTTTTCCCAATAAACTATCTTTGGTAGCAAGTAAATAAAACCACATTATTTTCTGGAAGTACGTTAAAATAAAACTTTTAGAGCTCTCAAAGGTCAAAGCTGCAAAAGGCCTTTTTTTGACCTCTTTCGACATCGAAAATTTCAAAAGTTGAATAGCCTGGTCTTCGTATCACAAGGCATGTAGAAAAAAATCCTTTGTATTTTTAAACTGTGTGATATGTCTGGTATTTAAAAAGCATTTCAATTTTGATATTCGTTTTTTCAGAGGTTCGTCATAATTTATTTAAAAACACTCGTTAGACAGCTTTCTGAAATTGGTCAAAAGTACTCTTTCTTTCTCGGTTGATATTGCTTAAATCCAGACCTGACCATTGAAAACTCTGCTTGATTTCTTCTTATAAGATGTTTGGCTGCAGAAAAATATTAAAAAATCTTGCATCTATTAATTTTCTTCGCCGTGGTGACTTCAAACTTTTAGCGATTTTGCTAGAGTGACAGCCGATTATGCATTGAGCAAACTCCGACCGTTTTATAGAAGTAGCTTAATAAATCTTAGATTTTAACCATTTTAAGTTGAAAAGATAGTATGAAAGAGCTTTCAGACTACGCCGATTGATACTCTAAAAATTTTAAAAGGCCAGAATTTGACAAATTTTACTATCTCGTGACGAAAGACGTCAACAAAAATGCATCGAATATCATAATTTGATTAACGCTCGGTCAACATTTTAATGACAAACTCTTTTAGAAAAACTTGGCTTCTGCTATTTCATATTTTAGTTCTGACAGCTTACGCTATTCAAACCTGTATGAACATTTCAGAACCAAATACAGGATTCTATTTCGTGTAACCGGCGATAACAGCACACACTGAAATACAACGTGACCAGTGACTCCGTCACGAAATTCCATCGTATAATTGTCCTGAATACCTCTCACGTCTAAATAGAGCAGCGATTGCTCGGATTTCTAGCTGACAGGAAAAAATGATATTTGGTGGTCACATCTGTCTGCATAACAGTCTCTGTTCATAACTTTCGAGAGTTCTTGTGAAAAAGGATATCGCAGTCGCAGTGGACGTCATAATTAGACTGCATAACAACTCCACTCCGAAATCATTTCCTCTATTTTTGCAAGAAGTGCTGCCTCTGTATCTCGCATTTTGAATGCGAGCTCAAAATGATGGCACATTTCTCTTAGTATCTTGACTTTGAGGTTAGGAAACCTTCACTCTTTTTCCAACGAGCACACATCATAGACATCAAACATGATTGGATGTTTCAGTCCTATCTCATCCATTACTGTTTTCCAGGCCTCTCTCAAACACTCTTCGTCTACATCAGACTCGGGTGCCTCTATCAAGTCGTCGTCTTCGTCGTCTGCGTCTGTGGTATCATCCGATTCTTGTTATATTTTAGATCGCTGTTTAAGGCACAATCTCGAGAAGAAACCCTGAATCTGTATGTTGGATAACCACTCTGTTTCATCGAACATTCTCTCTCCATCTACAGTGCAAGCAGTGCGCATGTCCTTTGCTACTTGCTCTGGGTCTTGTCTTCTGCCAGTGTCTCGTACAATATTAAATTTCTGTGTCAAGTACTGCCAGACGTTTTGCGGAAGTCGTACACGTGCACCTCTCTTATGAAGAGCCCATCCCATGGGAAGCTGTGAAGCACTTTTCAAAGGTTCTGTGGCCACTGCAACCAGTTCAGTCGAACTTTCACCCCCCTATGACAATGACTTAAAGTGATGAACCCACTCCCTTTTCACTTTTTCATAAAGACTTTCAGTCATGCTCGCAGGCACAGGACTTACTTGATGAACTAGCAAGTTCATATGGAGGTCAAGGTCGGCCTAGGTCTTAAAATCTTCATTGCAACCAGCTGCAGTCTCAGGGAATTGATAGGAACTATCAATCAGTAGTAGGGGGGAAGAATGGAGTCTCCTCTGCGAGATCCGTCTTTTTCTGTGGACAAATTGCAATTTTAATTCCATTGAATAAACTTTCCAGGCCCAACATTGAACGCTTTCCAAACGCGCAGGCCCTCTTGTGTAAACTCAAAGTTGCTGAAATTGGCAATCTTGTTAATTTCTAGGGTTCAGTTCTGTTCCTGGACTATGCACACTGACGCCGTCGTTCCCTGACCGGTCTCTCTTTCAATGCGGTATGGATGTCTTTGTGTCTTTGGCAGAAACAACATCATGGCTTTCGTTGCAGTATCTCCTGATTGACGCTTTTAACGGACACAGGATCCTGTCACACATATCCCTTTCAGCTTGCGGCTAAGAATGATCGTACCCCACGAGTTTGATTCCCTGGTGATATCTGAGCTCTCGTGGGGATGACACCAGCTTACCGTTGTGACAGCAACCTGGTTTATCTTATCTTAGAAAGCTTTTTTTATTCCTGGACTTTGTAAATTCATGGTGACAAGAGATTTTCAAGGACTGACAGCACTGAAAACCAGTCTTGTTTACGGTTGTTAAGAAAGTGTACATAGCTGGTCACTTCCAGGCTTTTCTCCTGTCTTACAACAACACTACTCACATGGCAACTGATTCCCCTATGAGCAAACCATTCTGCTTGCTTTTACTGGAACTTGATCGCTATGAACTTCATTGCCCAGTCAACTACTATAAATGCTTCATCTCCCTTCAAAGAATCAAGAATTTGCCGCTTGCACTGATCCTGTTTCTCTGCTCTCAGAACATGCTTTGACTATGAAAGTCAGTATCACCAGCACTGCTCGGTGCAAAGACCCTACAGTGATTGGCACATTTCCTATCGTCCTCTTTGTATTGATTACGGTATGTAGTCTTGAAATACAACTTGCTCTCCTGACGTCTCATCCGAAGTTCTTTACACTAATCCTTTTACTGCTCCCACGCGTTCCAGTTCGTCTATAATTTGGAGAAAATTCTTAAAACCATCCGCTCCCTCAGCTGCGGTATCGTCTAGACGTCGCAATGATTTCCTCTGATTGGCCTCTTGAACTTCTAGTACTCACCACATCGTGGATTTACTTTTCGGTTCAAATCCATTCTCTTTGCAATGGTCCATACACTGATTAATGATGGTGCACTTGGCCACTGTGCGCACCATGTTAGGCATGACAAACTCTTCAACACTCTCAAGTTTGATGGTGTGAGTGCCGTAGGCTACGTCTTGAAAGTAATGTGGCCTCATAGTGAACTCTAAGAAGTGGTCTAGCTGACGCTGTTGTATACGGATTCTGTGGCGCGGAATTTTTTCAGTAGGCACCTCACTCTTCGCCTGTGCTCTTGCCTTCTTTATTTGTCTGTCGGAGAGATTTTCAAACGGCTGATGTATGCGTTTAAGCTCGTTGGCTGAGAATCTGTCAGCATAAATACTCAGTATTTGAGTGCTAAGTGATTTTGTGGGAGCCTTCTGATAGGCGACCATAAGGGTTTGAAGTCCAACATCAATAGCTGTCTTGCACTTCTTTCCATGGTCTACGACCGCTTGGAATAACGCTTTACCATCTCTTAGAGCAATGACATCGCACACCAGCTGGCACGCTTCCCCAGCTTTTTGAACAAACTCAGATTTTTTAAGGAAGGAGCATTTTTCCCAAAAATCTACTTGGGATTCCAAATGCGTAATCCTGGGCTTTTGTGCAGCATCGGCGAGGCTATCAATGCATGGATTAAAGACTTGAATTGGATTTATGCTAAAGTTCTGAATAGAAACTGTCGTAAAGACAGGTGCGCAGACAAAATTTATCTTCTTCCTGCCGACTCGATTTCTATTCCAAAAAACGATGTTACTACTGCTTATTTAGAAAGGAGAAGCAATTCAGGATCATTACATAAGAACTCTCCAAAGTTATGAACAGAGACTGTTATGCAGACAGGTGTGACCACCAAATATAATTTGTTCCTGTCAGCTAGAAATCCGAGCAATCGCTGCTTTATTTAGACATGAGGTGTTCAGGACAATTATACGACGGAAATACTTGACAGAGTCATTGGTCACGGTGTATTTCTGTATGTGCTGTCATCGCCGGTTACACTAAATAGAATCCTGTAGTTTGGCTCTGAAATGTTCATACAGGTTTGAATAGCGTAAGCTGTCAGAACTCAAATATGAAATGGCAGAAGCCAAATTTTTTAAAAAGAGTTTGCCATTAAAATGCTGACCGAGCGCTATTCGCTGCATTGTTGTTGATATCTTTCGTCACGAGATAGGAAAATTTGTCAAATTTTGGACTTTGAAATGTTTAGAGTATCAATCGTGTGGTCCAAAAGCTCTTTCCTACTATCTTTTCAACTTAAAATGGCTAAAATATAAGATTTATTGAGCTACTTATATAAAACGGTCAGAGTTTGCCCAGTGAATTAATTTGCATAATTAGCTGTCACGCTAGCAAAATCGCTAAAAGTATAAGTGCAAGATGTTTTTATATTTTCATACAGCCAAACATCTTATTAGAAGAAATCAAGCGGAGTTTTCAATGATCTGGTCTAGACTTGAGCAATATCAACCAAGAAAGAAAGAGTACTTTTGACCAATTTCAGAAAGCTGTCTAACGAGTGTTCTTAAATAAATCATGACGAACCCCTGAATAAACGAATAGCAAAATTAAAATGCTTTTTATACACCTTACATATCACACAGATTGAAAATACAAAAGATTTTTTGCTGCATGCGGTGAGATACGAGGACCAGGGTATTCAACTTTTGTCACAAGAGGACAAAAAGTACCTTAAGCAGCTTTGACTCTAGAGCTCTAAGAGCTCTAAAAGTTTTATTTTAACGTATTTCCAGAAACTGGTGTTGTTTTATTTACTTGCTACCAAAGATAGACTATTGGACAAAGCTTAAATTTACGGGAAAACTTTTTTCCGATGCGAAATGCCCTGGAACGCTCTCACGGAGATCGCTACTTAATTCTTGATTTACGAAGCGAAACGAATAATCTGATAAATCTAATAAAGCAACGACTACAACAAAAAGCAGTCGGAGGCCTTTAGAACTGTTGTGCAGCTGGTCTGAGATTAGAGTTCTCAGTCTGCAGGTGCGAAAGTTGACTAGTAGTGTTCATTATAGGTGAATTTATTTTATTAAACAGATACATATTATGAATGAAATATTTGCAAATGTTGTTAATCTTATTAACGCTTACATTGCATCACTAAAAATCTAAGAGCGCCGATCACTTTGAAAAAAAATGAGGTTACTTACAGAAACCTTAGCTGTGTGTTCTTGTCAAAGATTCCTGGAGGTAGGTGGTGCAATTGCATTTCAGACAAGTACCTATGAATTCGATGAAAATTTAGCACAGAGAAACTTTAGCACACTAAATAAAGGACAGAGCTGGGATGCATATAAAGTAATAAAACAGATGACTAGTGGAATAAACTCAGTTTTGAAATGCAGTCTGAGGATTGTGTAGACAACTCAGAATGATTATTATTGAGATTTTACTATGAAATCAAAGTGGCGCAGCTATATACGTGTCTTTTAATATTCTCACTTGTCAAGACGAGCAAGATTTTGTCTGTCATGCTTATCCTAACTCAGTTATGTACCCTTTGACGGAGAAACAAGCTACTCATAAGGCCTCGAAAACAATCCTCCAGCTACATCGGTCCTAGGCCACCTTTCGGGCCTTTTCCCATTATAGACGAACTGAAGCAGGCTTTCTTTTTTTGGGGGGGGGTTCTTCTTACGATAAGTTGTGGTTCCCCGTTTCCTTTCCGAATCTGTTGCTCCGAAAACGTATAGAAAGGTTATCTCTCCTGATTCTCAAATACACCATCGTATTTTCCTCCTCGCATGATTCCACAAGTTCTTGCGATACCTTGTCTTGTACTTTGATCCGATTTTCTTAAGGAATACGTTTCATTTTGACCTGCAGATGATCTTCGCAGGTGCAGTTGTGCAATTGCACGTTACCTGCGGGGATCATTGCTTTGCTTGATTTTCATCAAAAAATATGATAATTTTCTTTTACGGGAAAGAAGAACCCTCTAAAATATGCTCTGATCTCAACGAGTGGCGTCTTAGCTTAGTTAGTTGAAGCATCCCACTGGTTTTGGGGAGGCACGGGTTTGAATCCTGTTGAAGCCTAAATTTTTCTTTGGGCTTCTCAGTTTCTGCAACTGTGTAGAATACAGGTCAACTGCGAGGATCATTGTTCAATTTATTTGGCCTTCCTAATTTTTTCATATGATCTGTTAGTCTCAACGTATAATCATAATATCAAAGTTAAATTTTTCTTGTTTTTCAAACTAAAAGTGGTAAAAACATTTCACATAACAGTGAGTTAATGTGTTTTAAAATACAAAGACAAATATAGTTTGATGTCCCTTAATAGAGGAAAAATGAACTTACAGCCAAATCAATTTAGTATTTGTAGCGAAAATGTCAGATGGCAAACTCTTCAACGGGTTATCAGACAAGAATCTGAAAGATAAAAAAACAAAAAAATTAGAAGTGCAACTCGAACTTGTTAATAGTGGCCCTGTTTAAGCCGTCAGTTTGGCATTGTCAAGTATATCATACTGATACAAAGAATAAAATAAAATGAATGGTTATCCGATAAAACGCTCTTTCCATAAATCGCCTCCTTTACATGTCAGAATGTGTCACTTAATTTACGTGAAAGACCTTTACATTTACTCACGGTTAATCCTTATGGAATTAAAAGATCATGATTATTAATAAAGCTAAGCCCGTCCTTGGACGCATCTCCTTAGTCCTCGTTTGGGTCACCCTCGCTGAAGTACTTGATTACTGGTGCTTTGAATCTCTTGATTCCATATCCACTCGCATTCTTGTTTGTCAGGCGGCGTAGTGGCTCTCACATTTCTGAAAGGTTTTGAAGGAATTAAGGAAGGTGCCTTACTAGCCCTATAAATCTCTGCACTGCTGATACATGTGCTGCTCGCTCCATCTTGACTGTTGCATCCGATTTCCTTTGCTCTGTCTTCAATCCATTCTTCGTCACCACAGATCCAATGAATGGCACTTTGCTTCATTTGAATTCGAATTTCTCCTTTTCCAGCTTGATAAATTTTGCTCAACGATGGTCTTACCCTATTATGACTTAAATTTGTTTAGCGCTAATGCATTGTGTTGGTCTTGCCTACGCGGTAATTATTCCACGACTTTAAGACTTTATCGATCCTTCATTTCTCTTCCTTGGAGGAAAATAGTGAACCAGGGTTGATATCGACGGCTTCTGACCTGATATATGTTGAGGGTAAATTCCATGTCTGAAGCCAATTTTTCCAATTCTTTTCCAGATCTACACAAAGATCTAGCCTCAGAAGAACTGGTAAACAGAAGTGAAGATTTGCTGCGGATTTTGAGGCTTGGAACTGATGCGCTGCAGCTGCTATCTGCCTGCGACGTCATATTTGTCTAGGTTCTGTCGCCGTGTCTCGGTTCAAAGTCAGCTTAAATTCGACTAAAATACAAGTTAAAAAGTTGTTATATGTTTTGCTAAGAATTTGCCACGCCACCATATAGCGTTAGCCGCCCGACATATAAACAGAACTTTAAAAAAGAGTTGATGGCCTACCAGCTCAAAACACATGGTTCTACCGAGTCACGATAGGACTCTTAGATAGCCTTTCGGAGAGACTCGAGTAAATGTTATGAGTTTTCTTGTTGCTCTCCAGGCCTTGTACATTCATAGACAATAAGCACCTTTCATGTGCTTTACTTCGTACGCAAACTGGTACAGGTTTAACGGGTAAGTACTTTTGCCCTTTAGAGGCTTAAAAACCAGTCACATTGAGACCATTTTTTACGTAACGAGGAGTAACTCGGATGCTATATGTCAATTAGTAACCTGCGTACTTAAAATGTGACCAAACTTTGCTTTGATATGTCACATAGCGGCCTTGAGACTTTGTCATGTTGCTGCGTTGATGGTTTTTTGTTTATCCTCCGGCCTAAGTAACGAACTTTTCCTTGTCAGCAGATTCAAAATCAAGCTCGATTGAACAAGACAACGGGACGCCCTTTCCTTTAAGTAGCAAAAATTGGCCTCTGGTGGCCATTCACTACTCCCTTTTCCCAACTCGACGGTCCAAAGGGAATCAGGCTGAGAATTGCATGAATGAATTACTATCTGTTAATTATTGATGATTAATTAGATTTTATTAGGGTAAATAATCACCAAGTAATTAAAAACTATATTACTCCTTCATATAAGGCAGATTCCAAACCTAGCTTTTTTCATTCGGAGCTGAAGAGTCATCAAGACTAATGTATCATACATTAATATAAATCTGTGACTTTGGCGACAAAGTCCATATACGGTGATGCCTTAAACGTCACTAACTGTCCCTGAAAATATCTCTTTATGCACTCTTGTCTTCCTTTTAAAAGATTAGTAGGATTAAAACTAGGAAGAATAATCTTTACTTTTGACTAACAGATATTTTAGTTCATTATTTCAGACGTATGAAACAGCTCTATAAAAAGTTCGTAAACAAAATATGAGCGTCCACTTATTGAAGTACACAACAGGTGTCCAGCTTGGAAACTCATCGCGATGGCTTCAACCTAAATAACTTCGAATGTCGAATTCCTATAAAAACTACATTCCAAATAATAACGAATGACTAAATGATAATAAACAAACTAGATACTTCATAGTATTGTGACGTCTCTTCTTGTGCAAGTTAAACACCATAAGTGTCACTAGCAAGTACGTATGACTCTCATATCACAAAGATAAAGAAATAGGTAAATTAAGGAGTGCTCCACTGAACATTGACCTGACCCTGCTTCGATTTGTTGCATGGAGTTTAGAGATCGACGCCGTGTAATGATGCTTTATTGAATAGATTTCTTTCTCTGGTCTACTTGGTTGTCTTTAAAATGAGCTATGCCACTTTTTTGACCAAGGAATCTTACCATTAGAAAACTTGTAAAAGGTGAAACTTAGAAGTGCAGTATTTAAAAAGGAGATTGTGTAAAAAAAAAAAAACTAGAGATAGAAAGGAATTCTCGTTCAGAGCACTAACTTCAGAACATACTAACTTTAAAATAGACGTCACAAGTTTTTTTTGATAATTTGTAGAACGCGCAAAATTTAAAGATCTAAAAGATTTAAAGATTTATAAAGTAATGTTCAGCAGAAGTGAGGACAGGGATGTAACACAGGGGTAGGAAGGTGGTGTCTGAGGGTGCATTTGACCCATTTTATTTGTAGAGGAAATGAATTGCGTGTTTACGAAAATTGAACATTCCTGCTTAGTAGCTGATTTCATTTGGAGCCAAGACAACGCTGCTCGTACCTGCTGATTTTTTTTTTTTTTTTTTTTTTACCTATGTGCAATGGATTTGACGCGTTCCTTAAACAAAAATAAAACAGAGTCCCAACTTACATAAATTTAAGCTCGGTGTTGCTACTGAAAATGCCTGATGGTAATTTCTTCAACTGGTTGCTGTCCAACAACCTACCAAAAGTAATAGAAAGGGGGTGTCGGGTGTTGGAAATGTCGTATTTTTCTTAATTTTCTGATCTCCTAACAAAGTCACATATCCAAGAACCGATGTCTTCTTTTCAGTTATAGAGAAGGAGACCAAGGGTAGCATTATGAATTATAATCTGGCTCAAAACTAATTGAGACTTCTTGGTTTCTTTTTGTTAAGCACCAAAAACAGCTGAATCCTTTCAATCCGATCAAACGGATTGTGGTTTTATAGATACATGAATGTCTTACAACACACAAGAAATGAGTGAAATCCGTGTCTCAAGCAAAATCGACCGGACCGCTCTTACAGAGACACTCTCTTAACCCTTAGCCCACCTTCGTTATTATGTTTAGGTTACGTTTGATAGTTATGGGCAAAAAATACAAGAGAAAAAATATTTTTTCATGTTCTACCTGAGGTCCTGGAACACACCCGCTAGCAAACTCTTTGTGCTAATGTTACGTTTTAAAGAGTGGGAAAATTTAAAATAATAACACAGAATGTCTCAACAGTTTTATTGGAATTTATGCCCATAAGACAAAGCGACAAAAGTACTACGCATGCTTCATTACTCGTGCCTTTTGAGTGTTTAGGGCTACCATTCTTATTCCTTTGCAAACAAAGCTTAGGCTGGTTTTCCACCAAGACAACAAACTTTTTCGCCAGGGGTCTGGCCACCGAGGGGGCGATGACGTAAAGAAGCGCTAAAGCCGGTGACACACCTAGCGACTTTATACGCCGATCACGGCGATCGGCGAAAATCGCCAGGTGTGCCTGGTGCAGCGATTACGATTTTCGCCAATCCCCGCGATCGGCGTATATCTGGCATGTCAGATATCGGCGATTAAATTCGTCGGCATTCGCCAAGTCTGTCCGTTCCCGCGATTTTCTCTGCGAGTCGGCAGTAAAATTAACCAATAAAGTTGGGCGATATTATCACATGATTTTTCAAAATGGCGGAAGGCATCGAAAATTGTTTCTGAACCGAAGAAAAGAAGTCAGTTTGATCACACTGCGGTCAGAAAAACCATGCTTATTTGGTGTAACGTCGAGTGACTGCGGTAATTGTCTCAAGAAAGACTCTGCGTTTCAGTAAATCCATGTCTTTGACTATACTTTTCCATTGTCCCACTTTTAAGAACGCTTCCTGGAGCGCTTTGGTTGCAAAATTATGGCAGCAGCCAACAATTTTTTTCGTTTCGCTGTCGCCATTTGGTTTGTTTACATTAGTTCGCGCATTTTTTAAACGTCACCCGATGGAACCTGGGATGAAGGCTGAATGCCACATTGTCGCGATCGGCAAAAAAATCGCCAAGTGTGTCCGCAGTGATCTGTGGCGATCAATTTCGTTGCGATCGGCTTATAAAATCGCTAGGTGCGTCGCCGGCTTAAGGCGATAGGTGCTACGAACTTTGTGGCCATATTAAGGATGCTCTTCTTTGGTTGATAAATCCATACCTGCTACTGCAATATATTTTTTTTTAGTGACGTAGAAGGTTTAAAGGTTTTAGAAGGTTTTAGTGACGTTGACTGAAACTTTCCTAAAAAAGGTTGCCTTGTCTATTTCGGTTTGGGTTTATCCCCGCGAAATGAAAACAAGGGATGGGAATTTAAAAAATGCCGCAATTTTGCCTCGATGGTTATACTACGTAAATATTGTCGTTCCCATCCTTTACGCGCGTAAAATTTCTCGTGTGTTACAAGCATGTACACTCATTTATCCGCTTTGTCTATACCGTATGTTCATTTGAGCATGCGCAAATGAAAACGCTATGCTTAGGTTTAATGGGTAATTTGGTGTTATCAACTGAGTTGAAAATGTAAAGTACTGTGTCGTTTTATTACATTGGAACCGCAATGAACATCATTGTATCACCAACACCGATGAAGAACAACCGTAGCTGCAGTTTAATTTGTCTCCAGCATGAGTTCCGTTATCAAAAACACAGAACTTTAGCTTACAGAGAATCCTATTTGATGGGTTAATGTTCTTTCGGGAGGTATAAAACAGCTCTATAAAAATGTAAATAACAATTTTGGACTCAAAACCGAGTGCTTCCACTTTGTTCTACAGTATTTTCGCGTTTTTTGCCCAATGTTTCAATGAAACTTGGTTCATCATCCACTGACACCTCGCAAGCGTAGAGCGGTAAGCTCTCATAGTTTGATGCTATGCGGATAAAATGAATGTAACCGAAGAAGTTACAATTCATGGACCCAACGTTTCGACACTCCTGTCTAATGCCTTCATCAGGGGTGATCTAGACGCTGCAACCAGAGGTCCTTTTATATGATCACTAATTAGCGGTCTTTTTTCTGACAAATGTATATAGGCGTCAGGAAGCAAACCATCATCGTCACGATTTAAAGGAGCGTGGGCGGAGTTAATATGCCAAGCCTCCAAACAAAGGCGCTGGTGGTAACGCCGATTAGTGGTGATAATTTTAGAATTATCCCACCCAATTGTATGGTTGGTTAGGCATGTGTGCTTCGATAAAGCGGAATTTTCCTTTTTGCAAAAGAAAACCGCTTTTGATGCTCTTTTAAACGTGTACCAAACTGACGTTTGGTCTGTCCGATGTATTCGTGGTCACAGTCATTGCATGGAATAGAATAAATGGCGTCGGTTCGTTGTTCTTTCGTGACAGGATCCTTAGGTTTGGCGAAAATATGCCCCAAAGTCTGAAAAGGTTTTTGAGCAACTTTAACGTTGTGGCTATTCAAAATTCTCTCGATGGGTTCGGTACCACCTTGAATGTAAAGAATAACAGCAAAACCAGTCCCTGGTTCCTTTTCATCAAGAGCGTTACTAGTTGTAACTGGTTTTTGGCAGTTACGGAGAAAGGTTTTTGTATAGCCACTTGCCTTTAGGACATTTGAAACATATTTCCTCTCCTCAGCCTTCGAATCGAGTGAAGATGGTAGACAGTCAGCCCTCCTGAGTAAAGTTTTGGCTACAGACTTTTTATGGCAAATAGGGTGGTGAGAATCGAAAGCGAGGTATTTGTCGGTGTGGGTAGGTTTACGGTAGACACTGTCTCTAAATTACCCTGAACCCCTCTGGACACATTTAAATCAAGAGAGGGCAAATGTCTTTCCTTTTCACGCTCAAGGGTATATTGGATCGAAGGCTCTACTGAATTGAAATGCGACAGGAGGTGCTCCGCCTTGTTTCCGGATACCGCAGAAATAACATCATCGACATATCGTTTCCAGAAAAAGAGTTTAACCGATGAAGTGGCTATGGCCCTTTGTTCCACGTCTTCCACTACCATGTTAGCAATGACAGCAGAGACAGGGGAACCCATCGCTGTACCAAAAACTTGTTGATAATAGGTGCCGTTATATGTAAATTGCGTGGTTTTGAGGCAAAAAGACAGCAGATGAATAATATCCTCCACAGGCAAAAAAATTCCTAGTCCTAAGGAGGCATCTTCTCTGAGTGAAGAGCGAAACAACGTCGAAAGATATTAATTCTTCATAAGCGTTAAGAGTTTTATCTCTTATAAAATCCGCAAATTCGCAGGAATTTTTGACAGTGTAATCAGTATTCCCACAACAGGCGACAAAATTCTCGCAAGATAACCAGAAATTGCACAAGTCGAAGAATTAACAAAAGAGACAATGGGTCTTACAGGAATTCCCGGTTTACGAATTTTAGGTAAGCCATAAAAACGTGGACATAAGCCGTCCCTACTGTATAACATTTGGTACCTAGAGTCACTAATTTTACCAACCTTTTTTCAAATCAAGCAACATTTTGTTTAACTTTCTTTGAGTTTTACTGGTAGGATCAGAGTTTAAGACAGCATACGTACTCTTGTCATTAAGCAGAGACAAAGCTTTGTCGTGATATTGCTGTTTGTCCAACAACCACCGATGCATTTGCTAATCGCTCCATTTTGACTGTTGCCTCCAATCCATTGTTCGTTATCACATGTCCAATGAATGGCACTTCATTTCATTTGAATTCGAACCTCTCCTTTTTCAGCCAGATAAATTTTACTCCACAACAGTCCTGCTCTATTATGACTGAAATTTGTGTAGCGCTAGAAAATTGTGTTTGTCTGGCCTACCCAGTAATTAGTCTACATCTCTAAGACTATTTTCCCATGGAGGAAAAAGGAAAACCAGAGTAGATGTCGATAGCTTCTGTCCCGATACATGTGATCTCCCAGAAGACCTAGCCTAGAAATGGAACGGTAGAAGTGAAGATTTGCTGTGGTGTTTGAGGCTTAAAACCGATGCGCTATTGCTGCTATCTGGTCGGTACGTCATATTTTTCACTGTCTTATTTCTCACCAGTTCTCTGTCTAAAATTAGCTTAAATTCGGCTCAAACACAGTTTAAAAGGTGCTTTATATTATGCTGAGAACTTGCCATGCCCCCAAATGATGTCGTGTCTGACCTTTCTTGTTGTCCCTCCAGGTCTCATGCACCCATCGAAAATAGGCACCTTTCATGGGCTTCCCTTCGTACGTAGGTCTCACCCGTTAGCACTATTGACCTATGGGGTCTTAAAAACCGGTCACATTGATACAACTTTTTGACCCAATAAGGTGCAACTCGGATGCGAGAATAAATAAGCAACCTAAGTACTTAAAATGTGACCTAAAGTTTCTTTGATTTGTCTCATAGTGGCTTGAGACTTTGTAATGTCGCTGCATTGAGGGTCTTTTGTTTATCTTCCGGCATAACTAACGAACTCATCCTTGTCAGAATATTTAAAATCAAGCACGAATAAACGAGACAACGAGACGCCCTTTCTTTGGGAAGCAAAAATAAGCCCGTAGTGGCCCATCCATCTCACCCACCCTTTCCTTTCGTATCTCGATGCTTCAAGGCCGAGAAGTGCTTGAATGGATTACTATAAATTAATCATTAATGATTAATCAGATTTCATTTGGGTAAATAATCACCAAGTAATTAAAACTGCAAAATTCCTGCTTATAAGATAAGTTCCAAGCTTGGCTTTTATATAAGGGGCTGGCGGGTGTATTAAGACTGATGTATCAAACAATGATACAAATCTGTGACTTTGGCAGCAAAGTCATTATTGTGATGCCATAAATGTCGTTATCTGTCCCTAAAATTATCTGGTTATGTCCTCTTAAGCTTGTCTTGCTTTTTAAAAGTCAGTAGGATTAAAACTACAAAGAGGAGTCTTTACTCTTTGACTTACAAATATTTTAGTTCATTATTTGTTACGTATGAAACAGCTCTATGACAAGGTATTAGACAATCTATGCGCTTTCACTTATGGAAATTAAGTAACACATGTTCAACTTGGAAACTCGTCGTGATGGCTTAAACCTTCGGACTTCGAATTCCTATAGTAACTATATGCCGAATATGAACTAATGTCTAAACAAGCTAAATACTTGATAACATTTGGAGGCCCCTCCCTGTGCAAGTGAAACACTATAAATGTCACTATTAGTATTTTTTACTTTCATATTACAAAGATAAAGTAATGGGTAAACTAAGGAGTGTCCCAGTGATTATTGACATGACTCTGTTTCGATTTGTTGAATGGAGATCGACGTTGTGTGACGTTCCTTCATTGTATAGATTTCTTTCTCTAGTTTACTAGATTTTCTTTTTGACGAGCAATGCCACTATTTGACCAAAGAAACTTGTCATGGGAAAACTTTTAAAAGGCGAAACTTGGGAGTGCATTATTTGACAAAGAGATTATACAATATAATAACTACGATTAGAAAGGAAATTCTTTTTGAAAACACTAAATTCAGAACACATTAAATTCGGAATACACTTCACAAATTTTCTCTGATAATTTATATAGCGAGCAAAATTTGAAGATATATAAATGGGAATGGTATGTAGTGTTCAGCAGAAGTGAGGATAGGGATGTAGCACAGGGGGTAGGAGGGTGGAGTCAAAGGGTGCATTTGACCTACGCCACTTCTCCATTGTACGTGCAGGGTAAAAAAATTCCACGTTTACAAAAATAAAACATTCCTGCTTCGTAGCTGATTTCATATGGAGCTAAGACATCGCTGCTCGTATCTGTTGTTATTTTTATCAATGAGCGATGGATTTAACGCGTTTCTCACATAAATAAGACAGACTCCAAACTTACAGCGCTCTCAGCTTGGTGTTGTTACTGAAAATACCTGATGGTAATTTCTTCAACTGGTTGTTGTTCAACCCCCTACCGAAAGTAATAGAGAGGGGTTTTAATTACGTTGTGCTTATCAACATAGTGAGGGCACTGTGTATGCTCGAAAATGACGTATAATTTAGAGTTATAATCTGCTAACAAAGTCATATTGTTTAATAACTGATGTCTTCTGTCCGGTTTTACATATTGAGACCTAACATTGCACACCGTCATTTAGAGCAGTCCTCGTTATGATCCAGGCGACATTGATTGCAGGGAGGGGGAGTTTAAGAAATACCAAGACATAAATTGTCATAATAACTTTTTTTCAACTTTACATACTCATTGTATTCATTTGTACCAGCACAAATGATAACGCCGTGTTTAAAATTATTTCGCTGGTAAAACTCAAGATGTGAAGTAGTTTTTATTGTTTAAAGTAGCTTGAAGAAGGATTGAAAATCAAAAGAAACCCGGCATGTTAGTCCTGTGGTCGGGCTCTATTAAGCAAAATTTTTATGCTTTATAGCTAGTGATATACTCCCTGTGATTTTGATCTCTCAAGGGATGGATGGGGGAGGAATGTCATTACAGAGAGTCGTCCAGAGTGGAATAAAGAGACAATTCGTGTTAAAGCTAACCTTTAGTTATATTATATACTATTTTCGGTGTTATATCTGAGGATACATGACAAACAAAATCTCTGCAAAAACATTGTTTCTAGCTCTTTTAAGTATACCTATCTCATACGATAAATATGAAATATTCCTGCCTGCCACCTTTCGCAAATTTCAATCATTTTAGGCAAAAGAATTAGAAAACGGAGAAAAGGCCTCCAGATAAATGGGAACAATTTCATGATTAAATTGAAATAAGGCGGGACTCTACTCATTGAACCATAATTTACACACTCAAAAATACTGTATATAAGTGGCAGAGGTACAAAACCAAGCTTTCAGCTCCAATTGGGCGTGTCAGCTTAATTGATAGGGCATTATGCCGGAATTGCGGAGGTCATGGGTTCAACTCCGTGAGGGCCTAGGCTCAGTTGTTCGAAGGTCAATTAGCAGTAGTACAGGATCAAATTTAACTCCGGGTTTCTTTTTTCTTTGTTGAAATACCTTTTAGGGATAATTCTCATTTTTCTTTTTAGAGCATGCAATAATCAAATTTGGACAAAGAGAATTAGACTGGATTTTCTTTCAAAGCTTTCAGATCTGAAACCAGATTTTATGCTAACCCTGGGTAATTTTTTCCAGCTTTAAACAACCCGGCCCATTATTTATAGGCTTTATTTCCACAACTGTTTTAACAGTGTTCATTACTGTGATGATCACTCATCTTCAACTTGAACATAATTTTAATTGCGTTGAACGTGAAAGCTTTTTGGCTGGACGGAACCATTGTGGCACAATTTGAATTATATTCGTCATCTCAGTTTAATATTCAGCCCAGCAAATCAACATTAAAATATTTTCAGGTTTTAGCATGATCAAAAATTTTCAGCCGGCCTTCAAGCCTGACGAGAAACAGTTTTGAAGTAAATGAAAATACGAGTAACTAGTTGGTATAGCATGCAGTGGCACAACAGCGCTTCAACGTCGCACAACTAGTATTTTTTTCGTAATGATGCCCATGAACAAATTTTGCCCGTATGGTTGAAAAAGACACTTTTGCTGATAAAGTACCGGATAAAAATTGTCACTTCAATATGGACTTGTTCATGCCACCCACACGGCCACTGGTCCCTCTGTGGCTGACAAGGTGGAATTCTAGGTTGAGCGAGACTTACACAGAGGGATAACGTGCCCTCCCTTGGACCCCACCCTTTGTTCAAAACGTGATGCCCAGTGATGGTGCGGTAAAGACTGAGTTCAGTTAGGCGCAATGCGTTCTCAAGTAATCCCTCTGAGTATGGTGACAACTGGAATTCCAATTGGTAAGTTTCGTTCGAATCTGCATTCACATCTTCTGAACCAAATGCACAGTGGAGATGACTCTTAGAGGGCCTTATTGAGAGACTCAGCAAAATGATGTCCTGCCTGAGTTTTCTTCTTGTTTCTCCAGGCCTCGTACATTTATCGAAAATAAGCACTTTTCATGCGCCTCACTTTGAACGTTAAGCACAAGAAGTTTCACTGGTGAGTACGTGTGACTCTTAGAGCCTCATAGACTTGTCAAATTGAATCAACTCTTGGACGCTGTTCAGCTGTTCTCTGCCAATGTCTTGGGGGACGGGTTCGCCTTCAACATTGTTGCATACCGCACTTAATTAAGACTTCACCTTCCAGGTCTCTCAGCTCATTATGTCGTTGTATAACAAATCCGCTCCGATTACAAATCATGGCGTGGTCTAACACAAAGACTTCCCTGCATGCACACATCAACACGCGTAGAGAATATCATCGATTGGCCATTCATATTGTAGGTTTACAGCATTACGGAACTGATTACAGTTGCGTTCCGTTACCTCAACAATAGGTCGTAGAGATACGGATGTCTTGCATTTTCCAGTGGCTCTAGTAGATCCTGGTTCTTGGGAAGTAAGTCAACCAATATTTTGAGCCGAAGGTGGAAGCGGCATAGTATGCCTATGCTTCTTGTCTAAGCGATCTTCGGGACCGATAGGCGAGTACGTTGAGGTAAGGACATTGGTCTACAGTCAGCATTCGATTATACTTACGCGTAGTCCTACAAGTAACTTGACGGCTTTGACAACCGTCCAGATTTAGTGGCGCGGCCTCCACTATTTGGGGCTTTAAAATTGTCAAGTGTTACGGCTTATTAGGTGATATTTGAGCGTCTGCTGACGGATATACTTGAGGCTCGTTTGGAGTGGCTAGGATCGGATGTATTTTTGGCAACAGGGAACCCTTCCAAGACTGTTTTGTTCAAGCTCTGTAAGGTTGGGGTCACAAGTCGTCTCTCTCTCGAGATTTGTTTGAGGCAGTGGTCTGGAACAGAAAGGAAGTGGTAGGCATTGATGCTTTCGACCTCTACTCTTGCGAGGAAAAGGTCACAGTCCTTCATGTAAGCTTTTGACAGAGTGATGACTAGTAGGATAACTTTCCCAGGCTTGTGGCATATCTCGCAGAATCTCGATACTGCTGATGTCGTGATAAAAGGACGCTCTAGCCTCTTGGGTGCTGATGTTAGGGGCTTCCTGCATAAAAAAGATCAGGGGCTTTTATTCAGTCCGCAGGATGAATTTCTCAGCGAACACGTATTGCTGGTTACGCTCCATGCTAAGGAATGGGGCGAAACATTCCTTCTTGATCTGTGAGTACTTCCTCTTTGCCAACTGGAGCACCCTACTTGTAGATGTCACTGGTTGACCACGCTGCATTTGTAAAAAGCCAAGCCCATCCTTGACCCTCTGAAGGGCCACTTTCGCTGAGTACTGGCGCTTCGAGTCTCGTGAGTTCACATCCACTCTCACTCTTGCGTGTCAGGCTGCGTGGTGGCCTTCGCATACCTGAAAGGTTGTGCAGGAATTTAGAAAGGTACCTCACTGGTCCTATATATCTCCGGTCTGCTGGCACATCTTCTTCATCACACGTCTAATGAATGGCACTTCGCTTCCTTTGAATTCGAAATTCTCCTTGTTCAGTTTGATGTGTTTTGCTTAACAACAGCCTCGGTCTATTATGGCTGAAATTTGTTTGTCTTGCCTACACACAGTATATTCCACAACTCCAAGATTTTATCGATATCACCTTGCTCTTCCTTAGGGGGAAACGGTAAAAAAAAGTGGATATTGCGGGGTTCCGACCCGATAAATGTGATGAAAGACGCCTCTCGATAGTTTCCTAGCATCGAGTGTAAATCGAGTGAAAAATCCATGGTTAAAGTAGTTTTTTCCTATACTTTTCAAAATCTTCACGAAAATCTAGCTTCGGAAGGACTTGAACATAGAAGTGAAGATTTGCTGCGGTGTTTCAGGCTTGGAACTGATGCGCTGCTGCTGCTATCTGGTTGCGGCGTCATATTTTTCAAGGTTCTGTCGCCGTTTCTCTGTCCAATGTCAGCGTAAATTCGACTGAAACACAGGTTAAAAGCTGATATATGTCCTGCCGAGAAGTTGCCATGCCCCCATGTAGCGTTGACGGCCCGAAACAAGAAAAGACAAGGTAAACAGAGCTTTGAACAGATTTGATGAATTACCAGCTCCAAAGCACATGGTTCTATAAGGTCACGATACCTCACAGCAGAGTCCTACAATTACAATACACTCTCACAATTTGGAGGGAAATTATCATAACATGCATAATTTCATGCAAGTTGAGGTTCATATGCATTGGATGTTTTTTTGGGATAGTATGTCACAAGAACCCTTTTCGCTTTTCTTTAATTCAGAAATTGTAACTTGGCACCGGTGTCCACACCTGATTACAAACAGTTATAATGTAAGTGAAGAATACGAGATAAGTGGGTATACCACTCCACATCTTTGCATAATTATTTTTCTAGCATAAAAAACCCTTTACTTTGTTTTATATAGATTGTCGCTTTATCGTAGAATTAAAACTTGCAACCCGCATTCAAAACCGATGATCACAACCTCTGGATCAAATACACAGTGGAGGACTCTTGGTGAGCCTTATTGAGGTAGTCGAATAATTGATATCGTGCCTGCCTGAGTTTTCTTGTTTTCCCTCCAGGCCTCGTACAATCATTGAAAATAAACACCTTTCATGGACGTTACTTCGTACGCTAAGTAATACAGGTCTCACCAGTAAGTGCTTTTAACCTTTAGAGCCCGAAAAACCGTTTGCATTGAGATAAATTTTTGATGCATTTTTGATGCTGGAATAAATTAGTAGCCTGCGTACTTAAAACGTGACCGGACATTGCTCTGATTTGTCACATAGTGGCTAGAGACTTTGTGATGTTGCATCGTTGATGGTCTTTTGTTTATCTTCCAGAGTAACTTACGAAAACGTCCTTTTCAGTAGATTCAAAATCAAGCTCCATTGAACGACACAACGAGACGCTCTTCCTTTCAAGTGGAAAAAATAGGTGTCTAGTGGTCATTCCCCTTCCCCACTCCCATTTTTCCACCTCGACGCAGTAAAGGGAATCAAGCCGAGAAGTGCTCGAATGGATTTCTATATCTTAATTATTAATGATTAATCTGATTTATCAAGGGTAAATAATAAGTCTTTCAATGTTAATGACCTTTTCCTTAAATTCTTTCACATATTCTTTCTTGTGAGGCTTTGCGATAATCCAGCGCTTCTTGCTGTTTGGAATGTAGCCAAAATCTGGACCCAGGGTACTCAACATGTTCCACAATCTGTCGATTTGTGTAGCAGAGCCTGCCCCACCAGCATCATCGGTCAACGAGCACTGCTTTGAAGTGGACGTCACCTGCAGACTCGTGATCAGAGGCTGGATGCTAAGAGCACGAGGAGCCATAGCGATCAGATGTGGTCCTTTCTGCTAAGTGACAGGATCTCTTTGCCTTCAGTGGTAAGTAAACAACTACCTCAACGTATTAGTCGCAAACGCACTTATAAGGTTTACCTCTGTTTTTATTGATTTTGTAGTCGGTTCATTGAGCATCAGCTCGCGCATATAAAAGCTCAGTTGGTGTCCCTTTAATTCCGAGTAGCCTTGCCAACCTAATACTCTTGAAGTTTTTTTACTTTTGACCCTTGGCCCAAGTGGGACCGATATGTGAGTACCTTTGTAATATTGTTTTTAGCTTATGTTTCATAGTTATGGGCCAAATTTTTCAAAGGAACATATCTCTTTCATGTTCTGCATGAGGCCCTAAAACACAGGCGCTAGCAAGCTGGATTGTTTAAGATGCGATGTTTTCTCTTCGGTGTTCCATATTAATGCCTAAAATGGGTAAATGAGCTGCCCAATAATACATGCAACGGGTACACAAAATGTCTTAATAGTCTCATTTAAAATTATATACAGCAGCTCCATTTAAAAAGGTGCAACGAAGAAAGCTATGATCATGTCTTTATTGCTAGGTATAGTCATGATCTAAAATCAAACTTCTGCGTAAAATGATCAAATTTTTTTTAAGAGTTTAAATGAGTCGATTAAAGGAGAACCGGCATGTTAGTCTCCTGATCAGGCTTTACGAAGCAAATTTTGCATGCTTTATAGTCGGTGACGTCTACTCAGCGGCTTTGCACTCTCAAGCGGTAGATGGGTGAGGACGGTAGTCTACAGTCAGCCATTCAGCCTTATGCATTGTGCTGCAAGTAACTTGATAACTTTGACAACCGTCCAGATCTAGTGGTCCGGCCTCCACTTCTTGGAGCTTATCAGGTGTTACAGAGACTGGGCCTTACTTGGTATTGCTACTGTGGCTCTGTCTAATTGTTTAGGTAATATTGTAGCATCTGCTAAAGGAGGTGTTTGAGGTTCTTCTGGAGTGGCTTGGATGAATGGTTGCTGGGAGATCACCTTTTGCACAAGGGAAGCCATCCAAGATTGTGTTTTTAAACCTCTGTAGATTGGATCACATATCTCTCTCTCTCTCTCTTTCTCTCTGGGCTTCACTGAGTAAGTGATCTGCAACGGAAAGGAAGTAGTAGGTATGAATGCGTTCGACGGCTTCTATTGCTGGGGAAAGATCACAGTCCTTCATGAGAGCTCTTGATAGACAGCTGGCTAACAGTATACTTTTCCCAGGCTTGTAGCGTATCTTGTAGTTATACTGCTGAAGTGGCGACAAGGCACTTTAGCTTCTTAGATGCTTGCTAGGGTCTTCTGGATAATAAAGAACAGGGCTTTTTGATCAGTCCGCAGGATGACTTTCTTACCAAACACATCCGCAAATATTACCAAACAAGTATGCTAAAGACCGGGTCCAAAAATTACTTCTCGATCTGGGAATACTTCCTCTCTGCCAACCGGAGTGCCCTCTGACTTGCAGATTTAAGTTGTTCATTATGCTAGATCGGTAAAAAGCCAAGCCCATCCCTGGAGGCGTCTCCTTCGCCCTGTGTTGGGTCACTCTTTCTAAAGTACTTGAGTGCTGGTGCTTTGGAAAAAAGCGTCTTTGATCTTTTCGAAGGCATCTTTCTGCTCAAGAGTCCAGATCCACTGGACATTCTTGCATTCTGAAAGGTATTAAAATATATAGAAAGATACCTCCTAGCCCCATAAATCTTTGCACTGCTGATGCATCTGCTGGTCGCTCCATCTTGACTGCTGCGTCCAATTTCCTTTAATCTGCCTTCAATCCATTCTTCGCCATCACAGATCCAATGAGTGGCACTTTGTTTCATTTGAATTCGAACTTTTTGAGCTAGATGAATTTTGCTCCACAACATACCTGCTCTATTATGACTGAAATTTATTTAGCACTAGAAAATTGTGTTCGTCTTGCCTACGCAGTAATTATTTCACATCTCTAATAATTTCTTTTCCATGGAGGAAAAGGGTAAACCAGAGTGGACATCAAGGGCTTCTGTCTCGATACCTGTGATCTCCACGAAGACCTAGTCTCGGAGGAACTGGAACAGTAGAAGTGAAGATTTTCTGCGGTGTTTGAGGCTTACAAATGATGCTCTGCTGCTGGTATCTGGTTGTTACGTCATATTTTTCAATGTTCTGTCGCCGTTTCTCTGTCCAAAGTCAGCTTAAATTCGGGTAAACATAGCTTAAAAGCTGCGATATGTCTTGCTGAGAACCTGCCATGCCCCTATGTAGCGTTAGCTGCCCGAAATGTTAGAAAAGGCAAAAATAGGACCGTAGTGGTCACTTATCTCCCCCACCCTTTCCTTTCCTATCTCGATGCTTCAAAGGAAAGTAAGGCCGAGAAGCGCTCGAATGGATTACTATATATTAATCATTAATGATTAATCAGATTTCATTAGGCAGTCTAATTATTGTGATTCCATAAACTGTCCCTAAAATTATCTGATTATGTACTCTTGTCTTGCTTTTTTAAAATTCAGTAGGATTTAGACTACAAAGAAAAGCCTTAACTATTTGACTTACAGATATTTTAATTTGTTATTTGGGACGTGTGAAACAGCTCTATGACAAGCTATTAGACAAACTATGCGCTTTCACTTTTGGAAGTTAAACAAAATGTGTTCAACTTGGAAACTCGTCGCGATAGCTTAAACCTTCGGACTCCTAATTCCTATAGTAAGTTCATGCCAAATATGAACAAATGACTAAAATCGTAAGAAACAAACTGAATACTTGATAACATTTGGACGCCCCTCCCTGTGCAAGTGAAACGCTATAAATGTCACTGGCGAGTACTTCTGACTTTCATATCACAAGGGTACAGCAATATGTAAATTATGGTGTGTCCCAGTGATTATTGACCTGGTCTTGTTCCGATTTTTTGCATGGAGTTTAGAGATCGACCAGGGAAGCTTATCATGGGAAAACTTTTTAAAGGTGAAACTTGGAAGTGTATTCTTTGACAAGGATATTACACAATAAAGTAAACTACGATTAGAAAGAAAATTCTTGTTGATAACACTAACTTCAGAACATACTAACTTCGGAAAACACTTCACAAATTTTCTTTGATAATTTGTATATCGAGCAAAATGTAAAGATGTAGTAGAGGAAATGGCATCTAGTTTTCAGTAGAAGTGAGGATAGGGATGTAGCACAGGGGGTAGGAGGGTGGAGTCCATGGGTGCATTTGACTAACACCACTACCCCATTGTGTTTGCTGGGGAAATAAATTCCATGTTTACCAAAATAAACATTCCTGCTTCGTAGCTGATTTTATTTGGAGCTAGGACATCGCTGCTCGTATCTGCTACCAATGCTCGATGGATTTAACGCGTTCCTTACACAAATGAGACAGACTCCAAACTTACAGCGCTGCCAGCTTGGTGTTGTTCCTGAAAATGCCTGATGGTAATTTCTTTAATTGGTTGTTGTTCAACTTCCTACCAAAAGTAATAGAGAGGGGTTTTCATTACATTGTGCTTGTCAACATGGTGCGGGCCCCATGTATGCTCGAAAATGACGTATTTTTTTAGAATTATAATCTGCTGACAAAGTCACATTGTCTAAAAATCGATGTCTTCTGCCCGGTTTTACACATCGAGACCTACGATTACACACTGTCATGTGGAGCAGTCCTTATTATAAGCCAGGCGACATTGATGCAGGGAGGGGAAGTTAAGATACCAAGACACAAATTGTCTAAATAGTTTTTTTTTTTTTAACTTTACATACACAGTGTCCTCCCTGTGATTTTTTCCCTCAAAGGATGGATTTGTTATTGAGAGACTCCAAAAAATGATGTTCTGCCTGAGTTTTCTTCTTGTCTCTCCAGGCTTCATACAGTGTTCGAAAATAAGTACCTTTCTTCACCTTACATTGCACTTTAAGTCCTATAGGTTTCAGTGGTGAGTACTTGTGACTCTTAGATCCTCATAAACTTGCAGATTGAATCAACTCTTGGACGCAACAAGATGCAATTGGGATCCTAGGATAAATTAGTAACCTGCCTACTTTAAATAAGACAAGACTTTTTTTTGATATGTCACGCAGAGGTTAGAGACTTTGAGATGTCACTCCATTGATGGTCTATCGTTTATCTACGGCGTAACTAACAAACTTATCCTTGGCAGCGGATTAAAAAACCAAGCACAATTGAACAATACAACGAAGCGCTCTTCTCTTCGGGTGGCAAAAAATAGGCCTCTAGTAGTGGCCATCTCCCCCTCCCCCCTCTCTCCCCTTTTCATAGAATGTTCTTCTACTCGTTTTCTTTCCCTGGCGTTGCATTTTATCTTTTCTTGCCTCATTAAATCCTATCAAATCGAAATTTATCGCATTTCAATGACAAGGCGGCCGGTTAAGAGTCTGAGTGTTAAGGTTACCAAACAAGGGCCCATTTGTGAAAGCAAAATAATGACAATGATAATGATATCAAAGATACAATTATGATACTACTTTCGAGTACTATCATATTTTATTCTTATCAAAGTTTCTCTTTCTGACGGTTGTGGTAAATATGAGGGATGTTAATGTTTCGTGTCAAATGTCGAGAATTCTCATGGATTAGTGGTGCTTCTTCTCATTCTCATGCATGTCTGTGGATTTTTTATGGCTCTTGGCTCTTATAGGACTCGCCATTTGGGTGGCAAACCCTGACATCAGAGAATGCCAATCATTGGTGCTCGCGGAGTCCATGTGCATGAATGACAAGCCTTGTGCTTTGTTAGATCCTCTGTTCAGCTGTAATATCATCCACTGGCCAGTCATATTGTAGTTTGACAGCAGTACGGAACTTCTGTTTAATCAGGTTGGCTCCCAATTCTCGGAAAGGAAGCATTGCCAGCCTTTTCCAACCACTAGGTCAAGCACTCGCTTAATCTTTGGTGGTTCTCCTGGTCTTTCAAAAGTGAATAAGTTCTGTGCCGACTTACTAGGAGACTCGCTCGGTAGTTGTTGTGTTTGAAATGCTTGAGATACTTAAGGAGGTGCGTTGACGTTTTGACTGATGAAGCGTAATTTCGGCTTGGATTTGCAAGGCACACGCACCTCCAAGGTGAACATTAGAGCTATCATGTCCGTATCTAGCTGATTACACGTGCGTTTCGACATTCCAGGAATAAGTCTCAGAGTTATTGCTTCCTCCAGTGGCTCAAGTAGATCCTGATGCCTGGGGCAGTGTTGCCAGAAAGTACTTCCACCAAGGTTTTAAGCCCAAGATGGAAACGGCATAGCATGCCTATGGCTGTGTCTAAGCGAACTCTGCCAATTACCCTACTTCACAAACCCAATCAGACACCTTCTCACAGACGATACACTTGATACTCTCGTGAGCCTATGTCCACGCCCCGTTGTGCTCTCCATTCTATAATGTTATATAAATGTCCTTTTCTTTAAATGCTTCCTTCACATTTCCGTCTTGTTTGGCTTTGCGACAATCCATCCCTTCCCTCTTTGTTTGGGAAGAAACCAAAATCTGAACCCAGAGTACTCCGCATTCCCTACTATCTCATTTCCATAGTATAACCTGTCCCACCACTCAGTATCATTGGGGAAACAGCTCTGCTTTGCCGTGGACGCCACCTGTAGACACGTGATCATAGGCTGGGTGCTTAGAACAAAAAGAGCCACAGCGATCGGGTCTCCCCGCGTAGTCCCTTCTGCCCATTGACAGGATCTATTTACCACCATTAATAAGTTAATAATTGTCTTCACGTCTTAGCCACTAACGTACCTGTAACGTTTAATTCTGTTTTCTTTTCTTTGTTTTTTTAATCGATCCTTTGAGCATCACCACGAGTATATAAAAGCTGAGTCAGCATCCCTTTCAAGTAATTTTCCCTTTGATTTCGAGTGGCCTTGACAACCGGGACCTCTTAATGTTTTTTGACCCTTCACCGTTGGCTCAAGCGAGACCGATATGTAAGTACCCTTGTAAGTTTGTTTTTAGGTCTTTTTCTACAGTTATGGGCAAACATTACAAAGGAACATATCTCTTTCATGTTCTGTATGAGGCCCTAAAACACACCCGCTAACAGACTCGTTTGTTTAAGATGCGATGTTTTCTCTTCGTGTTTCATATTAATGCCTTAAATAGATTATAAAGCTGCCTAAAAATGCATGTAACGGGTAAGTTTATGTTCGGTCACGTAGTGTAGTCTTCATAATGTGCCAGAAAACATTGATTGAAGGCGAGGCTAGAGTTTGATTACCGATAAAGGAAAAGAGTGGGAAATTTTAAAATACTGACACAAAATGTCTCAGTTGTTCCATTTAAAATTATACGAAGCGTGTTTAATCCAGCAGGTGCAAAGAGCGCTACGTTCAGGTTTATACTGCTAGGTATAGTCATGACCTAAAATCAAAATTATGTGCAAAATAATCTAGTTTTTTTTAAGAGTTCAAAACAGTTGATTAGAAGAGAACCGGTATGTTAGTCTCCTGATCAGGCTTTATGAAGCATAATTTGCATGCCTTATAGTCACTAATCAGATCTAGTGGTCCGATATCCACTACTTAGGGCTTGTCCGGTGTTACAGACAGAGACTGGGCCTTGCTGGCATTGCCACTATGACTCTGCCTAGTTGTGAAAATAATATTTGAGCTTCTGCTAGCAGAGGTACTTGAGGCTCATCCGGAGCGCCTGGGATGGATTGTCGTAAGGAGATCATCTTCTGCAGCAAAAAGCCGTCCATATTGGTGGATACGGTCAACGCCAACGACCGACGTCAAAAATTACTTCTCGACCGGTGAATACTTTCTCTCTACCACCGAGAGCGCCCCACTTCTATATGTCACTGGTTGACCATGCTGCATCAGTAAAAAGCCAAACCCATCCTCGGACGCATCTTCTTGGCCCCCTGTTGGGTCACCCTTACTAAAGTAATTGAGTACTGGTGCTCCAGAAACTGCGTCTTTGAATTCTTTGAAGGCATCTCTCTACTCATGAGTCCAGATCCACTCAGCATTCTTGCGTAACAGGCGGCATAGTGGCTCTTACATTCTTGAGAGGTTTTATAGGAATTTTAAAAAGTACCTCATTAGCCCTAATAATCTCTGGATGGATGGATGCCTTTATTTAAAAATAAAAATAAACCTCAGGGTAGCCCCGTCAGAGGCCCTAAAGAGCCACCTGCTATCAATGGGAGCCTGAACTGCACTGCTGATACATGTGCTGGTCACTCCATCTTGACTGTTGCGTTTGATTTCCCTGAAATTTGTTAAGCGCTCGAAAATTGATTTCGTCTTACTTAGCAGCAATTATCTACATCTCTAGGACTTTATCAATCCTGCCTTCCCCTCGTTAGGGGTAAAGGGTTAACCAGGGTGGATATGGAGGGCTTCTGACCCGATACATGTGATGAAAGACGTTACTCGATAGTCGTCCAGCTTCAAGTGTAAATGGAGGATAAATTCCGTGTTTCAAGTGATTTATTGCAATATTTTTCTAGATCTCCACGAAGTTCTAGCCTCGAAAGAACTTGAACATTAGAAATGAAGATTTGCTCCCATGTTGGTGGCTTGGAACTGATGCATTGCTGCAGCTATCTGCTAGCAACGTCATATTTTTTGCAGATTCAGCCGCTGTGTCTAGGTCCAAAGTCAGCTTAAATTCGACAGAAACACAGGTTAAAAGCTGCTACATGTCTTGCTGAGAATTTCCAATGCCACCATGTAGCGTTAGCGGCCCGAATTAGAAAAGATCAGGTAAACAGGACTTTGAACCGGTTTGATGGCCAACCAGCTCAAAAACACATAAGGTCACTAGGTCACGATATCTCGCACTACAGTCCTACCATTGTAAGACCCTCTTACAATTTTGGAGGGAAAACAAAATAACATGCATAGTTTTAAGCAAGTCAAGGTTCTTACTCTGCATTGGGTGTTTTTCCGTGATAGTATATCAAAAACCTTTTTCAGATTTTCTTCAATTTAGAAAATGTCGCTTTCGACCAATATCCTCTCCTGATTATAAAAAATTATATTGTAAATGAAGAGAATATGACGAGTAGGTATACAACTCGAAAGCTTCGCATAGTTAGTATTCTAACATAAATAACTTATACCTTGTTTAATATAGATTGTCGTTTTGCAAGCCGCATTCAAAAGCGATAATCACATCCTCTGGAGTAAATGCACAGTAAATGGGACTCTTTGAGAGCCTTATCGAAAGACTTGAATAAATGATATCGTGCCTGAGTTTTCTTGTTATCTCTCCAGGCCCATTCGTTGGAAATAAGCACATTTCATGCGCTTTACGTCGTACGCTTAGTGCTACAGGTTTCACCGGTGAGTACTTTTGACCAAAAACGGTCTGGAGATTTTTCACGCAATAAGTTGCTATTAGGCTTCCAGGATAATTCAATAGCCCGCGTACTTAGAATTTGACCGTAATTTATAACCTTGGCTACAAGGTTTAATCATTGTTATAACTTAAATGTTACAACTGTCCCTCGAATTATCTGTTTATGTCCTCTTGTCTTCCTTTTTACAAATTCAGTAGGCCTAGAGTAAAACTATCGAAAATGTTCTTTAATTTTTTACTTACAGATCTATTAGGTTGATATTGTTACTGAATATTTCTTTTGGCAAGTCCTCCAACTGGTTGTTTTGCAAGTACCTTTCAGTAAAAGACGGCAGTTAGTGTTTGAAACAAGTATTCAGCTGCTTTATCAATCTAAACTCATTAACATTATCGTCAATATTTTGACCAGTTAGAGTTGTTCAGGGTAAGCACCGAACAACTATAACAACATCCCTCTAAGATTTCTTCGATTACATCCTTCTTAGGAGGAATCCCGATAAACTTAGTTGATACCCTTTTTACTTTTGCGACTAATTTTTGGTAGGACTGCTAAGAAAAAGGCTAATTTCCCATGGCCTCGGCAGAATGAAAGAGTCGCAAATAGTGTGTAATTTTACAACATTACAATTGCAGCCATCTTTGAAAATAGGCTTCTGAGCTCTGAAGCTTATAAAGTTTCACAGAAATATCAATTTATAATTAAGACCGAGAGGGAACAATCGTAACTGCAATTTAAGTTGTCTCCAGCATTAGCACCATTATCGCAAACACAGAACTTTGGCTTACAGAGAATCTTACTTGAAGGGTTAATAATCTTTAGGGAAGCATGAAACTGGACTCAAACCGAATACTTCCGCTTTGTTCTAAAGCATTTTCGTATTTTGCCTAATGGTCGTATTGAGACCTGGTTCATAATCCACCGACACCTCGAAAGCGTAAAGCGTTAAACTCTTATAGTTGATTATTTGATAGCGGTACATATAGAATGTTCTTTAACTCTTTTTCTTTCCCTAGCATTGCATTTTATCTTTTCTTGCCTTTTGAAATCCCATCAAATCGAATATTGATCGCATTTCAATTATAGGAAGCTGGTAAATATTCTGAGCGTTAAGGATACCTAGCAAAGGCCCATTTTGATAAAAAAAGAAAAAATATATAAAATCAAAGTGTCAAACAAATGATACAACCACAGCTATGACAACAGTGGTAATGATAACAGTGGTATTCATAATAGCAGTTATGATACTACTTTCGAGTACAATCATATTTTATTCTTATCGAGGTGACGCATTCTGCCGGTTGTGGTAAATATTAGGGATGTTAAGGTTCCGTGTTCAATGTCCAGCACTCTCAGCTCATTATGTCGTTGTATGACAAATCTGCCTCGTTTACAAATCATGGCGTTGTCTAACGTACAGACTTGTCCGCAAACACTCGTGGATACGTGGAGGGAATATCATCGACTGACCAGCCATATTGTGGTTTGACAGCATTACAGAACTCCTTTTTAATCAAATTGGAGCCCATTTCTCGGAGAGGAAGTACTGTCAGCCGCACCGATGACCCTTTTTCAGCTGCCAGGTCAAGCACCTTACCCTAATGTCTTTGTGTTTTCCTGGTCTTTCGCAACTGAATACGTTGTGAGCCGACTTTTAAGAGACTCGTCCGGTAGCTGGTGTGTTTATGATGTGTGAGATGCTTAACGAGGTGCGTTGTCACTTCGACTGAGGAAGGGTACTCCCACCTTGGATTTGCAAGGCACAGGCCCCTCCCAGGCAAATACGAGCGCTGGATGTTCGTATCTAGCTGATTACACTTGCGTTTCGTTATCCCAGTAATAAGTCCCAGAGATATTACATTCTCCAATGGCTCTAGTAGATCTTGGTACTTTAGCAGTGTTGCCAGAAAGTAAGTTCACCGATGTTTTAAGCCGAAGGTGGAAACGGCATGGTATTCCTGAGGCTGTGTCTAAGCGAACTTTGCCAATTAACCTATTTCGCTAACCCATTCAGGCACCTTCTCAGTGACGAATTCCTCTTGATACTCTCGTGAGCCTATCGCCGTGCCCCGTTGTGCCTTCCATTATATAATGTTGTGTTAATGCCCTTTTCTTTAAATACTTCCTTCACACTTTCTGTCTTGTCCGGCTTTGCAATAAACCATCACTTCTCTTTGTTTGGAAAGAAGCCAAAATCTGTACCAGGGTACTCCGCATTCCCTACTATTTCATTTCTGTAATATAACCTGTCCCACCAGCATCAATGGGGAACCGGCACTGCTTTGCTGTGGACGCCACCTGAAGACATGTGATCATAGGCTGGACGCTAAGAACAAAGAGAGCCATAGCGACCGGATCTCCCTGTGTGATCCTGCTCAGTGACAGGATCTTTTTACCATCAGTGATAAGTTAATAATTGTCTCCATGTCTTAACCACGAACGTACCTAAAACGTTTATTTTGGTGTTTTTTTTTCGGTTTTTGTAATGGGTCCTTTGAGCATCACCACACGCATACAAAAGCTGAGTTGGTATCCCTTTCAACTAGTGTTCCCTTTGATTTCGAATGGCCTTGTCAATCTGGATCTCTTGATGTTTTTTGCCTCTTGACCCTCAAGCGGGACTGATTTGTGAGTTCCTTTGTAATTTTGTTTTTAGATTACATTTTATTGCTATGGGCAAACAATACAAAAGAACATATCTCTTTCATGTTTGGAATGAGGCCTAAAAACACATCCGCTAAGAAACTAAGATTTTTACCGATTCTCCCTTTCTCTTCTCTAGGGGCAAAGCAGAAGCCCTTGATATCCCGGTTTATCGGGTAAACCAGGATATCGAGGGCTTCTGACCCGATACATGTGATGAACGTCGCTGCTCGATAGTCTTCCAGCTTCGAGTGTAAATGGAGGGTAAATTCCATGTTTGAGGTCAATTTTTGCAATTATTTTCTAAATCTCCGCAAAGATCTAGCCTCAGAAGCACTGGCACAAAGAAGTGAAGATTTGCTGCACTGTTTGTGGCTGAGAACTGATGCGCTACTGCTGCTATCTGCTTGCGACGTCATATTTGTCGAGGTTTGATGGCCTACCAGTTTGGTCTTTGAACCGATTTGATGGCCTACCAGCTCTAAAGCACATGGTTCTTCTAGGTCACGATATCTAGCAACACACTCCTACCATTACAAAACCCTTTTTACAATTTGGAGGGGAAACAACATAAGAGGTATAATTTTATCTTTATTCTTAATTTAAATGTAAAGTCGAGGTTCATATTCTCCACTGGATCTTTTACTGTGATAGTATATCACAAATATCTTTTTCAGATTTTCTTCAAATAAGGAAGTGTAACTTGCGACCGGTGTCCAAATCTTATTACAAACAAGTATAATGTAGATGAAGACATGTAATCAGTGGGTATACCACTTGAGATCTTCGCTTAATAATTATTCTAACATAAAAAACGTTTACTTTGTTTTATATAGATTGTCGTTTTATCGTAGAATTGAAACTTGCAACGCGTTTTCAAAAGCGATGATCACAACCTCTGGATCAAATGTACAGAGAGAGCCTTGTTGAGAGACTCGAATGAATGACATCGTACCTGCCTGAGTTCCTGGTTGTCTCTCCTCCTTTCTTGTACATTCATCGAAAATAAGCGCTTTTAATGGGCTTTGATTCACACGCTAAGTGGTACGGGTTTCACCGGTGATTACTTTTTTCCTTTAGAGTCTTAAAAACCATTCACATTGAGATAACTTTTTGATGCATTTTTGATGCTGGGATAAATTAGTAACCTGCGTACTTAAAACGCAACCGAACGTTGCTATGATTTGTCACGTAGTGGCTAGAAACTTTGTGATGTTGCTTTATTAATGGTCTCTTCAGTGTTTATCTTAGGCATCACTAACAAACTCATCCTTGTCAGCAGATTAAAAAATCGAGCACGATTGAACGACACAACGAAGCGCCCTTTTCTTCGGGTTGCAAAAAAAGGCCTCTAGTGGCCAGATCTCTCCTCCTCAACCCCCCTTTGTCTTTCTTACCCTGACGTTCTGAAGGGAATTAGGCCCAGAAAAAACCTAACCGAGTGCTTTCATTTTCTTCTACAGCATTTTCTCGTCTTTTGCTTGATGGTTTCATTGAAACTTGGCTCATCATCCACTGACACCTCGCACGCATAGAACGGCAAACTCTTATAGTTGTTTATTTGATGTCGATGCGTAAATAACGCTCTTTAACTCTTTTTCTTTCCCTGAGGTTGCATTTTATCTTTTCTTGCCTCATGAAATCCTTCAAAATCGAACATGGATCGCATTTCAATAACAGGACAGCCAGTGAAGAGTCTGGGTGTTAAGGATACCAAACAAAGACCCAAAAAAATTGCAATCACAGCAATAACAACAATGGTAATGATAACAATAGCATTTCTAATAACAATTATTTATGTATTTTATTTATTGACTTGGCCATACGACACCAATCAAAATAAGTAGATTTTAAAAAAATGACAAACATCGCCAAAAAATGGCAGGGACACCGTAACAGCGAAGCCAATTACAGCGAGCCCAGAATATAAAAGAAAACGAGACGAGAAAATAGGAGGAAAGAAGATATCAATCTATATGCAGGAAGTAATCTTAGAATTTAGTGGACGGACAGTATTACATTTTAAACAAATAGACCTAAAAGTTTTGGGATTATTCGGATCATAAGAGATAAGTAAACGGGCCAAATAGTATATATAGTAAACTATTCCGGTCTAAAATGAGTTCAGAGTTTGGGTTTCAATGTTAATGATTCTGGCTGAGGTGTTCCAAATCCGACAAGTTTTGATGAAAAAGGACTTTTGATAAGTAGTTGCTTTGCAATTTTAGGAACAAATTTGATGGCAGTGTTAGTGTAGTGCGTAGTTCTTACAACATGCTTTACAGGTAATACAGAACCATTCAAAGAGAGAAGGTTATGCGTAGCCTTGTAGAAGAATATCATGTCCAAAATTCGTGCCCATACGTGATGGGTACAAGTTTCAGCGATTGGAGTCGTGTCCTATAATCTGTAGATGTTGAGAATGATAAACGTAAGATGAACTTTGTGGCTCGTCTTTGGATGGACTCTAACTTGGAAATTAGTTCAATGGATTGAGGAGCCCACACTGGGGTGGCATAGATAATACGAGGGCGCACCAGGCCGACGTATAGAGTGCACCTCTCAGGTGTGTTTATGGTGAATTTAGCATTCCTTTGGATGTACCCCAAAGGCTTGTTTGCACGGGCAGCTTACCTGTAAACTTGGTTGTTCCAGGTCAGGTCACTGGATACAAGACACACCTAGATCACGCTCTGACGCTGTAGACTTAATGACGCAGCCGGTAATCTGGTAGCTTGCGGAGATTGAACGTCGTTTCCTTGTAATGGTTTGGACCTTGCATTTGGTCACGTTGAAAGACAATCCGGAGTCAGCAGACCACGCGGAAAGGCTATCAAGGTCCTCCCGGAGAGAGGCACAATCGTCCCTGGACTTTATCCCTTTATAGATTTTTGTATCTTTGCAAACATCTAACCTGGCTGTTTCTTACGGCATTCGGGAGACTGTTCACATAAATAAGGAATAAGGCTGGTCCCAAAATGGACCCTGCGGAGCCCCGGAAGTGACTGGTGAATCACGTGAGAATGCACCAAATTCAGTGACACGTTACCGTCGGCCTATGAGGTAGGAATTAAACCATCATACTAAGTTTCCGCCGAAAGCCGCTTCTTGGAGCTTGTGCAATAAAAGGTCGTGTCTGACCTTGTCGAACGCCTTAGACATGTCGAGGTTAACAGAGTCTATCTGTTTTCCCCTATCCCAAAGTGAGCCGATGATGTCAAGCGATTCGAGCAAGTTGGTTACACTCGATTTGCCACTCTGGAATCCATGTTGCCTGGCAGATATAAGCCCGGACAGTTGTTCCTTGATATTGTTAACAACACAACGTTCCATAACTTTTGGAACGATACCCGAGTAAAGGGATAGGGCGGTAGTTTTCGACGTATGCCTTTTCATTCTTTTTGTGGACAGGCACTGTGTTAGCCAGCTTCCCCTCTCGTAAAGGTGTATTAGACAACACGGTTAAAGACGGAGCGATGATAGAAGCGGTCTCTTTTAGGAGCCTGGCAGGAATCTCATCGGGGCCGGTAGCTTTTTCAGGTTTTAACGCCTCAAGAATTGATTGAACTTGTTGAACAGGCAGGAAAATGTCCGAAATGACGGAGTTTGACGTAGAGTCTTCTGTGAGCAGGATTGAGTTCGCAAGACGACTGTGTTATCTGAAGTCAAGCATTCTCAGCCCATTCCACCGGTTGTGGTGAATATTAAGGGTGTAAATGTTCTGTGTTCAATGTCGAGAACTGTCCTTGAGTACTGTCACTTCTTCTAATTCTCATGCATACTGTAGATATTCTGTGGCTCTAGGCTCTTACAGGACATGGGATTTGGTTGTAAAACCCTGACATCAAAGAATGCCGATCGCTGGTGTTCGCGGTATCCATGTGCAACAATGACCAGCCTTGTGCTTTGTTAGCTCCTCTGTTCAGTTGTTCTTTGTTGATGTCTAGAGGGACGGGTTCGCCTTCAAATCGTTGCATACCACACTTAAGAGTTCAGGGTCCAGGTATCTCAGCTCAGTATTTCGTTATACAAAATCATGGCGTGGTCTAACGTAAAGACTTCCCCGCATACACATGTGGACATGGAGAGGGAATATCATCGACTGGCCAGTCATATTATAGTTTGATAGTATTACGGAACTCCTGTTTAATCTGGCTGATTACAATTGCGTTTCGTTATTGCAGCAACAAGTAAGAGAGTAGAGATATTGCATTTTCTAGTGGCTCTAGTAGATCCTGGTTCTTAGGAGGTAATTAAGTCGACGGATATTTTAAGCCGAAGATGAAGTCAGCACAGCATGCCTGTGCCTCTTGTCTGAGCGAACTTTGCCAATTGAACTACCTCACTCACCCAATCAGACACCTTCTCACTGACGTAAGAGCTCATCGCCGCGACCAGATGTATCTTCGCTTTCATCTTTCTTTGCCTTAAATACTTCTTTCACACTGTCTTTCTTGTTCGGCTTTGCGATAATCCAGCGCTTCTTGCCGTTTGAGAAGTAGCCAAAATCTGGACCCAGGGTACTCAACGTGTCTCACGATCTCTTCATCTCTGTAGTAGAGTCTGTCCAACCCGCATCATCGGCTGTTTCATGTAGACTCGTGATAAGAGGTTGGATCCTTAGAGTACAGAAAGCCATTGCGATAGGATCTCCATGTGTGGTACTTTTTGCACATGATCAGTGACAGGATCTCTCTACCACCAGTGATAAGTTAATAATTGTCTCTACGTCTTAGTCACGAAAGTGCTTACAATGTTTACCTCTGTTTTAATGATTTTGCAATCGTCCCTTTGAGCATCAACAAGCCGCATATAGAAGCTGAGTTAGCATTCCTTTAAAGTAGTTTTCCCATTGATTTCGAGTGGCCTTGTCAACCTTGACCTCTTGAAGTTCTGTAGATGGTTACCGATAAAGGACAAGAGTGGGAAAATTTAAAATAATAACACAAAACTTCTCAATAGTTATATCAAAAATTATAAACAGCGTGTTAAATTAAGCAGGTGCGAACTAGAACGCTATGTTCAGGTTTATAATACCAGGTAGTGTCATGATTTAAAATAAAAATTACGTTTAAAATAATTTGCTTCAGACTTCAAAAGAGATGATTAAAAGAAAACTGGCATGTTGGTCTCCTGATAAAGCTTTATAAAGAAAAATTTTCATGCCCTACAGTCAGTCATATGTACTCTGTGGCTTTGAACTCTCAAGCGGCAGATCAGTGAGGACGTTGGTTTGCAGTCAGTCGTTCGATTGTACTTATGCATGGTCCTGCAAGTAACTTGATGGCTTTGACAACCGTCCAGATCTAATGGTCTGGTCTCCAACACTTGAGGCTTGTAGGCGTTACAGAAAGTGACTGCCAGTTCTTGGTTTTGCCGCTGTGGCTTTGTCTAGTTGTTAGGTCATTGTAGTGTCTGCTAACGGGGGTGGTCGAGGCTCGTCTGGAGTGGCTCGGATGGATGACTGCTGGGGGATCATCTTTTGTATCAGGAAAGCCATCCAAGATGGTGCTTTTTAGCCTCTGTAAAGCTGGGTCACAAAATCTGTCTCTCTGGGTTTCATTGGGTTGGTGATCTGGAACGGAAAGGATGTGGTTGGCACGAGTGCCATCACAGTCCTTCATGAAAGCTCTCGATAGATAGCCGGCCGGCAGCATACCTCTCCTAGGCTTGTAGCTTGTCTCGTAATCATACTGCTGAAGTGGTAACAAGGCACTCTAGCTTCTTGAGTGCTGATGCTAAGGGCTTCTGTATGATAAAGACCAGGGCTTTTTGATCAGTCCGCAAATGTCTTTCTTAACGAACTCATATTGGTGGTTATTCTCCATGCCAAAGACCGGGAACTAAAATTACTTCTCGATCTTAGAATACTTCCTCTCTGCCAACAGGAGTGTCACTGGTTCACCATGCTGCATCAGTAAAAAGTCAAGTCCATTCTTGGACGCGTCTCCTTGGCCCTCTTTTGGGTCACCCTTTTTGAAATACTTGAGTTCTGATGCTTTCTTCAACAGCGTCTTTGATCTCTTCGAAGGCATCTCTCTGATCATGAGTCCAGATCCACTCGCATTCTTGCATGTCAATCTCACTCTACTAAGACTGAAATTTGTTTAGCGCTCAAAAACTGTGTTCGTCTTGCCAAGCAGTAAGTATTCCACGTCTTTAATACTTTATCGATCCTACCTTTCTCTTCCTTAGAGGCAAAGGGCAAACCAGACTGTATATCGAGGGCTTCTGACGCGATATATGTGATGGAAGACACTACTCGATAGATGTCCAGCTTCGAGTGTAAATAGAGGGTAAACTACATGTTTGACAGGTTTGATGGTCTACTAGCTCAAAAACACATGTTTCTACAAGGTCATGATATCACGCACCACAGTCCTACCATTACAAGACCCTCCTACAATTTGGGAGGGAAAACAACAAATCGTGCATAATTTCATGCAAGTCGAGGTTCATACTCTACATTGGATGTTTTTCTCGGTTATAGTACATCACAAACGTATCAAGAAAAGCGGATCAGCTTAAAGTTAAGTAGACTTTGTTTAACGATTAACAATGACCGCATATGGCTACTTTGGAACAATAGCGGAAACAGCTTAAAAATGCATGCGGGATTTTTCAAAATTTCCGATTATCATACCAGCGGCAGATTTAAACCGTCGGCAAAACTGATGATTAGACGAGTCCTCCACGTGGGGGTGATTCTGGTAGATTTTTTAGGATACAAATAGTCACGGTGGGGTGGATGGTGGGCGACTGTAGCTTTCGAATTTGAAGTAAGGAGATGTCACCGTTTTTTCCTTTATATTGCTTAAAACTGGCGAAAGATATACTCAATTAGAGTGTCACTGTGCGATGCAAGGTGATGAGAGCATGTGTAACCTGGTATTAATGTCCGAAGCCTACCACGCCGTTGAATCATGTAGAAGACTATCGTCATTTGCTCGATTGTTTAATGTGCGTATATTTTAATTTCGCGCTACGTGAATGAGATTTCGTTCCTGATGTGCACAAAAAGGTTCATATTCTCCTTCCTCGCACAGCCAAAACTTTCGAAACTTGGTAATACTTCGGCATTTTAGCAAGACAGATGTATCTTTCACGAGTTCGTCGTAAGTGATAATGAATTTGCTAACTGAAACACTCTATTTACCATACAAATGCTAATTGTTTACCGTAGCGTAAATGCATAAGCCCAGCAAAAACTTAACACGCGAAAAAATCACATCCCTTGATTCGTTAAATGCCACCTCGCTTGATTGAGAACAAACATAAAGTCCTAACGTCCGCTTTTTACAAAGGGAATATTTGGAAAACTGTTGATAGCTTTATAATTTTCATAAAAACTTTTTCGTAAAACTATGTAAGTTCAAGCAAGACCTGTCTTTTTTTCTCCGAAAGAGAATATAAAACAAACCAAAAAAAAAAAATTCGCAACTTCTCCATTATAAGACTTGTGAGTAAAATATCACACCCTCGTCTTGCCGTGCGTTTGATTAAAAAAGAGAATAACTCAAAATAGATGTTCTCTCAAAAACTACAGATAATTTCCTCGACATCTTGTGTCATCAACATCGTTGCAAGAATTCTATGCTTTTGTAAAACAGAATCCTCTTCTTAGGTAGACTTGTTGGTTCCAGAAAGTAAGAGCCTCATTAGAAAACAGCTGTGCGCTAGCGCCTGCTCTCTGCGAAAATTTGGAGAAGCTGTTGACAGCTCCTTACTTTTAACAAAGATTGTTAAAATCCGCTGTAAAACTCTGATAGTTTTTAATGAGAGAGACTTACTTTTAAGCAGGACCCGCTTTTTCTGCAAAAGGTAAATAAAAAAACTCGCACCTTCTTCATTGTGAGACTTGTGAGAGAAAAATATCACAACCTCATCTTGCCACGCGTTTGATTGAAAACGAAAATAACTCAAATACATTCTTTCTCAAAAACTAAAAATCATTGCTTTGATCAGTATATCTTGTATCATCAGCATAGTTACACGAATTCGGCGTCTTTGCAGAGAAGGATCCTCGTGTTAGGTAAACATGTTGGTTCTAAAAATGATGAGCGCCTCGTTTGAAAACAGCTGTGCGCCAGAAACAAGGTCTTTCATCGCCTCGAGGCTTTCCAAAGAAAACCGTCACTTTCGATTGTATTTAACACGGATTTTTCGGATTTTCTTTAATTGAGAAATTGAAACTTGCGACCGGTATCTGCACTTGATCACAAGTAGATTTATTGACAATGAAGAAAATCTGACTAATGGGTATATCTCTCGACAGCCTCGCTTAATCAGTATTCTAGCATAAACAACGTTTACCTTTTTTACTCAGATTCTCGTTTTATTGTGGAATCGAAACTTGCAACCCTCATTCAAAAGTGATAATCATACCCTCTGGACAAAATACACAGTGAATAGGACTCTTAGAGAGCCTTATTGAGAGATTCGAATTACTAATATCGTGCCTGAGTTTTCTTTTCATCCATCGAAATCAAGGACGATTGAATGGCACAACGAGACGCACTTCCTATTGGGTAGAAAAAATACGCCACTAATGCCAGTTCCCCCACTCTCCTCTTTTCCTACCTCGACGCTCTAAAGGGAATAAGACTGAGAAGTGCTCGAATGGGTTACTATATATTAATTATTAATGATTAATCCGATTTATTGGGGTAAATAATTACCAAGAAATTGGAAACTACACCCTTCCTGCGTGTAAGATGGATTCAATAGACGACGACGCTTTCCAATGTTTATTCACCGGATGATATTTTATAGAAGCTTTTCTTTGTTTTACTGGGTTTCTTTTCAACCAGACTGGCCAGTCTTTGTGCGAAGAAACCTATCATGGAAAACTTCTTAAGTGCGAAATTTAGGAGTGTAGTAATTGAGAAGGGGAAACTAGGAAGGGGCTTAGGAAAATTTTAAAATTGCTGTAAATAGCTGCTTAGTTCTGATTATATTCTTGCCGAGATGGGATGAATTTGATGCTTTTTTACTAAAGAAAGGCAACAACCTTACAACTAAGTAAGCTGGATGTTGTTATTGGAAATACCAAATAGCTATCTCTCTAACTGGTTGTTTCGTAAGAACATACCAAAATAAATTCAAAGTAGGGTTAACAACATCGTTTTTGTAGATAAAGTTATGTCAGTAAATTTGTATGCTCAGAAATGTTTTTCACTCATTGTTTGACCGCCACAGCTGAGTCATGTCACTGAAGACAACCTAGGTTCTACACTCTACAGCATAAGTTTTCTTGTAAGCAATTTGATTGGTTCATTTACTCTCTGTTTTCACTTTTCATTTTCGGTGCCTCTGTCTGATCAGAACTATGAATGTTTACTGTAAAAAAGTCAGCGTGCTCTGATCTGCTGGTATCTTTCCCAGTGCGCGATAGATTTTAGGCATCTTTTACAAAAAGAAGGATGAGTCCTAACTTACAAGAAGGACAGCTTGGTATTGTTACTGAATATGCCTGATGGTAATTCCTTCAACGGGTTGTTGTTGATTTCCCTGCCAAGAATTGATAGAGGGTGGTGTTCATTGCCATGTATTTGATAATTACGTTAAATTAGAGTGTATATCCGGTGATGCTGTTCTTTCTTGTATGCTTTGATATGCTCAAACAAATCTATGTAATCCATCCTTCTCTATATGAATATAACCTATTTCTTCCTTAACTAGAACGGTAAGTGAGCATGTTCCATTTTGACGTTGACTGTTTTTTTAAATTTTTGGAGACTGTGCCTTAGTTCTTAGATTTGGGAGCTCTATGTAAATTAAGAGCCTGAAGGAGGGGGAGGGGGTATTGGTTAAATACCATGAACATTAAAAAAGCAGAGAGGGGATTTCGTAATCTCTAGCGGGGAGGTTCCCCAAATGAAGAAGATTTTATCGGGTAGTTATTATTGTACGGGTGAGAGTGGTGCTGCGAAGAATTGTGTTCGGAGCCAATTTCCAACGTTTCTATAAGTCCGGCGGAGGTTATCCTAAGGGTTACGTTGATTAAAGAATATTGTCCTTCGCAGGACTACACCCATCCGGACGATTAGGCCACAAGGTCACACGTCAGTCCGTGTCACTGACACAGTGACTAAAGGAATGAGTTCAAGTACACTTGAGGTGTTCAAATAAAGGTTGGCCGGAGCTAGTAATAATTTTTGGGAGCTAGAAAGACTCAACATTATAACTGCAAATAACTGGGAAAGGAGTCCTTTAGTTCACCATTACTCAAATTCCTATCAAGAATCCCTATAAATGAGTCTGACACGGATAGGAAATAGTCTTGGCTTACAGCAATTCCAGCTGGGTATAATTACTGAAGATTCCTTGGGGCAAGTCTCTCAGCTTGTTGTTGCTCAAGTACCTATCAAGATAACGTTAGAAAAGTGTAAAGTACATGCTGAATACAACCGTTACGATAAGAATGACACCTGAACGTTTAATCTCTTCATTATGAAATCTATAAAGAGATACATAAAGAAAGTAACTAATAGATTACTGATATCGTATCTTGAATCGTAGGTTACTCTCGTCAGCCTAATGACCCATCACCACCAGATATTTTGCCACTTTCTGAAGAGTAAGGTTATTAAAAGTAGTGATAGTCCAATTGAGCGGAAAGATAGCCCATCGCCGGGAACTTCATCAAAAGTTTCTGTAGTTTCTTAGTTTCGCTATATCTATTTTTGACCCCTAGCTGGAGAGTATGTCTTTCTCCAAAACACCATACATTGATCTGGCCAGAAACCCTGACCTGTCAATCTGGAGTCAAACACCCACACCAGTGGGCCACTGAGCTTTTCAATGTTAAGAGCAGCACTAGCAATTGGCTTATGCAGTGGTTCCTATGATTGGCGTTCTTTTACTCCCTTTGGTATTGAGCAACTGTTTTATGGTTCAAATTTTATTGATCGAAGAATTTATTCCTTATCTGTAGTCTTCATATAAATAATGTTTTGTATCTGGTCACCAGTGAAAGTGAAAAAGCAGCGCAAACTAAGTTCGTCGCAAAGTTAACAGACAAACAAAACTGAACTGAGTTTATTTTTTTCACTTTTATTTCAGTGACGTATTATTGAACAATTCCAGATCCGTATACTGCAACCTTTGTTGAAATTAAGAGTTAAAACTTAAGTTGAGTTTAGATTCTTCGTAAGCGTGGCTTGACAACTTATTACACTCTTTGATCAACCTAATAAAGCAAATCCCTAATTTCCACTTTGTTATTATACTACACGCTGGGTGTTCGATTCGCACGGTTCAGGACATACGCGTTACTAGTTTTAAGAGAGGATCAACTGAAGTGACTGAATTCCACATGTAAGCCTTATTCTTGAACTTATCTCTCTTAAGATCACACCCTTCCTTGTAGATCCTAGGAGGATATAGCCAATCCAATATAGAACATCGTGCACATTAAGAATTCCCACGACTCGACTACAAGTTATTGTACATTTACATTGTCCTGAGGTTGTCCTAATTGATTTGAGTCTTGCAACAACATGAAAGTAATTCCTTTGAGAATAAGGCCTACATAAGAGGAATTCCTCTAAGAATAGGGCTTTTATTGCAGAAGCATTCCTCCGGGTCAATATTTTCTTGGTGTTTATAACTTTTAAATTACACTCACAATTTTGACATGGCAGGCAGAAATTTCCATGGAATTGAATGAAAGCTTTGTCCACTACAATTCACACTAACGATAGTTTGGTGGAAGACGTCACATTCGCAAGGGTCTGGGCACTCTAAAATGAGGCAAAAAATGTTGGCCGTTAAAATTCATCAACAAAGGCTTCAAATTTGAAAGAGTTAAGTCAGTTGTTTTGGCAACGAAGGATGTTTAATTTTCATAGAACATTACTGTAAAATCACAATTACCAAGATTAGAGTAACGCTTCAGAGTTACGATGTAAATTAACAGATCATGAGTCAAAGATGAAAACCGGAACGAAAACACGAACTTCAGTTACACTGTATGCAGGCGCCAAAATCAACAAACTGTGGCATAGTAACTTCACTTGGAATAGAAATAAGTTTAAGCACATAAATGTGAATTTCCTTTGGTTCTCATCATATACGTCGCTTCCTTCACCAGATAACTATCATACCAATAATTAACATTCAAACCTAAAAACAACATACAAGTTAAATTAAAAAGGACATAGAAAGATTACTTTTGAAAGGTAAAATAAGACTCAACCACCAAAGTAGCTTAAACGTTTTTTTGGGTGGTTAGAATTTTGAGCAAATAAAAAAGTACAGGTTTAGACAATCCAATTATGCAAAGTGCTGATATACATCAACAAAACAATAAAACCTCACCTTCAATTCTGAGGCTGATGTTCCTTCTTAACACTTCTCCATCTCCTCTTGCCTCGCAGCTGTAATTCACGTTGTTTTCCGAAGTTACTTTAAGCTGAAATGTTATGCTGGTACTATTTTGAACAGCGACACCATCTTTTCTCCATACAATGTATGGAGCCGGCGCACCTTTCATTGGGCACCACAGTTTAGAGGTTCTGTTCAAAAATACATACTGCGTCTTTGGAGCTTGGTCCATCGTAGGATTGACTGTATCAGTTTTAAAAAGTAATAATAATAATAATTTCAGGATGATTATGGTGCATGTATTCAGAATACCTTAGAAACAGTATGGACGAGATAATCTTTTCCTTTCGTCTGTCTTTAAAACTAGAATGTGAATGAAGAAAGATGAAAAGGAAAAGAGTCCATTTGTGAAAAGAAAAAAGAAGCCTTGTTTTCAGCGAAAGAAGTAAAGAAATTCGTCGCGGAATGGCGAAATAATCTCATCAAAATGGATAAATCCTCGTAGCTTAGGCAATTTTCGCTGCTCACAGTCGATCAGCAACCATTCATTTTTGCCGCAGCGTGCTTAGGCCGCTTTTTAAGTTGAAAAAAAATAAAAACAAAAAAACAAAAAACTTTGAACTCAAAATTGCCGTTCAGCAGAATTGAACCAAACGTCTGTCACGAGTTACTGTTTAATAGTTACCGCAAATCGTGTTTTTGCAAGGAGCCTCCTGAGATTCTGCAAGACGCTTCTATGTTTCTATTAGGAGTTGGCATTCTAAGTTTTTCAGAGTTTTGACATAACTTGATATGTGGTTACCCAAACGCGTGAACTGTTGGGAAAACATTAGAAGCATAAAACAGTCTACGTCGTTAGCACGCGAATGTGCATTTCTTTGAAGAGTCAATAGGGTATGTAAACTTCACTAATTGCCTTGAAATTTGGTCCGAAGACTGGTAAGATACTAACCTAAAAGACTTTGTTAGGGAATTGCGTTTTTTTCAAAATGGATCTCCCGCAATGGCCTCCGTTGTAACGAAAATCTGTTAAGTTTTCATCGGTAAACTTGACAGATAAATTGCAAAGCCTATAAGAATATCGAAATATCCTCACACGATTTTGAAGACCAACCCCTCAGGATTGAAATTGAGCAGAAATTTTATTGGTGCAGTCAGATGTGATATCGTTCATTTCGAATTGTTGCGCTCTTTTGGTCTAAGATGAGATCGAGCTAAAACTAAATAATTTTTGCCGAATAGTGGATTTCATAATCTTTCGATTAATAAATATTTATTTGTGGTTATGCGTCAAATAGCGCGTTAAAATGTATTTGGGAAGGACACCCGCGAAGGTCTTATTACTTCTACAAATTAAAACGTGAAAGCAAGTTACAATTGATCAATACAATTTGACCTACAATTTGACCTACCTACAGGACTTCGTAATAGACCTCGCTCACCGTAGAGTCACTGTGGCTCAGTGGTAGAGCATCGAGGCGCGGTATCCGGAGGTATGAGATTCGTTTCCTCATGGGGATTCAGAATTTTTTCTTTGTTCCACGCTCGTGACAAGACGAAACACATCTCTCTCTGTTTCTATACCGAGCTAAACTGTTGCCATCTCTCTTATTCAATTTACAACCATGACACTATAGAAGTTGCTCATCTTAGCAGTATGCAGGACGGAACTTCGTAATAGACCTCGCTTACCATAGAGTCTCTCTGGCTCAGTGGTAGAGCATCGAAGCGCGGAACCCGAAGGTCTGAGGTTCGATTCCTCATGTGGACTCAGAATAATTCTTTGTTCCACGCTTGTGACAAGACGAAAAACATCTTTCTCCATTTCTTTACCGAGATCAAAACTTACCATCTCTCTTACTCTATTAACGACAATCAAGTTGTGTCTGGAATTTACAATTAAGAAATATATTTATATATATATATATATATATATATATAAATATAGATATAGCTCTTTGGCATACAAAGCTTTGCTTTCATGTCCAAATTGAGCACTCTACTAGGATGAGTCATTGCTGCTAGCATTATGCATGCTCACTAGTTTTTCTAGTTTGAGCACTCTGGCATGGCTTAGATGATCCCACATATGTGAGATCACTTGGGGTGGCTATATGGTCTTACCCCCATCCTAGCATCAGCACTGCACTGATGAGGCCCAGAAGGCCGAAACGGTACTGTCTGCAGTTAGTTAAATATGTATGTATATATTTATTACATTTATTACATACATACATACATATGCAAAGCTACATTTTGTATCTATCTAAACATACATATATATATATATATATATGTTTAGATAGATACAAAATGTAGCTTTGCATATATATATGTATGTAGCTTTGTGTATGTATGTATGTAGCTTTGCATATATATATATATGCATGCTCACTAGTTATATATATATTATATTGGGTCTTGAATAAAGCGTTGAAAACGGAAGCACATTCTCCATTGTGCAAATTATATATATATATATATATATATATATATATATATATAGATACATACATACATAAAACATTGCAAGTTTGAAAATACTTGATATATATATATAAATATTTTTTTTCTTTTTGATGAATAAACAAAGGTATATATATAATCATACGTAATTTCAAATTGCAGTGTTTTTGAAAACGGGTGTATTTATAGATATATATTTAATTTATTGAAAGAAACATCATGCCTGTTTCATTGATGGATCTGGCAATATAGAATATAGAGATATAGTTATAGAAATTTGTCCGGATAAATTTCAACCACATGTATCGTCCACTGGATCGCACTACTCCAGTTCCGTAATCTCCACAGAATTCACCAAGAAGATTGGTTGACTGATTACTGCCATCACGAATTTCAAGATTAAATCCCCATAGACATATTTCTGGAAAGTAGCTGCGTATTGTAAAGTTAAGTTCCACATAATGTCCCCGTGGAACTGAAATAAATTTTTTTCCGTCAAATTCCTGGACTTGTTCCCATCCTTGTGCTTGCTTATCATACTCCGACAAACCTGCAATAACTGCAACAAATCAATTAGTCTGGTTGCAACAAAAACAATTAATAGTTATTATAAAGAAATAATAAATAGTAAATAAAGACCAAGAAAAAGAAACAATGTGGAAATACAAAAAACAGTAACTTGCATAAGAGCTGAGCTCTATCTGGCAAGCACAATCACTCCTTCTATTAAATTTTAGACCATTAGACGAATCTTAGGTAAAAATACACTTTTTTTTTATCCTTCGCACAAGAGAGATTAAGGAATACCCACAAATCGACCTCTGCTAGAACTGGGACAAAAGACCCACAAAACGAATGACGATTTCAAAACTTCAAGGTTTCAACTTCAATGCAATTTTAAAAAATACGAATATTACTCCACAGAGGTTATTCTAAAATGAGCTATCTCATTCACAGAAACAAAATAACCAAAAACTAAATGAAAAAATAAGCACAGACGTTCTGTAAAGTAACTAGCTCAATAACACAATAGAAATTTTCGGTCAGAGCTGTGGCTCACCAAGCTTGGGGTATAGCCCAGCACCAAAGAGTCTCCGATTCCAAATGGAAAACTTGCCACCGATTTAGAATTAAGAGCGTGAATGTAGTTTCCTAGTGAAAACAGTGTATCGAGGATAGAGAAAAGCTGTTTGATTACTGGTTTTCCAGTATATTTCATTGATGTCATTTTATTTAGTTTTAAATCGAATGAATTTTATTGAATTTGAAAGGGATTTAAATCTCATTAAAATAAATGCATCAGCAAGATATGCAGCAGATCCTTATTTGGACTTCAGATGGGACAATCTTGACGTCTTGGACATTTTGAGACAAAGAATGGGCTCCACTTCACATGCAGAATTTAAGTTGCATGATACATTCATATTCAAGAGATAACAAGCTCTTGCTCCTCTTTCAGTAGATGCCATCTTCGTTCATCCTCTAAGTCTTCAATGCCCTCCTTCGGCTAATATCCCATTCATTATCTCTATTCCCTTCCCAGTGTCACCCACCCCACCCATGGAGCCTCCCCTTCCTCATAATTAGAAAAAAAAATTAAAAAGCTTAAAATATTTAGATAATGGTTGTAAACAACTAAGGCGCTCACAGAAAACAAGGATGAAACTCCACTTGGCCATTGAAGATACCATCACAATGTTGTGCGCTGAAGAAGTAAATTTGATATGCTTAATTATTCTTTCTGATTTTGAATTAAAATATTTATCCTTCTAGTGATTATTACAATTTCAAATGCTTGTATTCACCTAATGAGAAAGCAATTTTTACATTAGCATCATCTACATAGAGTCAGCCATTTTTTAAATAAAATTTTCGAATAAAAACAATTTTTTGATCAAAGACAGGTGACCAAAGCTAGTTCCTCTTAGCTTTGTTTTCCTACCACGATTGTCTTATTTTTATAGATAACCTCAAATGCACGCACAGAATCTTCGTAGAGCGGGTAGTCAGAGGCCACTTAAAGTATCTCGATAAGTTGATATTTTCAGGTTTAAATTATGCAGGCCATCAACATGCACCCAAAATGGATCAGTCTCACAATTCTCGCTGACAAACCACTTAACAACGCATTCAAATAAGAAATAGGAATTCTAATGTGATCACTGAGCTCAGTTAGAATTCAGTTACGAGATGAATCGTTGATAAACTTATTTCTAATTCATGGCGACCGATAACAATATTCCATACTCTATTTGGCGCTTTTCATCCTCTAAACAAGACATATAAAGGTGATTTTTATTCCTTTTGAATCGCTGAACAAAATCCCACCGTTTCGCAAGGTAAATATTATGTTCATGCATTTTTAATGTAAGGAAGAAAGAATGTACAAATTTTTTTGAATTTTCCTTCCTACAAAGAAAGTGCTTCTCTTTTCCCGTGTGGTGTTCTCCAGCCCCTTCAGCAAGAATATTGGTGACATAATAAGAGTTTTGGAGGAAATAAATTGAAATCCTCGCACTGTGAATAGTTATCATTTTATCCATCACGTAGCTGATAATTTTATAAGCTTCCTGCTTCTTGTTTGTGCTCTGATGTCATTTGAATTTTTCATTTGACCGAGTTGATCGTTTACCAAAATTCTCAAGACCATTTTACTTGTAAAGCACGTAGCATATTCAACAACATGATCGACATCTGTACTGACTGTGTACAAGTAGTTATCTTGCAATAAAAAGGAGGGCTCGCCACCTTTAGATAAAAAGAGCTCGTGATAGAATAACTAGGTTCTTCATTGTTCTAAAATTTACCTTAAATTCTAAAACCGTTACTATTCGTTCTTTTTGGTAAGAGAACGGCTATTGCCCTTTAAACAACAGATGTTTCAATATCTATATAAATATACTAGTTATATTTTGCATAATTTATGGTGCGAATGTCGCGAGAAACTATTCAAAAGTATTTTCAATCTTTAGATGAAGAAAAGCCACAGAAATGTTAGGTTTGCGATTTTGTGGTTTAACCGTTCTCGTTCTTCTCAAAGTAAATCTGTTCAATATCATCATATATTGACGATAGAAGGAGAAATTGCGCTTTTAACACTCTGCTGCAAAAATTGCTAGACAGCACATTATCAAAGAACAGACAGGAAAATAACATCTGTATGCGTTGCGCGCTTTCTATATCACATAAAAGAATAATTAGTTCAGCATATTTTCAATCTCTCATCAGGACAGAGTTTTGAACAAGCCTTCTGGAAAGACTCCACAAAATCGAAGGGTTGTAAATTTTTTTTCTAAAGAATATGTCCGATCGATACTCTGTGAATATAACTGTTTATCGTTCACAAACTGACTTCTTCGTGTCTTTTTCCTCATGTGCCATTTGACTTTCAAATTAACGTTTGAACAAATTACAAGGAATATGTTTCCTTTTCAGTAACATTCGAATCTCCATTGTAAAATACCATTACAAAACATACACTCTTGTTTATTATTTCGAGGATAATACTACTATTTGTTTTTGTCGAAGAATTTAGACTCTTTTCTATGTCGATCAATTAGTCGATTTATTTGTTTAACTTTTTTCGTGTCCTTTGTTTCTCAAAAAAGACGGAAAATGCACCTAACGATAACATAAAAACCACAAAAATAGAGAAAAAAAAAACTAAAATGATCGAATTACTGAACTTCAGAAGCTAGAATAGTTTAGGATAAATATTGTGGTAACAAACATAACAAAAATGATGTCATCGAAAGGATCGTCATGTGTCAACATCAACAAAAAATTCTCTCTACTTTCAAATGTAACTTTTGTACAGTATGGTGTGCGAGAGAGATGAATTAAACTATTATGAAATAAGAACAGAAAGAAACGAAGCTCTTATGTATAGTACCTGAATGTTGATTGTCCCTTTACTCTGAAAGAATCTGATCGCATTTATCCGCATAAGCAGAAGATAATTAATTCACTCAGAGGTAAAGGGTTTTACAGCTGTTTTAAGTGTTGTTGTTTTTTTTTAATTGAGAGTTTTAGATAGACAAAAATTTCCATCACATAATTTCTCAAGTCCACGTCTGCCCAAAAGGAGAAATTGAAATAAGGTCTATTTCTTTTTGGTTTTTTTTCCTTCTCTCTTTTCTCTTTGAGCAGTTTTAATAACTGATTTGTATAATGCTGCAATGAACTGAATAAACCGACTAAATTATATGACTAACGTGACTATTCATCGGCAACCAACGCTTTTATTATTTCATAACAGTATTTGACTTTCAAATCCAAATTATGCCAAATTTCTTTTACCCTAAATATATTTTTTTTTCATGAACACTGGGAATCCAAAACTACTGATCTCATCTCAAAAGCATTTTAATTTTCTCCTTTTACCAACTTCTCGAAAAAGAAAACTTATTTCCACGGTGTTATGTCCCGGGATTGAAAATGACCTGTCGGTGGAAAGATAAGTATATTATTTACCGACTGAGAGGTCCTTACAGTATATTTCTTCGCAAGAGGGAAGCATCTTCAAGTTTTCACCATACGGACCTTCCCTTAGAAGGTTAAGAGAGTGTCTCTGTAAGAGCGGTCCGGTCGATTCTGCTTGAGACACGGATTTCGCTCATTTCTTGTGTGTTGTAAGACATTCATGTACCTATAATAAAACCACAATCCGTTTGATCGGATCTCTTTATTTTTCAGAGTTTTACGGAAATTAAATTTCACTCGAGCGAAGGCTTGTCATGACACTTTTCAAGACTTTAATTTAAGACAACTTTGAAGGACAATTTACAAAAAACTACGGAACTTAGCAAAAAATAAATACCGCAGCCATGCATATTAACTCTATCTTATCCATCGAGGCGACTTTCGTGAACATCACGTTTCAATCAAGGAAACAGGAAGACTTGAATGACACCTTATCCGTTCGCTTAAGTCACACATGCCAAAACCGATCAAATTCAATGTAAATTTTTGAAAAAGTGAGGCGTTCTTAACTGATCCAACTAACATAGCTAGGAAGTAGGTGCCATAGAAAAAGTAACTACAGAAAAAACTTTGCGGCCCGACCTTTACGAAAACTTTATAACTCCGTGAACTTACCTAATTTTTGGCAATCTCCAAGTTTAGCCGCCATTTTGAGGGACTTGTCAACATGGAGCGCAGCAGATATAAATCAAGCAGGTAGATCTGAAACCGTCAGAAATACATACGAAAGCAATTCAAATGAACTTTACTTTCAATTCAAGCGGCAAAATTTGAAACTGTTCGTTGAACTTACCATTCCTACATCCCCATGCGACCAATTCTTCCAACAATTCAAACACTACAACTAGTGTTTGAATTGCCCTAGTCGATTCCACCGTAAGAAATAACCTGTGCCACCCAAGCTTCGACTCGAATGTAAAGTACGAATCAAATAACATAACTGCTTCATCTTGGAGGCAATATCACGCTGGTATTTTGATTTTCTGATAGAAAAGAACGGTAATCAGGAAGCGATCGCCATGTTTACCTCATAAACGTGACCGCCGACCACCCGCTGAGTGAAAATGGTATAGCGCGCGGTGGGGTGGGGTGGGGGTGGGCGGCGGGCTTATTGCCATAAGATATTCAAATACATGCTTAAAAAGCTTCAGGACTCCTAGCCTAAACAGTGGAGGCATGCTTCGTGGTACAGACAATTTTCATTTTATCTCATAACTTTCTCCTTTACATTAGAACTGGTATTAAGTAATAGAGTTATCAATATATATTTTTAACCGGGGTACCATATGACCTTTTTTACTTGTCATCAGTGGTATGAAATAGGGTGTCTTCTCCACCAGAACCTTTTGTCAATGCCCCATTACACGGAATGAACACTATATTTAGAATGTTTGCTCTAAGTCGTTTTTGCAGTTCCCAAGAATGTATGCAAAATGATAGAGATTTGATTCATTCAGCTGACACGTTCTTTTAAGTTATAGTGCGTGCAGGTTTTTTCTATCAAAAGTCGCGCGCGCAACACACCTGAATTGAAAATTCGTGCTAAAATCGCACGAACCTTAGAATGAGTGTGAGCAACTTTGACTTCCGGCGATATGAAGCCGATTTAGATTATTTTCAGGACTATAACTGAGATTTGTTTATAACTATGATGATCGCCATTAATAGTGGACAGTGCTTTTTACCCATCGTTGTCATCATTATCGTTATCACGCCGGAAGAAGTATAAAGCCAGCACGTTGCCTTACCAAACAACACAGAAAATTCTTCTCTCGTTTGCTCCCCTTGGATCCTGGAAACTGTTACTATTAAGACGATCAACAAGAAAGCCTTAATAATTACTGAAATTTTTGATTAACAGAATGTAAGAAAAAATTGGTGGGGAGAGTAATTCGCGTATCTTATAATCTGAAGGATAGTTTTCAAAAAAACAAATATCACTTAATTCAATTTACCTTAGTTGTCTCGTGTTTAAAAGTGGCGTTTCTGAGGACCTTAGATTCTTCTCTAATTCTTCTTGTCTCAGCCAAGACTCACTATCATCAACTTTTTTCTTGTGCTTGTTACGGTATGGGCCACAAAACTGAGGTAAGCGATTGCAAATTTCTCAGTTAAAGTGAAGCCCAGTAGCATCCATCAGGAATTGAAAACTGACATGCACTATTTACTTTATTATTCTAAATCAAATAAGGGGTGGTTTAGTCTGCAAATTTAATCATACTGGTTAATGAGAATCATACAAACTGAGGAAAACTGACCGCAAATAATTGTGAACCATATGCATGAATAAGTGTATTGCGTTTTCAGGTGATTTGATCTTCTAGAAAAACAATATTGATTATCAACCAAGCAACATTGTACATATAATGTGATGTGTACTTAAGTACCCTTAATCTAATAATGAGTTTCTTCTCTTTTTGAGCAGATATGTCACGAGACAAAAATAGATAACAGAAAATGTTACTGAGAACTACCTCCAAACAGCTTTTGAATGTCCTGAGACATATGCAAGGTAATTACATCTCTGCCTTGGATACGCTTCCTAACATGATGATCAGGATACTGACATGTTACCTTTGCACTTCTCCAAAACTTCCCCTAAGCGTGGCGATGCCTATAGCTAATCCAAATTTTTTTGTTTACCCTCCTGAGCGAGGTGAAATAGGCCAGTCCTTACCAAGATTAGCTCATTTTCACATGAGACCTCTTTAGACAGGTGGCAGCTTATCAAATGATGTTTTATTTCATCATTGCATTCAGACAGTTGTACCAAATCGCTTAAGCCATGCGATGAACCAAAGTTTTTTCCATCTTTGCTATTTCAAAAACAGTCCTGAGACATAATGAACGTCTCGCTAACGAACGACTTCTTCCTTTTCGGCCCGAACTTGTATCGCTTTGGGAGCTCCGGGAGATCTAAAGGAACTCGCTATAACTTTGTTTACTCGATACGATTTCAATTTCTGCGCCGAAGGAGAAGCTTACTGAGTGAATTCTTGAGTGGTCAGTGGTTACGCTCGTGAGGTAAAGAATGGGTTTGTGAATTTTTCATTCAATTGAAAAGACTCGCGTCACTCTTATGAGATGGTTGAACGGAATACAGACTCCGAGCAGTCCCTTTTTTTTCTTAAAGATAGTGAGGTCACGCGTATCCTCTGAGCATGGAGAAGCCGCAAGACTCGTGTCTCGCGTCTTTGCCGCTCCACGCTCTTAGAGTTGGGCAAAGACAAGACACGTTACTTCTAAAGCGATACAAGACGTTCAATGGTTATCTCGATTACCTAAAAACATTTATTTACATGGTAAAGATTTGTTTATAAATCTATGAATTGACGCCAGTCCTATTTGGAACGAAATGTACTTGAAAGAAAAAAGAATACTAAGCAAAGCAAAAGTTGTCTGCAACACGAAGCATGCCTCTGCATTAAGACTGAGAGTCCTAACTCTTATTATGATACTTTAATGCATATTTTCGAATGTTCCCAAAAATCCTTTGATAATCTGCCCGCACCCACCCCACACCCCGCACCTCAGCACTGAGCCGTATTGTTTTCACTCAGCGGCTGGTCAGCGATCAGTTTTATGAGGTAAACATGTCGATCGCTACCTGATTACCGTTCTTGTCTATCAGAAAATCAAAATACCAGCGTGATATTGCCTCCAAGATGAAGCAGTTATGTTATTTGATTCGTACTTCACATTCTAGTTGAAGCTTGAGTGGCACAAGTTATTTCTTACGATGGAATCGACGAGGGGAATTCGAACACTAGTTGTAGTGTTTGAATTGTTGGAAGAATTGGTCGCATGGGGATGTAGGAATGGTAAGTTTAACGAAAAATTTCAAATTTTTCCGCTTGAATTGAAAGTAAAGTTCATTTGAATTGCTTTCGTATGTATATCTGACGGTTTTAGATCTACCTGCTTGATTTATATCAGTTACGCTTCATATTGACAAATCCTCAAAATGGCGGCTAAACTTGGAGATTGCCAAAAATTAGGTAAGTTCACGGAGTTATAAAGTTTTCGTAAAGGTCGGGCCGCAAAGTTTTTTTCTGTAGTTACCTTTTCTATGGCACCTACTTCCTAGCTATGTTAGTTGGATCAGTTAAGAACGCCTCACTTTTTCAAATATTTACATTGAATTTGATCGGTTTTGGCATGTGTGACTTAAGCGAACGGATAAGGTGTCATTCAAGTCTTCCTGTTTCCTTGATTGAAACGTGATGTTCACGAAAGTCGCCTCGATGGATAAGATAGAGTTAATATGCATGGCTGCGGTATTTATTTTTTGCTAAGTTCCGTAGTTTTTTGTAAATTGTCCTTCAAAGTTGTCTTAAATTAAAGTCTTGAAAAGTGTCACGACAAGCCTTCGCTCGAGTGAAATTTAATTTCCATAAAACTCTGAAAAATAAAGAGATCCGATCAAACGGATTGTGGTTTTATTATAGGTACATGAATGTCTTACAACACACAAGAAATGAGCAAAATCCATGTCTCAAGCAAAATCGACCGGACCGCTCTTACAGAGACACTCTCTTAATAGCTTTACCATTACTTTCTATTTTTTTTTCTCAGTTCGTGAACGAGCGGTATTTTAAAATTTTGTGATTTGATTGTGTTAGGAGCGGGCAATCCCGCCTCTCCCCTTCCCACCCCTCTTCTTCCACACACTCACACGCACTTAAGCTCGCAGCGAACGATATCTTTCGGGTGATGAGTTGTGTTATTTATAAATATCCGTTTTTTTTTTCCGGCGGGACAGCGTGTTAAAACCTTGCTCATTGTTCACTTCTATTAGGGCCCACCTTCTGCAGGCAAATGACTTATCTATATTTTTACTCCTTCTCAAATCATTTTGGTTGTTTGCGTAAAATTGATTTTCAAAGAAATCTGTTATCGCAAATGTATTATTGATTGGATTACAACACTTGACACGCCGTCTAAACACCATAGGTATTTTTTACTCCTTCGCAAAAGGTAACTAGAGAGGTATTTATTGCCATTTTAATTAACAATTCTCACCTTCAGTCATTTTTACTGGATTCTCCTGACAATTTTTTCAGTAAACAAAGTTTAGGCTTAGTTTTGCGTTCTTCTAAAGCTAAACTTTCGGTAAGGCTATGAAGGTTCTTTCAATTCAGGATTCCACATCAGAAACCAAAAGAATTCAGTGAGCGAAAGCCGAGTTAAATCCTCTCGTTTCTTGTTTAAGTTATCTCATTTAACTTCCACTATCCATTGGAAGAGAGAAAAGATGTATAAGCGCCATTACGGCGAACAAACGAACAAATTCTTATAACTCTAACATAACCATTTGAACTTACTAACCGTGACTTCTCTTGTCATTTAGTGAGTAGCATTACTATTAAATAATCGTCAATAGAGGCGGATAATACTTTCCGATAGATTATTTGACTGGTTCTTAGACATTATCGATTTAGAGCAATTTCTCGGTGCCTATAGTGGATATGAAGAGTCGAAAAGCAAGCTAAGTTCTTTTTGGGTTTGCTTTACTTTGCTCTCTGATTGCTCCAGTAAACTCGCACCATCTTGTCAACCAATCAGATCTAACTTAAAAGCCAATCGCGACTTGGTCACTCGCGTTTGCCCGCGCTCCAGGCATTGTACCTAGATTATCACCTTTCTCAAACATTAACCTAGTTCTGGTTTCTGGGCTGATTGCTCCAGGAGTGGTCAACGAACTACAAGCGTTGCGCATGGAAACTTTCAAAAATGAGGGGAAAAAATCGTGTCATATCCAACTGAAGCCGGGTAAGAGGCAGACAGTAACACCGTTTACGAATAATCTCATAAATTAAACAGTTTACAGTTTTATCACTTTTTTTTACTTTTCTTGCTCGAATTTGTTTCAGACCTGCCAGATTTCTTAGATGCCTTTCTATACAGATTTTACAAGATCATTCCAGCCACTAACGGCCAAAATCCTATTTGCAGCAGTAACTTTGGATCGAAAAGCGACTTCCTCTTAATGGACATCGGCTCGGTGGTAAAAATTAAGTACAGAGTTGGCCATGTGTGTATAAAGCAAAATAAGAAAATGTTAGGATTTGCTGTTTATTTAGTAACGTAGAATGATATTAATATCATGAGTAGCAGAAATATTTCCGTATAACCCCATACTATTGTTGCAACAAAACAAATTAACGTCATATTCCCAGAGGGAATATATTGTTTCTGCTATTGTTTTCTTTATCCATAAACTATCTGCATAATGAAGTATGGTGCTGTGAGAAATATTGCTGATTGAGGGAAAAGAAAAGGCTTCTTGACCATTCCCCTTTTATGTTATTAAAAGAAATTTAAAAGCAAATTTTCCCTTTTTGGTTATTACCACATGCCCAACAGATATGTCGTTCGTGATTGGTCAATGACTCATGCCGAAATAAGTTAGTTAAGTTAGTTTAACTCAGGTTTGTGGCTCCATTTACTCAGGTTTAGCTGAAGGTCTCTTTCACGTTTGGTCATAATTAGCTGTGTAGCTCTACATGTTACAGCTTCGAGTCCTTCACTGGAAATGTAAATTTGGAGTGTAAATTCTAGTCCCCTACTAAATTAAACCGCAATGGCAAATTATTGAGTTTCTTAAGTAATCTCAGCGGTTGACTAGAAGGAAATATCACAAGCAGTCACTAAGGACTAAAATTCATGACGAGTCAACACCCTAAAAGGCAGAATAAAGGGTGGTGCGAGATTTCTAAACCAATCCCGGTGCAGTAAAGATTTCATTTCGGAGGGTTTTTAAATACTAACCGTCACTCCCACCCACCCTTGGTGGAAGTCTTTTTATAGAAAATGTAAAGCTTAAAAATGTTTCCTAACCTCCCAGAAATATATATCTGTTACCACTTATTTTACATGGGGGGGTAACCAAAAACCCCCAAGAGAGTCGCGTCAAGGAGATACATTATTGTGTCAAAAGAAAACAGCTCAGTTTTTTGGAAAAACTCAAACTGAATAATTCATTAAAAAACAAAAAGTTCAACATTATGAGAGACACAGAAAGCAGGCTTCAGCCGTGACAGAGGTCACTAATGACTATAATGCTCGCAACGAGTTATAAAATTTCTAAGACATGACCTATTTAAATCATTTTCATTCTACAAAATCTCTAACAAACGGATTCTGATCTTGTATTTTCCTCTACCAATTCTAAACGTAGTTTGCATGCAAAGCACTCGCAAGCTTTTTGTGGAAGTGAACTATTCAAACTGTTGTTGTAGCTCTTAATATCCTATAGCTGACTTGTTACTCGTTACCACATCTTTCTATTCTTTTTTTATGTAATTTGCGCTCACAAAGTACGTAATAACATAGCGAAAATAGACGTCACTCTACCTCTTAACCATCATTATGCTCTCATAGGAGTTATGAAAAATTCTAGAAATGAGCTACTTAGGTCATTCAATATACTATTAGATCTCTAATACATGACGTCATATACACTAAATGTTTCTTTTCTTGTGTGATATTTTTACCTTTCTTTTTAACTAGAGATACCAAAGAAATTGAACAACTCAACACATACTCCGAACATTCGCTGGACGAGTTGTGGTAATGAACCATTCAAATTGTTGCTGTACTGCCTAATGTCCACTAACTGAAATCTTAACCGCAAGTCTAGGTTCTTTGATATGATATACAACCCAAAATTAACGTCACTTTAACTCCTTGTGACTTTAATGCTCGCGGATGAGTTCTAAAATGTTAAGAAATGAACTATTTAGATTACTAGCGTACCATCAAATATCTAGTAAGTGGACGTCCTTGACCCATGCATTTGTCTAAGTTTTTCTTGTCAAATTTTAGATGATTTTTCGTGTTTAAACAAAACCTAGAAATCAGTTATCTAAATAGTCGCTATACAGATTAATCTCTAATAATCCTTATTAAAGCCCGTTAGTGTTCTATTATTACTATCACATCTTTAACCTTCTTTGCTGTTTTCTGTATTAGGAATTCTCAAAGAAAGTTCTTCAGGGATATCAAATCCCCTCTAAACAACGAGTAAACTGCGAATAAACCAAACAATTTCCATGGAAATGAACTTATACATTACTTTTAAAACTCAGCTATATTGTAATTAATGATGGAAAGATCAGCATGCAGAATAAAATATCTGATCACACTGGGGGCATAGCCAGCTTTTCGACTTGTCGTAGGCCTATATCCTAGGAAAGTTCAATTTTTGTTTCAGAATTTCGAGTGATGTGATAAAAGTTAAGTGGTAAAGGACTCTAGGCTGGCTAAGCACCTGATATTGTGATGTAGCAATCATGGTCTTTAGAAATACGCTAAAACTAACAGACTCAAAGTGTCAGGTAAATTTACGTGTTCCAAAAACAAACAAACAACCAAAAACGGTCAAAAAAAAAAAAACAAAAAGAAGATGAACTTCCACTACAAGCCCACTCAGATATAGCGCGATATGTTCCACTCCAACTATACCTTGTTACCAGACAGTAATTAGTTCAGACAACAAAGTTTGTTAACATTAAATCTAAGAAAAAGAAATTAAAAACTAGAATGTTTTGACTAAGATATTACCATAGACAGTATGCATTGATTTAGTAGCCCTTGCTGTCTCCATACTAATGGCAATGTTTTTGGCTCTTGTAAACTGTCAGAGGCAAAGGAAAAAAGGACGCTAATCAATGAATGCAAAAGTTAAAAAATTGGAAAGTGACTTTGAAAAAGGACAAGCAGCATATTATAGCTATAAAAAATCAGATTTCCTTCTTCATCTCCAATAACTTCAACCATTACAGTTGCAGTGAAATTAGCCAAGGAGTTAAAAAAGTTATGATAGAGTTACGCTTTGTGAATGGCATCAAAAAAGTCACTTTTGATTCAGAATATAGATCGGGTTCAAAAAACTGATAGTTGAAGTAATCACGAGACAACTATACATGCATGTACACGGTAAAGTATCAGATTTTCACCCTACATCTCAAATATTACACTTTTTCTATAAGATTGGAAAGATACATGTAACAAAAAAAAAATTTTCTTTTGGGAGGTTTGTTTTCCACATCCCTTTAGTCAGCGGTATTCAGAATCAAAGCAGACGTAGTAAGCATTTACCTTGGTTCGAAAACAAAGAACTAAAGCCTGGTATCAAACACCTCTCCTTCCCCTGGATGGAATACAAAAAGAGATTGAAATACAATGCGCTCATTTTCTTTTAAGTGATACAATAATAATTTTCACAAACACAGAAAAGAGAGCTGCCACTTATCAAAGCTCAATAAACTTGTGCATGTCTGTGTTGAAGTGTTTTGAAAACTGAGGTACAAAACATCAAAGTCACTATTTCCATTCATTGAGCTGAGGTGAGTGGCTGCTACGTTTTCTGTATCTGGGCAAATTATTACCGTATCCATAAAAAACTCAAGCAAACAAACAAGTAAAACGGCTCCATAAATTCATAAATTTTGGATTAGCGTTGAATAAAAAGTTATGGCTCTTCGTTACCAGGAGGTATAATTATACTCAAGTGGTGTGGTTTTTTGTTTTTTCTCAATGTAATCAACTCCCGATGTGAATCGCAACCTGTCGACAGAGCGTTTCGTGTCCTACACTATTTTTATCCTCTTCGACGTTAGCATGTTCATCTCCATTCCCAATCTGTCCCTGCTGATCATTATCTGCTTCTTTTATACTAAAAAGTAACACCAATAAAAAATTAATGGCCATTGTCAGGTTTATAAAAAAAAAGCATTCTACAATTCAGAATTTTAATCATATGATTTAAGACAGAAGTATAGCAATTCATATTTTGAGAATTGTTTGCAGAATGAGTTTTTACTAGCAATTATTTTAAAAATGTGTCGCAAATGGCATCCATTTGTCTCAATGTTCCCTAATACATACTTTTAGGGATACTAACCTTCAAAAATCGAACAGAAAGCATGAAAATTGATGATTTAATACATTGATGCCCTCTCTATTTAGAATCACTCTTGTCTCCTCTTTTACGTCTGCTACAACTTTACATATTGTAATTGTACCTTTGTGGTTTCAATAATTTGCTCAGTTTCTTATTCGAAAAGATTAAAAAATACATGTATTTTCTGGGATTCTAATAATTATACAATAATTGAATCCACAAGATGGCAAAATAAGGAACCATGATGAAGATGAATGGGGAAAGATTCAAAACGATAAAGATGGAAGTGGAGTATTCCCAGCCTTCTTGTAATTCAGGGGAAAGCTGCAGGGGCAGGCACACTACATTATTGCTATAATACCTCTCACTGAAATAGTGCATTCCGGACAAGGGAAGGAATGCCATAACGCCTCCCACCAGCCAGATAACTACGCACATTATACGGGTCTGCCTTAGGGTAATTTTTGCAAAGATGTAAGGAAACACGATGTTCTTGAGTCTGTCCAATGCGATCAGAGAAATCATCATCACTGACACTTCACTTGAAAAGACAGACATGGCACCATTGAAATGGCAAAATCAACCGGTGCGCCACTCATAGTCGTGCAGGTAGTATTCCCCTGACCATTGCAGGTCTTTTATGCCTATAATGATAAGGTATATACCCATGATGCCGTCAGATACACCCAGATTCACCAACATGATAGACTGGACCACATTGTTATCAGTGTAGCAATACTGCCACCCAACTACGAATAAAGACCCTAGTTCTCCTTGGAGCATGGTGGCGGAACATGGAGTGGCAGCTTGCGAAGTTGTCATTGAAGAAGTATTCGCAATCAGCATCCTGCTTGAAAAGATCGAGATGGCAGCACGTCAGGTTGGTGTCCAAGGTTCTAAAATTCAAAAGAACAAGAAGAAAAAGAAGAAATATCATGTCATTATTGCATCTTTGAAAGCCATTAATAATCATTAATTGATTAATAACATAGACTATTGTTAAAATGATTGTTTGAAGGGGTTAGTGAAGGAAAGGATCGTTATGGAGTGCTCAGCCATCAGGTTGTAATGCATGAACCTGTAATTTCAAATAACAATGATACGAACATTAAGTTGGTTTATATCCTAATTAACCGAACAAAATGAATTCGATTCACTCCAAAAAATGAATTTTCAAGAATAGGATTCATCGAGCTAATGTTAATGTTAAAAAAACTCTCCAAAATGGAAAAATCAAGAACCAATACGAACCCTAGCTTGATATTTTCTCAAAAATTTTTCAAAACTGATCATTTAGCCCAAGATAAGTCTCATCTTGCTTTCAGGGAAACTTCTGATGGCTACTGATTTTATGAACGTAACAGCCCATTCGGTTGTGTTCGTTCGCTGTAAAAAGCCTCTTTCCGGACTCATCCAGGGAAACATTGCTTTGGTATGTCTAAGTTATTTTCAAAAATTACTTTTCACCAGTCTTTTCTTTGACTACAAAAAAATCAAAAGAATACTCGCCTACATGTATGCAACAAAGTTTAGTTGTCTAAATGAACATCTGTCATTTGCAGTGAACTTACAAAAATCGCAATTCGTGGGCATAGTTAAAAGTCGTGCTGGTAACGTTTTGTATCCTATTGCCAAAGATATTGCTGAAACGAAGAACATAACCACTTACAATTACTAGGTCCTAAACGGGGACTTGCAGTAGCCATATTCCTCGTCCTAATATATTTAGATGGACTTTTCGTTAAAACTACAAAGATCTCCAAAATGTTTTTTTTGTTTCTATAGTATCCACCTTTGGTTACATAAAAAGGCAGATTTTAGTGCAACATGAATTCGAGCAACATTGCTTCGTTGAGCAAGGTAACTTACACCATGTCCGTCCTACATCATGTTGAATTTTTGGAATGAAATCTCAGATTCTGAACGCTCATATTATATTTAATGCATCACTCAAATATTTTAGAATTTTTTTGTATGTGATTAAATGTACTCACAGAGCTTTGAGGTTTTTGACACCCTTGAAAATTTTGTCAGGCAGGGCCTCGATTTTGTTCTCTGAGAGATATCTTAAACAGGCGAAATGGATAATGAAATAAATATAAAAATACAGTAACATAATATCATTGGGTAAGGCAACTTTTATTTGAGCGATAATGAAGTTAACATTAAATCAATATTACTGTGTAACGTGTGCGATTCAGATCATCTTGGAAAAAGGTTTTGAGGTTTAAGTCTACTTAAAAATCGAACAGCTCCACCAAGCCCTGGAGCTGATCTTCATGAAGCTTCTCGATTTTGTTGTAGTCCATTTTCCTGAAGAGAGCATCATGGGCAGTTTAGACTGAAATAAGCTCATGTGGTAGTGATATTTTTAAATCTGCTTTTTTGAGGTAACTTCTGTAGTTAAGGCTGGGAATGGCGATGTTTTCCAGTAAAATAGCTCCCAATTTTTATATCTTAATCTTCAAAGAACACATAAGACATCTATAATGATCTCAAGATTAAGTACGAAAACTCTCGAGTATTTTGAAAGAAGGTACTTTATCCTGCAAAAATACAAATCTGGGAGCTGTTAAGGTTTATATTAAAACAGAAGCTGTTGAACTTTTACACCTCCTAGTACCTTAACATTATTAACCAAAGCACAACAACCACATAAAACAGCATCCTCTAATTCAACTGATCAGATTTACAAATACAAGCTGGAAAAGTCATGATGTTTCAGCTGTGACGGCTATGCTTTTGTAAAAAATATTTTAAAAATGATCATTTAGTTCTTCACAATTATCTCCTTGGTTAAATAACTATTTCACTCACAGATGTGTCAGCTTGGAAAGGCTGTTAAAAAGTCCGTCTGGTAGACTTTTCAACTTGTTATTTAACAGAAGGCTGATAGGAATGACGAGACAAAAAAAATGCATTTTCATTAAGTCTTCGATCTGAAATTTCCAAGTTAAAATACATAAAGATAGAGAAAGATGTTTTTCGTCTTGTCACGAAATTGGGATAAAGAAAAAATTATCTGCGGTGACGCTATCGACATTCCTGCAGTATGCAGGACGCGTGACATATGAACTTCGTGATAGAGTCTCTGTGGCTCAGTGATGGAGCTCTGAAGGTCTGAAGTTCAATTCCTCATGGGGACTCAGAAGTTTTTCTTTGTCCCACGCTCGTGACAAGACGAAAAACATCTTTCTCTATTTCTTTACCGAGATCAAAACTTACCATCTCTCCTATTCTATTTACCGTACATAAAGTTGCTGGTCATCAAAACCAACCAAAGAGCAGCACGTAGTCATATATATACATGCAATGTTTGTCTTATGGTTCAGAGAATATTCAAGAGTCACTTTATTCATTTAGTTTGGTCAATATCTATAACAAGAAAAGCAATTATAGGCCGCTGACAAATTGAAATTTGCGTATACACTGAAATCTTCACCCCAACATAGACAATGGCTGCCTCTCTTGTATCAATAAAGAGATCATGAAGCTCGTGATCTAAAAAAATATTCCAACTAGCTCGAAACAGAGATAGATGTCCCATGAAAACAACTCTGATGTTCATAACATGCACGAATTTCCTTAATGTATGTAGGATTGTTGTCACTAAAACTGTCAATTCAGCAACAAAAACATAATATAGGATGATTAAATTTTCATTTCTGTGTTATCGGTGCAGATGAATCATTTTCTTGTTATATGCATTAAAAAGTGAAAGGAAAGAAAATTATGATACTGGCAGGATCTGTGTAAAAATATACAAGCAAGAGCTGTAACTTTACAAAAGAGACGAAAAATTTAATTAGTGTTGGAATGCTCTATGCAGTTATTGAGTTAAAACAAGGGAAAACTTGAATTAACTTACAGTTCTTTCAGGTTTTTTAGATCTTGGAATAAATCAGGAGGCAATTCAGGGAAGTTGTTGTCTTACAACCATTTGTGTTGAAATTTGAAAAGAAGATGATCTGTATGCAAAATCTATTTAGTTTTCTTCAAACAGTTACTTATCTTGTCTTATGATCACTTAGGGGAAGGGAAGAAAAGAGAAAAGAAAAAAAAACAAGTATAGACAAGGCCGTAGGAAAGGGGTATGCTGCTGCGTTATGCAAGAAGTTTTTCCTTGATAGCTGTATAATTTGATTCAAGACAAAGAAAATAACCACATATTGCCTCTGACGATACAATACAACGTAGTAGTGTAAATTCCATTTCAGCTACGAGGATTATCGTTAAATTTACTTTATCGTATATTATTTTCTCAAAGCCTTCCTAATGCCATCTTGTGATCTGTTAGTCTCAGCAAATAATCATAATATCAGAGAGAAATAATTTTTTGTTTTTCAAGTTTAAAGGGGTACCCAAACAGGTCACCTAATAGTGAGTGAGTGAGTTTTAAACTATAAAGACAGATATTTTTTGATGTCCCTAATAGAAGAAAAATCTACTCACAGCAAATCCAATTTTGTGTTAGTCGCAAAAACGTCAGATGGAAAATTCTTCAACGGGTTATTAGACAAGTCTCTAAAAGATTAAAAAACAAAAATTATTAGAAGTGCAACTAGAAACTTGTTAATACTGGCCTTTTTTAAGCTGTAAATTTGGGATTGTCAAGTAAAACATCAATATGGATAAAGGATTTGTCATATTCAAACCATATTCAATAAATGAATTAATAGAGGAATACATAAATGAATGTTTATCCTATTAAACACCTCCTTTACATGTCAAAATGTGTCACTTAATTTACATGAAAGACCTACACTTTACATTTACCCACGATTAATCCCTCAGGAATTACAAGATTATGATTATAAATATAGATAGTGACCCTGATTCTACAAAATAAAACATCGTACCTCTGCCTATTCTAAAAGATTAAAGATTAAGTAATAATACAGATTGAAATGGATTTCATGCTACAAATACAATAAAAGGAAAATTGATCGCAAAATTGTGGCAGTTTATTATACAGAATGATTGAGAGTTAAAACTCTGTCCGCGATGACGCTTGTCGCAAGTGGCGAGGTAAGCTATTTTACAACACTGCACTACTGCAGTAGAGTTTCACTTGATTCTGTGTGGAGAAGTGTAATTATGATCTAACTCTCGGTATTTCTCAGATTGTATAGAGTAATTTTTTTTCTTTCAGTGAAATTGGATCTTAAATATTCTTTAGGCTAGCTTTTTCCTCTTTCAGTTTTTGTGTGTAGCAGCATTGTATGATGTCAATTTTCTTTCCGTCTTCGCCAGCTTAAGTTCGAGAAACCCCTGATTATCTCTCCATCTAGATGAATTGGTTGGTGATCAGTTGACTCTTGATGAGATTGATTCCGACCCAATTTCTTGAACCTAGAATAATTTCGCTTTCGACGAACCTGTCGGTTGCCCGGTACCACGCACAGATTTCTGGCGGTCCTCGTTCACACTTTTAGATACCACTTAAGCGTCGTCAACTGTCTTTTGTACTTATTGAAGTTCAGTAGACTTGTTGCGTGCAGAATCTTAGAATGATATCTTGAAATCAGCATTTGAACGGCCTTGAAATTGTAGCACTTTAATGCTATGATAAAAATTCACCACGAACGTCTCTGCAAATATTCAGACGCCCTGATAAAAATATAAGTAGACTGTCACTGTCTAAGGGCCATTTTCGTTGTTTGTTTTTGGCATAAATAACGTTTACCTTGTAGTATTAAAACTTGCAACCTGCATTCAAAAGCGATAATCACATCCTCTGGATCAAGTGTACAGTGAACAGCACTCCTAGAGAGCCTAATTGAGAGACTCGAATAAATGATATCGTTCCTTGCTGTCCCTCCTCTTCTTGTCCCTTTAGGCCTCGTACATTCATCAAAAATAAGCACCTTTCATGGGCTTTACTTCGTATGCTAAGTAATACAGGTCTCACCAGTGAGCACTTTTGACCTTCAACATTCAAAGCTTTTAAAACAGTTGCATTGTGACAACTTTGACGCAACAAGGTGGTTACTTAAAATTTGACCAGGCTTTGCTTGATTTGTCACATAGTGGGTAGAGACTTTGTAATGTTGCTTCATTTATGATATTTTGAAAGTGAAATGTGATCATCGCAGTAAATTTTCCAATTTAAGCAATTGGAAAGAAGAAGCCTGAAAAAAATCAGGGCTTCAACGGGATTCGAACCCGTGACCTCCGCGATACCGGTGCGATGCTCTACCAACTGAGCTATGAAGCCACACATTGGGAGCGAGGTCAATTTATTGAGTTCATATCTTCCCGTGCAGTGAAATGATGTGAAGTTTTATATGAAATAATTCATATTTGTACTGCGGTTGTAGATGAAAGTGAAATGTGATCATCGCAGTAAATTTTCCAATTTAAGCAATTGGAAAGAAGAAGCCTGAAAAAAAAAAAAATCAGGGCTTCAACGGGATTCGAACCCGTGACCTCCGCGATACCGGTGCGATGCTCTACCAACTGAGCTATGAAGCCACACATTGGGAGCGAGGTCAATTTATTGAGTTCATATCTTCCCGTGCAGTGAAATGATGTGAAGTTTTTTGAAGTTTTTTTTTTTTTTTTTTCAGGCTTCTTCTTTCCAATTGCTTAAATTGGAAAATTTACTGCGATGATCACATTTCACTTTCATCTACAACCGCAGTACAAATATGAATTATTTCATATAAAACTTCACATTATGATATTTTGTTCATCGTCCGGCGTAACTATCGAACTCATCCTTGAATAATGATTGAAGATATATGAAAATCATATATATGCACTGCAGTGAAGAAACGAGCTGCGAGGATCTCTTATATAGCTATATCTTATGTACCTTTATATAGCTGAGAGGATCTTTTATGTTCAGAACTCATCCTTGTCAGCAGATTCAAATAAACTCTAAGTTTACGGAAATAGAACATTCCTATTTCGTAGCTGATTTCATTTGGAGCCAAGACATCGCTGCTCGTATCTGCTTGTATTTTTACCAATGCGCAATGGATTTATGACGCCTTCCTTACACAAATAAGACTAACTTCATACTTACAGCGCTCTCAGTTGGGTGTTATCACTGAAAATGCCTGATGGCAATTTCTTTAACTGGTTGTTGTCCAACGTCCTACCAAAAGTAATAGAAAGGGGTGTTGATTAATTTGTGAAGAAACTATGTATTCTGGAAAATGTTTTTTTTTTTTTTTCATGTTCTGATCTGGTAACAAAGTCATATTGTCCACAAAGCAATGTCTTCTTTTCAGGTATAGGTAAGGAGACCTAGGGTAGCATCATGAATTATAATCTGACTCAAAACTAATTCAGACTTTTTTTTGGTTGTTTTTTTGGTTTTTTTTGTTAAGAACTGAAAACAACTAAGCGTTTTTCATATGCCTTTCTCCCTCCTCCCGTTGTTGTAATGCAAAAGGCTTGAAATTACATACCGTTATTCAGAAAAGTCTTCATCATATGCCAGGCGACATTGATTGCAAGGAAGGGAGGGTAAGATACCAAGACACAAAATATCTGGATACTTTTGTTTAAATTTACATACACAATGTCTTCACTTGCACCAGCACAAATGATAACGTCATGTTCAAACTTATTTCGCTAATCAAAGCTTAGATGTAAAGTCCCTTTCTGTTTAAAGTAGCTTGTTTAAAACCCAGAGGTAAATCCCTTGGATTATTGTTGTTTAGACCTCGAACACAAGAAAACAAACCAAGGCGTTGATTAAATGAAAGCGTCTATTTGTTAATGTCATTATTTGTCAAATCGTTATAGCGTTTTCAGTAACTGAAACAAGACTCTTACTGAGACTCTTACAAACTTTATTTACCTAATTATAGTTTATAATTTTCATCCACGTGAGGAAAGCTGTGAAGAGTGTGGTGTTTACTGTTAGAAACTAAATTTTGTCAGCAAATTAAGGAAAGGCGGAAAAATTATGTCTCAGAACAAAAATAATGTATTTTACAATTGAAGAAGGATTGTTGTCGGTCACGGCGGTCTGTTGTAGAAAATGGAGATGGAGAAATCCTTTTCTGTCACTCACAACCAAATATTTGTCACTTCACCTATTTGTCGACCGAACGCCGACAGATCGCAGCACTGTTATTTTTACCGAAACATCTGTGTTAGGGGAAATTGTTTTGTGTTAGGTGTTGATTACATTTTCTTCAGTACTTTCCGGTATTATCTGTTGCGATATAATCCTGCGCGCAGCAAAAAGCATTTGAACGGCATAACATAACATGCTTCATAGGGTTTGAAGAAATGCTCGTTTTGTATTCCAAAATGAATTCATGTCACCGTTTTAAGGCACTGGAAAGCAAAAATGTTAATAAGTATTAGGGATGTTGCACACTCCAGTGGTTCTAGTAGATCGATATCCTGGATGTCAGGCAATGTTCTTAGAAAGTAAGTTGAACGCTGTTTAAGCCGAACTGAGGTAAAAGCAGCGGAGCATGCCTTTGACAGTATCTGAGGAACTCTGCCAATTGACCAAATCAGACACCTTTTCAATGGCGAATTCTTCTTGATACTTTTGTGAACCTATCGCCGCTGTTAGTGGTTCTTCCCTCCCATTGTTATAATATCTGTTATCTTAAATACTTCTCTCACACTTTCTTTCTCACCCGGCTTTGCGATAATCCTGCACTTCTTGTCGTTTGGGAAGAAGCCAGAATCTGGACTCAGGGTACTCAAAATGTCTCACCATCTCTTGATTTCTGCAGTGGAGCCTGTGCCACCCGCATCATCGGCGAGCGAGTACTGCTTTGCTGTGGACACCACCTGCACACTCCTGATCAGGGGCCAGATGTTAAGAGCACAAAGAGCCCTAGCGATTAAATCGCCTTTTGCGCTCCCTTCCGCTCTGTGACAGGATCTCACAACCGCTGGTGATAAGTTAATACTTGTCTCTAAATCTTGGTCACGAAAGTAGTTACAATGTTTACCTGGTCGCGTGAGCATCACCACGCGCATATAAAAGCTGAGTAAGCATTCTTTTAAAGTTGTTTTCCCTTTGACTTCGAGTGACCTTTATCGAGTGACGTTTCTTGACTCTTAACTCTGGCCTCAAGCGGAACCGAGACGTGAGTACCTTCGTTATTTTGCTTCGGTTACTTTTCCAAGTTACGGGGAAAATTTACAAAAGAGCTTATTTCTTTTTCTCTGGCCGTAAACGGACCAGAATCAGAAATTCGGTTTGGTTTTTCCTCCGCAGGAAAATAGACAATAAGCGCTACATGGCAGTTTTTAATTGGCGCAAAGCAATGTGGTGGACATAGCCTGTGAACGAGGTTGAGTTTTAGCATCGAATGTATTCAGGCTTAAAGTGTTGGGCCGCGCATAAACGATAACCAAACTTGTTACAGTTCACTCTTATCTTTCGAGTAAATTTTAAAATATTAATTATTTATAGTACAAAGGTAATACTGTGAATCGCTTTAACTGTTAACGTACTAATGAAAAACAACAATTGTGGGAACAGTTAAAGTTTATTGGCTGATTGATTTAATTTGATTAACTAATTCATTTGTCTTACGTAAACATTGGCGATAGGATCGATCAGTAGATTACTTTAGCGGACGAAAAAACCATACTTTTCTGAAAAAAAAAAGCTTGTGAAAGTAACTGTCACACATCTTTAATTTCAATCAGTCGAAAAACTGGCGTTCCATAAAATGCCTTCTGTGGTATACCATTCCGGGGCAGAAAACTTCAGAGGCTTGTTGTCCGGTGTAAGCGAGAGAAAACCTTGTAAAAAAAAGATAATCGCGTTCATCAATGCTCCATGTAAGCTCTTGGTAGAGTGTCGGCTAATAGCATACCCTTCTCAGGCTTGTAGCGTATCTCATAGTCATACGGCTGAAGTCGCGACAAAAGGGCGCTCTAGCTTCTTTGGTGCTGATGCTGGAAGCTTCCGCATAAAAAATGTTTGGGGCTTTTGATCAGTCCACAGGCACGCATACTGGTGGTGGTTAGATAGGTACCTCACTAACCCAGGTTATCCCATGACCATAATCTTATCTGCTTCATCACATGTCCAATGAATGGCACTTCGCTTTATTTCGAACCTCTCCTTAGTTAGTCTTATCTGTTTCGTCCTGTCTATGCAATAATTATTCTTCAGCTCCAAGATTTTAAAGATCCTACCTTTCTCTTCCTTGGAGGCAAAGGCAAACCAGAGTGGATATGGAGGGCTTCTGTCCCGATACATGCGATGAAATTCCCTACTCGATAGTTGTGCAGCTACGAGGGTAAATTGAGGGTAAATTCTATGTTTAAAGCCAATTTTTCCAATTTTTCTCCAGATATCCACGAAGATTAAGTCTCAAACGTACTGGAACATTAGAAGTGAAGATTTTCTACGGTGTTTGAGGCTTAGAACTGATGCACTGCTGCTTCTATCTGCTTGCGATGTCATATTTGTCATGGTTCTGTCGCGTCTTGGTCAAAAGTCAGCTTACATTCGGCTAAAAGACAGGTTAAAACTGCTGTATGTCTTGCATTGAGTTTGCTATGCCACCATGTAGCATAGCGGCCCGAGATTTCAGAAGAGACAGGGTAAACAGAAATTTTGAACAGATTTCAAGGCCTACCAGCTCGCAAGCACATGGTTCTAGTACGTCACGATATCTCGAGCTTCAGTCCTATCATTGCGAGACCTTACAATTTGGGAGGGAAACAACAAAACAAACATAATTTTATGCAAGTCGAGGTTCGTACCCTGCATCGGATGTTTTGCCCTATAGTGTATTACAAAAATTCTTTAGGATATTCTTTAACTGAGAAATCGAAACTTGCAACCGGTATCCACACCTGATTACAAACAGTTACAATGTAAATGAAAACAATATGTGACTCATGGGTATACAACTCGAAAACAATAATTACATCCTCTGTACCAAATGCACAGTGAAAAGCTCTCTTAGAGAGCCTAATTGAGCGACTCAAATAAATGATATCGTGTCTGAGCTTTCTTGTTGTCCCTCCTGGCCCCGTACATTCATAAAAAATAACCACTTTTTATGCGCTTTACTTCATACCCTAAGTACTACAGGTCTCACCGGTAAGTACTTTTGACCTTTAGAACCTTAAAAACCGGTCAAATTAAGATAGCTTTTTGATGCAACAAGGTAATACACGGAACTTAGGATAAATAAGTAACCTGTGTACTCCATATATGACTAGATTTTGCTTTAATTTGTCACATAGTGGCCTGAAGCTTTGTGATGTTGTTTATTGACGGTCCATTTTTTTTTCTTCCGGCGCAACTAACGAACTCATCCTTGTCAGCAGATTCAAAATTAAACACGATTCAAGGAGACAACGAAACTCCCTTCCCTTTGGGTAGCAAAAATAGGCCTTTAGTGGCCAACACCCTCCCTCCCCCCCCCCCCCCCCTAGCTCCCCTCTTCCCAACTCGATGGTCCAAAGGAAATTAGGCTGAGAACTGCTTGAATGGATTAATATTTCATCATTATTTATGATTAATTTGATTTTATTGAGGCTAATATTAACTAAGTAATTAAAGACTGTATTTCTCCTGGATGTAAGATGGATTTTAAACTTAGGCTTTTTCATTCGGTGTTGAAGGGTCATTACTGTATCAAACAGTAATACAAATGTTTTAAAAATGGTGAAACAGAGAATTAACTCTGAAGTGTAAATTAAAGTGCTATTTAAACCCATGAATAACCCACAGGGCGTTAGCCCTAATAAAGGAAAACAGGGAACCACACGAGGCAAAGAAAAAAATCTTTTGACCTCGGTGGGAATCGAACCCACGACCTCCGGATTAGATCTACCGTTACTCTGCCGACTGAGCTACGAGGTCGCACAGAGAAAGTCGGGGACGATTTAGGATGGTGAATCGCGGCGAAGAGAAAGTAAGGGTACATATGAATGTTGTGCCGCGTAGCACTGGGAACACAAATGGTGAAACAGAGAATTAACTCTGAAGTGTAAATTAAAGTGCTATTTAAAACAAATGTTTTACTTCGGGGACAAATTCTAATTATTTTAACGCTTTAAATGTTACAATTATCCCTGAAATGATCTGTTTGTCTCTTCTTGTTTTCCTTTTACTAAGTCAGTACGCCTAGATTAAAACTAGGAAGAATACTATTTACTTTTTTACTTAAAGTATTATTAGGTTGACATGGCTATTAAATATGGCTTTTGGCAAGTCCTCCAACTTGTTGTTGTCCAAATTTCTGTCAGAAAATAACGACAGTTAGTGTGTGTAACAAGTATTCAGCTGCTCTACAATCTAAACGCATTATCAATATCCTCGATACTTTAAGGTAGCTAGAGATGGTTTGATTAAGAACCAATCAAAACCATTTCTAAATGTCACTCTTCGTTTGCTGATGTCTATTAAAACTTTCATCTATGATTTCTCCAAATACATCCTTCTTATCAGGGATCGCCATATATTTGTTTGATTCCCTTTTTACCATTTAAGACTTATTCGTATTGTAGGACTGCTTAGGAAAAAGGTAATTTATTGTGGTCATTATTGAAGGTGTGAATGTTTCGTGTTCAATGTAGAGAACTCTTCTTGAGTATTGGCGATTGGGGCTCCTGGTTCTTATAGGATTTAACACTCGGAGGCAGTCCCTTACATCAAAGAATGCTGATCGTTGAAGTTCACAGAATCCACTTGCAAGAATGACCAAATTTATGCGATGTGCTTTGTTAGCTCCTATTTTCAGTTGTTTTCTGCTGATGTCTTGAGGGACGGTTTCGCCTTCAACATCGCTGCACATCGCACTTAAGAGTTCAGCTTCCAGGTCTCTCAGTTCATTATGTCTTTGTATGACAAATCCGCCTTCTCTATAGATAATGGTGTGGTCGAACGAGAGGACTTCCTCACATACACAAGTGGAGGGAATATTATTGACGAACCAGACTTAGCGCAGTTTGACACCTTTACGAAACGCCCGTTTAATCAGGTTGCAACCCATTTCTCAGAGAAGACGTACTGTCAGCCACACTTATGACCCTTTTACAACCGCCAAGTCTAGCACTCGCTTGATCTTTGGTTGTCCCCTAACCTTAATCTTATCTGCTCTGACTTTGAGTTCTTTTGCTCTTTTGCAGCTGACTACGACCTGTGCCGTCTTAAGGTGGTCTTCCACTCAAATTTTAAAAAAATTCAGTTTATGCTTTACCTAAGTTATTTAAGTACCATTGGAGAGATCACCTCAAACTGATAATTTTAAGAATTTTGATAGACATGTCGTTGCCATGGTAACCAAGTTTTGGGCCCCCAACTGTGAAAATAATGGTGTTCTTGTAAAAAGGATATCTCAAGAACTAGCGGTCCTATTCACCTGAAATTGGTATCAAAACTAAGTACAAAGATGGCTTTATGTCATGAACCTCAGAAAACCCATATTTTTTATGCCAAGCTATTATAAAATTGCAACTGTTCCTTGATTACAACATTTTTGTTTGTATTATCACCATGGATACATCTGTCAACAACCATGTAACTAAAAATCACTAATAATTTTAGGTTCACAACACAGAACTATACTCAAGCAAACCTCCCTGAAAATTTCATCCCTTTTGGTTTAATACTTTTCAAGAAATCCTTTTTGCCGTGACGGGCACTCTCTCAAAATTGCAAAACTGAGAAAATCAAGTTTAAAGATTTAAGTTGATCAATCAAAATAATCACTAAAGCAACTGGTGCCTTTTGGAAAGTTTAAGCTAAGCTCTTTGATGTTCTCATTAAAATGCACCAGGTGCATATATGTCACCCTCCTTTTCCTGGGATTTGTCATTTTTTTTCTTTCTTTTTCCCCTGAGTAGCCTCCTCCTTGTCTTGTTCTTCTCTTGGAACTTGTATTCAGCTTTCAAAACACGAATCTTGTCCAACTGCTGGCATTCATTTATACAGAATTCACCTGGGGGAATTCCAAGACTCTCAAACACTTTAATAGCTGCTCTTGAACCAATATTAAAGTGAGCGACAGCATCATAAACCCCCAGCTGCAGTACTTCAGAACCAACAAACACCCCCTTTGGCACACGCTCCCAAACCATACCATTGAGTGACTCATTCTGGTTTTGAGTCTTGCCATCAAGACATTTGCTGAGAAGGCTGTCCTCACTCAACCTTTTATAAATGGGTTTGATTTCCTCTCTGACATCTAAAGGTAGGCCAGTTCCATGTTTGAAAGTGTTTGTCCTATTGACCTTGTCCCGCTGAAAACCACACCAGCTTTCAGGACCCTCAGGGCAATGCCCATGGTAATTACTGTCTGCAGAAGAAGCACAGTGAAACAAGCTGGCATAAATTGCCTTCTTCATGGCAGCAAGATCACCTGAGTTGCTTCGAATGGCAATTCCATAGTAATTTTGCAGTCTGTCAATCATGGCATCTGTCAGCCTGCCTTTCCCACCCATCGCTTTCTTTTCCTTCTTTAACTTTCGTAAAGCTGTTCCCAGTCGTTTTTGAACATGGCCAACACATTCCTTCTTTTGAACTTCAATATCATAGACTTGGTATACATCTTTGACTAATGAGTAACTTTTGCTGTCACCATCGCCATAATATTCATCATACTGCAGCTTATGCAGATCTACTGACCTTTGAAACATTCGAAGGGCGCCTTCTGGTTCCATAGCTGGTGCTGAACCCTTAAAGTTTGCCTTGCAAGAGGCTCTGTGGTCTGCTCTCCATGCAGTAGTTTCTGGGGTGTCAGGATCATTTTCATGCTCCCTGCACTTGATACAAACTTTGCTTAGGGGCTCAACATCTACCACTTTCCCTGTATCCATGCTAATAGCACTCACACAGCCATTTAAAGAAGAAAAGCCTCTTCTCTGCCATGTTCCATTAACAGACACTCCACATCTTGCTATGCCCTCATCTGAACCTGGCTTGATATCGTGAATCTCTCTTGCAGTATCACGCATTGTCTCCAGTGAGATCTTCTTTACTGCTCGGAGTATTTCTTTATTATGGCGAGCATATGGTGTAGGTCTAGGAGGTGGCGGCATGTTCATAAGTCCACAAAACCTCTTACCTGCCGCACGTCCACAACCAACAGATCTTGAAGCATACACAAATCTTCTGTTTACTTCAAAGAAACGGCCTATTTGAGCTGAAGTAAAGAATTCCATAGACCAACCACACGAGCAGCAAAGCAAACGAAGATTCGAGGCACAACCTTTGCGTTTCATAGCTTGCTCTTGTAAAATTAAATCACAAACAAAGCATTCTTTGCATGGCATACATTCCATCACAGAAGACAAAATTCTCATATCTACAAACCGAAATCCACTTATGATTGACTCCTTACACTCCTTGATACCCTCAGAAGATGCGGTGGTCAGACCTGCTGGAATCTTGCGGGCAGAAGCTGAACATTCTTTCCCAAGACCTTTGGTGCTGACACTCGTTTTTTCCTTCTTCGAACGCTTCGATTCAGTAGAGTACTGGTTTCCACGATATTTACGCTTTTTTGTGTAACCAGAACGAGCCTTTGGTGGCATTGATAAATAAATTATCAAGCAAAATCGCAATAGGAATAGAGTGAACGAATACGACCAAAATGGTGGATGATAAGTTGGGAAATAGTGTCGCCACATATCATCCGCCATTTTGGGTGCTCGTAACTCACTGCATGTATGCTTGATTGAAATGTCAATAAACAACGGGAATAACCAGGGAGGGGTCCCAGGAGAAATTCTGTCGTTTCCTTTTGACTGCAACTGCGTTTTGTTTTCATAAACAAACCGTTGCTATGGTCGTTGCTAAGGTGAAAATTCATACTCGCTAAGGAATTTAGCAAAATTTTTGACTTTACCTCCTGAATATGGAAAAAAGGAAGCTGTAGAATGAAAGAGTAATGGTTAAAGATACCAAAAAGCACCATTTTCAAAATGAAAGTTTTTTGACAAAAAATACAAATTTTTGAGTGGAAGACCACCTTAACAAGAGACTCATATGGTAACTGGTGTGTTTGAGATGTTATATGGTCAACGGGGAACGTTGTCACTTTGTAATTATTAAGTAATTGTTCCACATCTCTAAGATTTTATCGATAATACCTTTCTTTTCCTCGGAAAAATTGGAACATTAGAGGTGAAGATTTGTTGCGGTATTTGAGGCTTGAAACTGATGCGCTGCTGCTACTCTCTGCTTGGGACGTCGTATTATTTAAGGTTCTGTCGCCGTGTCTCGGTTCAAAGTCAGCTTAAATTCGACTAAAACACAGGTTAGAAGCTGCTCTATGTCTTGCTGAGAACTTGCCATGCCCTCATGTAGCGTTAGCTGCCCGAAATATCAGAAAAGACGGTGTAAACAGAACTTTGAACAGGTTCGATGACCTACCAGCTCCAAAGCACATGGTTCTACCAGGTCGTAATATCTCGCACCATAATTCCTACCATTACGAGACCCTCTTACAATTCGGGAGGGAAAACAATATAACATGCATAATTCTATGGACATCGAGGTTTATACTTTGCATTGAATGTTTTTCTGTGATAGAATATCACAAAAACCCTTTGAAACCTGCAACCGGTATCCACACCCGATTACAAACAGTAATGATGAAAACAAGAAAATGACTAGTGGTTATACCACTCGACAGCTTCGCATAAATATTATTCTAGCATAAATGACGTTTACGTTTTTTATATAGATTGATATTTTATCCTATTATTGAAACTTGCAACACGCATTCAAAAGCGATGATCACATCCTATGGATCAAATGCATAGAGGAGAGGACTTTTAGAGAGCCTTGGTGAGAGACTCGAATAAATGATATCGTGCCTGAGTTTTCTTGTTGTCCCTCCAGGCCTCCTACATTCATCGTAAATAAGCACCTCTCACGGGCTTTACTTCGTACGCTAAGTAATACAGGTCTCGCCGGTGATTGCTTTTGACCTTCGGGGCCCATTGAGATACATTTTTGACGCAACGTGCATCTCGGATGCTAGAGTAAATAAGTAACCCAAGTCCTTCAAATGTGACCGGACGTTGCTTTGATTTGCCCCATAGTAGCTTGAGACTTTGTAATGTCGCTGCATTGATGGTCTTTTGTTTATCCTCCAGCGTAACTAACGAACTCATCCTTGTCAGCATATTTAAAATCAAGCATGATTGAACGCGAAAACGAGACGCCCTTTCCTTTGGGAAAGTAATTGAAAACTACAAACTTCCTGTATATAAGATAAGTTCCAAGCTTAGCTTTTATATTGGGGGCTGGCGGGTGTATTATGACTGAGGTATCAAACAGTGATACAAATCTGTGACTTGAGCGGCAAAGTCTTCTTATTGTGATGCCATACATGTCGCTATCTGTTCCTAAAATTATCTGATTATGTCCCCTTGTCTTGCTTTTTAAAAGTCAGTAAGATTAAAACTACAAAGAAGAGTCTTTACTCTTTGACTTACATATGTTTTAGCTAGTTATTTGGTACGTATGAAACAGCTTTATGATAAGTTATTAGACAAACTATGCGCTTTCATTTATGGAAGTTAAACAACACATGTTCAACTTTGAAACTCGTCGCGATGGCTGAAACCCTCAGACTTCGAATTCCTATAGTAACTATATGCCGAATATGAACGAATGACAAATATCGTAATAAACAAACTAAATATTCGAAAGCATTTGGACGCCCCTCCCTGTGCAAGTGAAACACTATGAATGTCACTACCAATATTTTTTACTTTCATATCACAAAGATAAAGCAATAGGTAAATTGAGGAGTGTCCCAGTGATTCTTGACCTGACTCTGTTTCGATTTTTTGCATGGAGATCGACGCTGTGTGATGTTTCTTCATTGTTTAGATTTCTTTCTCTGGTTTACTGGAGTTTCTTCTCGACGAGCTATGCCACTGTTTGACCAAAGAAGCTTATCATGAGAAAACTTTTAAAAGGCGAAACTTGGGAGCGCAGTCTTTGACAAAGAGATTATACAATGTAATAAACTACGATTAGAAAGGAAATTTTTGTTGAAAACACTAACTTCAGAACACATTAACTTAGGAATACACTTCACAAGTTTTCTTGATAATTTGTATAGCGAGCAAAATTGGAAGATATATAAATGCGAATGGCATGTAGTGTTCAGCAGAAGTGAGGAGAGGGATGTAGCACAGGGGGTAGGAAGGTTTAGTCAAAGGGTGCATCTGACCTACACCACTACTCCATTGTACTTGCAGGGTAAAAAATTTCCATGTTTACAAAAGTAAAGCATTTCTGCTTCGTAGCTGATTTCATTTGAGCTAAGACATCGCTGCTCGTATCTGTTGGTATTTTTATCAATGCGTGATGGATGCGTTCCTTACATAAATATGACAGACTCCAAACTTACAGCCCTCTCAGTTTGGTGTTGTTACTGAAAATAACTGATGGTAATTTCTTGAACTGGTTGATCTGCGGCAACCTACCAAAAGTAATAGAAAGGGGTTTTAATTACGTTTTGCTTATCAACATAGTGCGGGCACCGTGTATGCTCGAAAATGACGTATATTTTAGAGTTATAATTTGCTAACAAAGTCATATTGCCTTAAAATTGATGTCTTCTGTCCGGTTTTACATATAGAGACCTAAGATTTCACACTGTAATTTAGAGCAGTCCTCATTATGATCCAGGCGACATTGATTGCAGGGAGGGGGAGTTTAAGAAATACCAAGTCAAAAATTGTCTGAATAGTTTGTTTTTTTTTTTTTAAACTTTATATTCACAGTTTCCTCACTTGTACCAGCACGATGATGACGCCATGTTTAAACTTATTTCGCTGATCAAGGTCTAGGTGTGAAGTATTTTTCCTGTTTAAAGCAGCTTGTAGAATGGCTGAAAATCAAAAGAAACCCGGCATGTTTGTCATGTGGTCGGGCTCTATTAAGCAAAATGTTTATGCTTTATAGGTAGTGATATGTATACTCCCTGTGATTTTGATGTCTCAAGGGATGGATGGGGAGGAATGTTATAATAGAGAGTCGTCCACAGTGGAATAAAAAGAAAATTTTTCGGCAAAAGAATTAATCAAAGTGCTCTGTGAGCAAACTCGGGAATTGACACATGATTTTTTGGATTATGTCTAATGTTATCTGGTTTAGGGAATTTTGTGGTTGATTGTCATATCTAGAGTACGAGCAGTAGTTCAGTGTTCGCTAATGTAGCAAAGAAACAAAGTAACGTTGGGATAAGAAGGCATTACAATTGAAATGATCATGTTATTGCATTTGACAAGGGTGGATGATGTCATGTGTTTTAAACGTATATCATTTCTCTTTCTGGTTCAAAAGAAAAGGTTGGAAGTAAATGTTGGTGAAAAGTGGAATTTACTGTCTATCATTATAAATATTAGAAAATCAAGGCAATACTGTCTTAATGAAATATTAACGATTCCCTCTTTATCAAATGAGACAAACGGGAACGAGTTTTGAGTGATATAACTAAGCCAAGACTGCCACCGTCATTTTGTATCTCCGCCTGGGTAGATTTTAGTCACGTGCTAGGCAACGTATAATCAATAACAAGATAGAATTTCATTTCAGGCCTATTTATCGATTTTGTGGTGTGTAACTTTCGCATTTTAGTAGGTATACGTAATATGTATTTTGAATCTTGAAATTGTCTTGAAACGTAAGAGAAAATTGTTCTATTAAAAATTCACTGAAAATCGGTAGCTAAAATTGTTTGTTTGGGTGTTATTTGATTTTCGTGTTAACTTGTAACTTCGTTAGCCGCCAGCATCTTCTGTTGCTTCACACAGGAAAAACACAGGATACGACACGTAATGATCGATTTTGTCTTCAATCTCACGCCGTAACAGGAAAAGCTTTTAAACATCTGTAAACTCCGAGTGCTTCGCAGTAAGTGATATTTTCAATGAATCTTCGAATTGTTTTCAAGTTTCAATTTTATGAAAAACGAAGGTTGTTCTGTTATTTCAGTGTGAATCTTTGCATGCCTGCCAGTCGCTGGCGCCGCTTGTTGAAACTAAAACGAAAAAAAAACTCTTTTAAGATTATCATTGGCTTCTTTGTCACCCCACCACTATTCTTAGCAACAAAGGTCGCCATTTTGTTTGTTTATTGCTCGCCAAAAACTATCAAATGCACTCAAAAGCCTAAAATCGAAAAAAAGTTTACAGGAATCGACCAATCGAGCGAGCGAGCGAGCGAGCGAATGCCATTCCCCACATCGTATCTACAACTCGCTCTTGCGCATGCGCGCAATTCACGAGTTAAAAACTGAGAAAAAGCCTCCTGATAATTGGGAAATGAGGCGGGACTCTACTCATTGGACCCTAATTTACACGCTCAAAAACACTGTATATAAGTAGCAGAGGTACAAAACCAAGGTTCTAGCTCCAATTGGGCTTGTCAGCTTAGTTGATAGGGCACTGTACCAGAATCGCGGAGGTCATGGGTTCAACTACGTGAAGGCCAGGGCCCAGTTGTTCGAAGGTCAATTAGCGCCAACCCAGGATCAAATTTAACTACAGGTTTCTTTATTTCTTTGTTCAAATGCCGTTTAGGGATAACTTTCATTTTTTTTAGAGCATGCAATAATCAAATTTTGGACAAAGATAATCAGACCGGATTTTCTTTCAAAGCTTTCAGATCTTCTTGGGTTATCTTAACCCAGCTTTGAACAACCCGGCTCATTAATTTTGGGCTTTATTTTCACAACTGCTTCAATAGTGTTCATTACCGTGAGATCACTCATCTTCAACTTCAACATAGTTTCAACTTTGTTGAACTTGAAAAAATGTTTTGGCTGGAAGGAACCATTTTGACACAAGTTGAATTATATTCATCATTTCAATTTGATATTCAGCCCAACAAATTAGTACTAAAATGCTTAAGGTTTAGCTTAATCAAAAAATTTTAAATAGCCCCTCAAGTCTGACGTGAAACAGCTTTGAGGTAAATGAAAATACGAATGACTTGTAGGTATACCATGCAGAGGTACAGCAGCTCTTCAACGTCGTATTAATAGTATTCTATTGTATTAATGCCCACGACCAAATTATACCCGTATGATTGAAAAAAAGACAACTTTGTCAGTTAAGTGCTGGAGTAAATTGTCCCTTCAGTATGGACTTGTTTATGCCACCCACATGGTCATATGGCCCCTCTGTAGCTGACAAGGTGGAATTCAAAAGTTGAGCGAGACTTACCGGAAGTTAAACTTCGACTGGAATTCCACTTGTCACCATACACAGAGGGATTACGTGCCCTCCCTTGGACCCCACTCTGTTTTCAAAACTTGAAGCCCAGTGGTAGTGAAGTAAAGATTGAGTTCAGTTAGGTGCAATGCTCTCTAAAGTAATCCCTCTGAGTATGGTGACAACTGGAATTTCAGTCGAACTTCAACTTCCGATAAGTCTCGTTCGAATCCGTATTCAAAAGTTTGTATCAGATCCCCTGAACCAAATGCACGGTTGAGAGGACTCATAAAAAACCTTATTGAGAGATTCCAAAAACTGATGTCCTGCCCGAGTTTTCTTCTTGTCTCTCCAAGCCTCGTACTTTTATGGAAAAAGAGCGCCTTTCATGCGCCCTTCCTCACGGGTGGCAAAAATAAACCCCTAGTGGCCAACTAACAGTTCAAAGCGAGTGTTTTATGAATTAAAGATAGACGAATTCACCGGAACGTAAAGATCGCACGGGGTGACAGCGCCGTCACACTCGCCTGCAGTGAATGATGTGGCCTTCCACTCAACGCATCGGAAAGGATATCAGAGCAAGGTCTTATTTTTTCAGTCGAAGGGCGGCCGATGTACTTCCTGAGACTTGCTTCACTGCGATGACCGAAGATCGCTATGATGAGCTAGCCGCGATGAACAGCAGCGTGATCGCAGTATGAATTTGAATAGTTATGCCAGTTTGGTTATATTTTTCATCATTCTTGTTTGTTCTGTTTTGTTTTTGGTCACGAAACTTTACTTACTATACGAGTGTTCGCTGTGTTTTATTTTTATTACCGTACATAAGCTTGCCATCTAACTAAGCTTGAAAACCTCTAAAACTCGGACTGTCCATTTCGTTTTCTCAATGAGGATTTTCGTCTCTGCTCACGCTATAATAACGTAAATTACGGCGCCCGGCCTTTTTAAAAACCTTTCTTTGGTTCTTCTGTTGCTACTTGCCGGCTCGATTGTTCCGAAATTTCACTTTCAATAAACGAAAAAGAGTCAGAGAGAAGTCCCGGAAAAAGTCAAACATAGTACAATTTGGCAGATGGCGCGACAGCTTTAGCTCTGCTCTATGCTCTATACTCTCATAGAGCACGCTCTTTCAACTAATGACAGCACGCGTTATATCCGAACTTTATCATAAATTCCTACTGAATATGTGCTCTGGCAAGTCCTCCAATTGGTTGTTGTCCAAACGCCTATCTGCAAATGACGACAGTTATAATTAGTGTGTGTAACAAGTATATTCAGTTGCTTTATCAATCTAAATGCATCATCATTATCATCATTATATTTAAGTAGCTAGAGATGTTTTGGGTAAAAAACAATCAATCCATTTCTAAATTTCGCTTCGATTATTGACCTGACTCTGTTTCGATTTTTTGCATGGATATCGACGGTGTGTAATGTTCTTTTATTGTAAAGAGTTCTTTATCTGGTTTACTAGATTTTCTTTTCGAAGAGCTATGCCACTGTTTGACCAAAGAAGCTTATCATAGGAAAACTTTTCCGAGCCGAACCTTGGGAGAGCAGTCTTTGAAAAATAGATTATAGAATGTAATAAACTACGATTAGAAAAGAAATTCTTGTTGAAAACACTGATTTCAGAGCTCACAAAGCTCGGAATACACTTCACAAGTTTTCTTTGATAATTTGAATAGCGAGCAAATTTTGAAGATATATAAATGGAAATGGCATGGAGTGTTCAGCAGAAGTGAGGATAGGGATGTAGCACAGGGGGTAGGAGAGTAGAGTCCATGGTGCATTTGACTTACACCACTACTTGCAGGGGAAAAAATTCCATGTTTACAGAAACAAAACATTCCTGCTTCGTAGCTGATTTCATTTGGAGCTAAGACATCACTGCTCGTATCTGTTGGTATTTTTATCAATACGCGATGGATTTAACGCGTTCCTTACATAAATATGACAGACTCCTAACTTACAGCCATTTCAGAAAGATAGCACTTTTCAATTTGTTGTGACGCTTTAGCAAGCACATTTCATTTCGCTTTTCCAAATGATGAATTTGTTTACATATCAGTTATCAATAGCAATCAAATATCAATATTTACCGAGCCCAAGTGATCTCCAAATTGAATTCAGGAGACAATTTCGCTTCTTCTATTCGAAAGCTTCTTTACTTGCTTTTCAGACTTTTGTGCACAGATTGTAAAGATTTGAGTATTCTTTACCCTATATGATTTTTATATGAAACCATAAAATGCCCATCCATAGATGCAGAACGAACCCCGGCAAGCTGTATTTTGCTTGATCGGCCTGCATGCGTTCATATTATAAATATATATTTTGCATGCGTTCATTTATACAAAGTGCCTCACAGTAATATCACTGCCTATATGTGGACGCACGGGGTATCATGAAGTTTCGCCCCATTGCATGCTATCTAAATTTGTAATGATTTTGACGGGAAAGGGGTATCATACATTCTGCCATAAGGAGACGAGATAAGGGATTTGGAGGCGAAATGGTTAGAATGGTGGCGAGTTGGTCAAAAAGTATGGCCAAAGCCTCCATAAACCACGCACATACGTACACGACATCTGACGATCACACCTTCTCGACTTTATAGGTTTCCAAATTTCAAAATACTTATTTAGTATTTCCATACCTTTGATTTGTAGGGTACTGGCGGCCTTGAAGAATCCATAACCAGTAAATACTGAGCATACATACGATCCAGCGTGGGATTTTTGGACTTTGTCAAAGTGGAGAGTGTCGCCATTTACGACACCTTTAGCTAAAGTATTTCCAAGCTTACGCCAAGTCGTTTTCGTGGACATATGACCATCAACCCAGCAGTGAAAAGTTGCTGATTTGTTGACGGGAACTACCTGCGATTTGGGAAAAACATGGACTTTTGGTGCAACAACAAGATGTCCTTTCAGTCCACGAATTCCATTAGAACCTTTTATTCCCTTGCTGCCCTTCAAGCCAATAGATCCTTTTTTCCCTTGAGGACCAGGTAAACCGGACTCTCCCTTAAAGCCTACGTCACCTTTCTCGCCTTTTACCCCAACTGGTCCTTGCTTGCCACTCACGCCTGGGGCCCCACTTAGACCCATAAATCCTCGTGGGCCAGGGAGCCCCGGAGGCCCTGGCTCTCCTTTGTACCCAGGATACCCGTGAGCACCGGGAGGGCCTGGAGGTCCCATTACGTCGATTTTTTTGTGGCGTTGCAAGCTCGATTAAACTGATTGTTGATTTCACGGGGAACATCTTGTACAGTAATCTGAGCAGTGTTTCTTTTTCTTCTTTGGAGATCGTTATTTCCTATTTCTTTACAGTTTTTTAAATCTAAAAAAAAGTAAGATAATAAAGCAGTTGAAAAAAAAATGTCACTGCTTACGACTGTAAAACAAACTACTATTTAGTTTTTGACAGAGTGAAAGGGCTGGACCGGGAACTATTTAGCTCAAGGTCATGAAGAAGTCAGGACCAGTCAAGAAGTATTTTGTCGTATCGCTGTCGTTCTTTCTGGCGGGGCCGTACGTCATATAATAAGCAGAACTGGTTTATCATGTTAGATTTTAGCGTTTCCTCATGAATGTCACCCTTGCCTCATACCACAGGCGGAACACTCTACGAGTGTGTTGACATGCAAAACAAAATTAGTCAAACCAATGAAAGATAAAAAATAAAGAATCCTTTGAAGAATCGAGATTTTCGGATCTTTTAGTGTCATCAAGCAAATAATACTAACAAAATTTGACTCATTTGCCTTTGCTTGACGTTATTTTCCTTGATTGATTCAAAGAGGCGAAATTTCATGGCCGCAGTATGAGATGACAAGACGCAGAGTTTACGCTGAAAAGAGACCAATGTGTCCACTAGATTTGGCTATGGACGCCGTTTTAACCTCTTCTTTGATGGACTGCTCGATTCATAGAAGTCTGTGATATTTTCATTAAGAGCGCAATAAGAGTTTTCTATAACCTTAATACTCAACAGGGAGACCAAAGGCCTACTTTAATCCTGCAGGAAGCGCAACCTAACACCTGAAAGTAAACAGCCAGGTTTGACCTTTACCTCTTTATTTTCATCAATTTTACTTTGCGTCGTATAGGATGTTTCGATTACGGTTTTCTTAGACATCGATAGTAAGTTTCGATTACGGTTTTCTTAGACATCGATAGTATAGGAGGTATACTATATTGTTGTTGTTCAACTCGGTCGCTTTTTCAAAGTCAGTGTTAGGTTATGGAAACATCGGGGAATGAGTTTATCTAACCACCCGGCGTATTCATAATCCTTATGTAAACAATGACTATGCTGGTAATGTATCGTTTGTCCCTGCTTGACTTATTCTTTATCAATTTCATTGTCATTTAAATGAAGGGGTGCAATATCCTCATAAAGTTAAAGTTTTCTTTTAAAGTGTTGCCATCATGGAGTGAAATATGAAGTGGAAGAGAAATAAGGCTTCAAAAGCATTAGAACATTGAGTCTAGATTAGTCCTTAGATTGATCAGGGCTATGGTTTGCGAACACTGACTTCTTCACATCAATGTAACAACCGATTTTTTTTTTAACCTGATTCAATGACACGTAAATGAGAGGTTAGATTCGCAAATAGCCGCTCACTCACCCTTCAACGTTTCCTTTTCGTCTTCATCGTTTTCGTTCTTTGACGGTCCAGTGATTTTCATGTGACTTTCCACGTCAGAGATTCGCAGCTCGTTCATTTTTGTTCGTCTGTTTATTGTTTCCATCCTCATGAAGAGCGCAACTATAAGCAGCATGGAAACAAAAGAAAGAACCGTAGAGGTTCTGTAGAGAACGATCTCTGAGCATATTTTTGCAGGTTTCTTCGCTGAGTCCATTGTAGTTTTTCAATACTTCTGGTAAACAACTTGCCTAATAAGACGACGTGGGAAGTGATCTTTGTATTTCAACTGACTGCTTCAGCTTCCTGTGTTTCTGATCACGTCTCCGCTTGATCTAATCCCTGCGTGTATTCCTGTGTCACGAGACCTGATACGATAAAGAAAAAATAGCCTACTCTGTTTGTGTTGCGTTACCTGTTACTTGAGACAGATATGCGATTTTGATTTGCAAATCGTGCTTCAGTATCATTCGATAAACCTGAACAGCCACTAGTTTTGTTATCTATTTCAAATACAAGGTATACCTTTTAGAGAGTAGAAATTAATTTGCGGAAAAAGTGCACCAAAACTATTTCCTGTAGGTCACATAAGGGCAGATGAAGTTTCATGTTGAAAGTCCTTCGAATGCCGCACTTTTCTTCGGCAGACTGCTGCAAGAACTCGCGTTCACTCTTGAGACGGCTTTCAGTCCATTCTGAAGTGACGTGAGCTCACGCAAAGCTTGAGCAGTAAGGTTCACGCTATTTTACGTGAAACTTGAAAGGATAGGCTAACGTTTGCCGTCTCACGTAAACGCAGCGCTAAATCTCTTTACTTGTCAATCTCTGGTTCTCTCCTATCGACCATTGTAAGTAACGCTAACAAATGTGACTTAATACATTCCTCAGTCTGCCTACTCTCTTTCCACGGCATAGGGGTCGATAAAGGAGCAATGCACATTTCGTCTAAAGTCAGAAAATCTACTTTATAATTCTCGTTTAATTCCTTCGGTTCCTGTTGTGAAATTTACCGTACAAATGGCCAAATTGAACAAACTTGTAAAGACTTGAATTAGGACTGAAAACTTCGCTTGCTGTTTTACAACGAAGAAATTGTTTGAGAGAATTCAGTTGTTGGATGAATGAAAGTTCCGTCGATTAATTCAGTTATAAACAAATATCTTACAGTTTTAACTTTAGGAGTAACTTTTTTGTGAAGGATTACAGTTAATTAAAAACTGTTTATAGGTCGCGTGTCAATCATTTAATGACACACTTGCTACCACAAATTGATTTCGAAAACAATTTTTTGCTGGCAAGCAAAGTGATTTGAGATAGAGAAAAGAGAGGATTAATAAGTTATTAGTCGGCTTGACTTGCTTATAAATACTACCCAGCCGGCAAAACAAAATATATACATGAAAAATGGCAAAGAAGCTGGGGATGTTCTCGGCGACTCACGAAAGCGTTACCGCGCCCGTGGGCAGAGATAGGAAAATACGGACGGCGGTAAGAACCAATCATATCGCGGGATTCGTTACCGTGCCCTTCGAGAAAGAAATAAAAGATAATGTGTACAAAAAAGCTTACGCAGTTTTCTCTTTTTATTTTTTCCCCCAAAATCATTTTTAACCAATCTGTCCACGGATCAAACTGACATCATCTTAATGTCCAACGTAAATGGTGAAATAATATTTTCTTTAATTAGTAATGTTCCTTTATATTTGTTGGTTAAGTCGGAATTGAGATATAGCTTTCGCAATTTTTATTTGTAAGATGGGCAGACTTATTCAAATAAAACATTTCCACTGGTTTTTTCAATTGTCTGGCGCTCGTAATCACAGATATACTAATTATAATAATTACATCTACTTCACGTAGAAGAAAAAAATTACACAGAAGAGGAGTCTACAACTATTTTTGAGTATATTCAATTGCCTCCTAACCGACATTGAAACCAAATTTTAGTAGTTAAGTTTAGGATCAAGTCAATTGGTAGCAAGCGTATCTGAAGTATTTTTCCATTATCAGTTCGCAAAGATAACAATTGACCAAATCTAAAAAAATACACCTGCTGATGATATGTCAGGGCCTGTGCAGTGTTGAAAGAGAGCTTGCGTTCGGTTTAAGAAAATGTATTTATAATTCTAAATACGCCCGAATTAACTGAAAATGATCGATACAAAATAAAATCAATTCAAATACAAGGATTTCGAATTTATTTTTCGAAGCCTCAATGTTAGAAAAGAATCGTCATCACTTCTTATATAAAAACGATACTCATTCGATTTCAGTTCACAGAGAAAGTGAATATGATTCATGTCAAGCCGATCAAATGATAAACTATAATTGACAGAAACTCGTGGCTTCACAGGATCGAACAAAATCCATCCTACATACAGCTGTCGATTTTGATTCCTTGTTGTTTGCGAAATTAAATGGGATGTTTGCTCTCTTAAACTAACAGTCAAGAATTGTAAGAATTAAAAGGAAAAGATACCAACGAAGACTAATCTCTACCTCACTAAAAAAGAATCTTCTGGAAAAAATATATGTTACGCATATTATTCCTTTTAACCCAAATGGAGAATGATTTCTATGATTCAACGGGACGTCCTTGGAAAGAAGCAAACTTTGATCTTAAGTATTTCTGGGCAGTGTTCGTTGCGCTAACAGCGCTAGCTACAACGTTTGCAAACGCGTTGGTTCTTCTTGCTGTATGGAAAGATCCTAATAAGAATTTGCAAAGATCTCCGTCTAATTTACTTATCGCGAGTCAAGCGATAGCTGATTTCTTTGTAGGTTTGGTACAAGAGCCCTTGTGTGCCTGGTGGATTTTAACGTTTTCTTCCATAGCTGTTCACGCCATCGAAGCCGTGAGTTCTCTGTTTTTAGTTTCTTCCGTTTTACACGCTGTGGCATTGTCCTTCGATCGATACGTGGCTGTAGCGAGACCGTTACAGCATAACGTTACTATTACGAAGAGACGAGTCTTTCTATGGATTCTGGTTATCTGGATAAGCAGCATCGTCTACATGTCGTATCGGACGATCCTGAGAGAGCTCAACTACTCGATCACGCTGATTAATATCATATCCGGGGCTCACACTGTGCTTCCGTCAGTTATCAGCGTCTTGTTCTATATTCGCCTTTACTGCATGTTAAAAAATCTTCGTAAGGGGGCAAGAGACCTTGACGAATCAGGGAAAATGGTCATCAATGCGTACCAAAGAGAACGCAATATGACAAAGGCCATGGTGGTTGCACTGTGTTTGTTTTTATTCTGTCTGACTCCCTGGTTTGTGTTCTACCAAGTCATTGGTGCATGTCCCACGTGCGAGGAACACGAATCTTATCAAATGTACTTATTTGCAATATTTTATTACATCTTTACCATGAAATCTTTGCTGAATCCATTCTTGTACGCGTGGCGCCTCCCAAAATACAAAGCGGTCTTCAAAACTCTGTTAAAAACGGGAAGAAATAACCATCGACGAATCGAAGTGATAAACTTATCGGAAACAAGCTGAGATGTAAATATGCTCCACAAATGAGACCCCACGCTGAAAAACAACTTCATCACAGGAAGGCTTTTAGTTGACGAGGCAAAAATCGTTTCCCAAACGAGGAAAATGAAAACGTTTCCGTTAATTTAGCAAAAACATATTTTTAAGCAGCTCAATATATGGTATGATTCAGACTTGCTTCAGTTCAAGGAGATACTAAGATATTAATTTACAAAGTTTTATTCTGTACTTTTGAAGTGTGCTAACAAGCTCAAAAGCAGTCAGCAATGAAGTGAAATGTTAATAATGCGATATCTATTGCATATTTCATAAAGTTCAATGGTGGTGGGGAAAATTCTGTCAGTTAACTAATTGATTCAGCTATAAATGTCGAGAAATACCCAGTAATTATTCAACGAAGTAGAGGTGAATAGTGCCAGGTTTTAATTATTAAGCGGCAAAGCGGCGAGGCAAATATCCACCACTTTCACCGACACCAGGGTAAAAATTTTTTTAGTATTCGGCTGCTTTGAGAGGAATAGTGTTAATCACTTCGGAACAAGCCAATCAACATGTTAGATAAGCACTATTCGCCTGTGAAGTATACACTAAAGCACTTATAGCTGTTCAGAACGTTTTAAGTCGCTCGAAGAATTTTTTGGTGTCAAGCAACAATTCACTTGTGGAACATTAGAAACATCATGATTAGGGTTGATAATAAAACTGGAGAAGCATGCGATCCATAAAGCGTACATTTTGTTATTGCAAGTTTCCCATGACAAAATTCTTCGCCCTTAACCGCCCTTATTGACAACTAAATGACGAATGTTATGATAACGCACAGGTTAAGGATGTTTGAACATTCTGTTGTGTTTTATGCTCTAAAATCAAATTTACATTTAAATCATTTTCCACCCCTAGAGCTCTAAAATCAACTTTAAATTCAAATCATTTGCCACCCCTGGCGGAGGAAATGTCACAATATATACTTCCATTTCCAAATGGGTATAGAATATTGATTCATATTAAGGGATGTAAGGTCGTTTTGCGAATTTCACTGTCATTAGCCCTCTTTGAAGGTAACCAAGTTGATCTGTCCTTTGCATTATTGGCTCAATGTACGGATCATTGTTGCAAGTCTGCGAAGAATTAGCTCACATTTCATTTTGTTTTTACTGTATGTTAACTATTTGTTAAATTGATCAAAATTATGAACTGAAAGGGTATGAAATAAATCGAACGCTGATGAGGGCGCGACCGAGGGAAGATTTTTCAATTTTTTTTTCTTTTATTCAAAATTAAAGAAAAAAAATAGCATATATAACTTTCTGACTACCTTGCTTAAATTGCATTCATTCAAATTGAGTATGATACATTAAGTAAATTCTTCCTTTGCAATTTAACTAGGGATGTTATGATATTCTTTTGATATCCGTTCATGCACACAATAACTTCCCGAACTAAGTTTCTCGAAAGAGGAAGGCAAATTGATAAAATATTCCTACAACTCCATCCAACTACTTGAGACTCATTTGTAATTCATACATAACGAAATATTTCATTGAAAAAAAAAAAACTTTCTGACAGTAGTTATTTCCTCCGTGCTTCGTGCAGAGCTTTCAATTAATTTTTGATCTGAAAACTTCCCCCTCAGTCGTAGGGGGCAGAAACGCAGGAAAACAAAGGGGAATGCCGGCAAGACAACCCAAAACAGCTGGGTGTTATTAATTTGAACTATGACATCCTGTCACTTTATGCCCTAAACCGCGCAGACGTGATAAGAAATGCATTTAGACGCAAAATTACTAGCGGTTCGCAGTTGCCTCAATACGTTTCTGCTTTTTACGTTTAAAGCCTTCTTCATTTGACTCTCTGATTGAAAGTGCTGCCTAAAATGTACCAGCGTATCTTCAAAATACTCCTTCTTATTTTGTCTATTGTGGGTAAGTAGCGTATTCAACTCATAGACCACTTTCCCTTCGAATTTCAAATTTTTCCTGAGAGTGTTCCATCTTAGATAAAGCGAGACACAAATCAAATCTTAGTGCTCGCGGTATGACGTTAAACTTGCCTCAACCCTTTGCGAACGGGAAAATATATGAATGCAGCTGAAGCATAAATCCCAGCAGAAATGATTTTTAAACTACATAAACTTGTAGCAAGATTTTCAAGAAAGAATATCGGATTTTACTCGAGCGTCGCTTCCATCGCGTGACTCAATATCATCCTTCGACTCTCTGCAATCTGCATTTCTTATCAACATAATTCTGCGATTGTTGATTCTTTAATCCCAAAACCTCCTTTCGCAACACCAAGTTTAAATGGAACAAAATCTGGGGGGTTCCAACTTCCAACCCAATGAAATTTAGACCAAGTCAAGGTAGCAAGTTGACTTTTATTTTTTTGTTGTGTTCTGGCGGTAGGAAAACAAGAAAACCTCTATTCCAGTGTCTTTGAATAATTTGAATAACTTGCAGATCGTGAAATGTTACACCTGTCACTGGATCTTTAAGTGTTGGTAAAATTTGCATTCTGTTTTTCTAATGACGTCACCGAGATGCATTTCTCAAATGTAGAAGAACATTTTGAAAATGATCTGACGTCCAATTTTTTTTCCTGTTTTTTTTTTTTCTGTTTCTTCAACAAAGTGTTTTGGTAAACCTTAATGCAGTGAAATGAAAAGCAGTATAAAACCAGCCTAAAAACAAATTAGAAGACGAAAGGGAATGTAGCCATTACTCAGCAGAAATCAATTTACCAAGGTTTATTGAACTCTGCAATTATACTTTTAAATTAATGCGTCGCAGAATTGGATGAATTCGAAAATTTTTGTTTTTCATCTCAGATAATATTTTGAAAGAGATCGAATTAAAAAAGGCTATATCTTCGCACAGTTTTATACAATGATAGCGGTATCTGACAAAGACCATAAGAACAGTATCAGGACTTTCTTACTATTCTGCTAAATAAAGATACTATACAGTATGTTAAATGTCTTATATTCAGTAAGGCACTATTTTGAATTTCAGGATTCTATCAATTAACCCTAACGGGATAATGGCCTGGCATTTATGTTTTTCGCTTTTTCTATTTACTTCCTTTTTTTTCCTAGATCTAAAGCTGCGCAAACAATTTTTAAGCATTTTAAAATATCTTTGATACTTTTGTTTCATTCCGAACAAAAACAAAAACTTTTTTGGGTTAATTTATCGCAGATTAGAAGCCGAGCTATAAAAGCTAAATTATATCAAAAACAGAAAAGAAAGTGTTAGAAAATAAGTCAAAAGTAAAGATATGAAAACGGGAAGAGATATGAACGACGATATAGTGATCTGTTTTGTTGTATTACACCTTTAAGTGGCTCCATTTTGGCGGTCCAGTTGAGAGTTTATCAAATTAAATATTCATTTCCTTTTCCGTAGTTTTCCAATTTTACAAATTCAATGTATGAAGACTTTAGTAGAAAGTAAAAACTGGTTTTTAAGCCGCAGACGGACACTGATGCTCTGACCATATCTTCTGTGATATATATATTAAATAAATATATATCTTGTTTTCTCGTCAAAAAGGGGCTCTTTTGGACGAGAAGAGAAAAGGAATATATATTTGATAAATATTTTCAAATTTTCAATGTTTTAGAAAACAGGTGAACTCATATATATCAGCAATCGATAAAATGGAACATCTCACTTTCCATAAAAAGAAAATTAAAATAAGGAAACTAGAGCAATTGGTTTCATCTTTTTATTTCCAGTAAGGGCTTCTGATAAACTCCTCGTTATGCTTTTTCTTGCTCAGTCCGAATGAATCAGTCAAACTTTTTTAAAAAATGTGCGAAGTCACTGTTAGGCAAAAAACACTTTTTCCTATGATGCCCGTCGCTCGTACTCTTAAATTACAACGAATTAGCTCTTCGTAAGCAGAAATTTTTTCTCGAGCAAATGAATAATTTTGTTTCTCTTTATTTACAGCGCTCTTTTCCTTCAAACCTGTGCTGTGCGTCTTTCAGTGCAGTATTTCTCTTGGTGATAAGAACCTTACAAGATCTCCTGTTACTGTGGTAGCAGTTTTGAACTGTACAATTAGTGGCCGTTCTGCAAACGCTTTCAACTGGACAATTGATGGGAAACAAGTCAAAAAGGAGCATATATTACTGGATCCGAAGGAGAATAAGAAATGGTCCGCTGTTGTTCTCGAAAATATGACCAAAGAAGCAGAGAAATTTGAGTGCAAAGCGAAACGTGGCGAGGAAATGGCCTCGTGTTTTGTTTATCCTGGTAAGGCATTGTGTTCTAAGCAATTCAAGCTCTAAAAATTCCTTTTAATTTACACTTACTCCATACTTTCATATTCTTTAATATACATCCGGAAAGTTCAAAATAACACCAAATGAAGAGTTCCTTTAATTTGTATGCAAATGAAGGGGTGAGGTTTTCCGCCCAAGGACACGCACATTTAATTTTTTTTCCTCCTCATAAAAAACTCAGCTGAACAAGTATGATCCTTTCCTGAACGGATTAGATCCAATTTTTCACAAGACTACGACCTCTGATAAAAGCTGGACCCTATTCATTTTGGCGACAGATAATTGAAAGAGGTATCGAAATTTTCGGGAGTATTTTACCCGTTAAATAATGGTGTAAATTTGAAAGAAAATACCAACCTACAAACAATATTTCTCGTCACTCATTATAAGCTTCGTTGCATGCTCTTTATGGGGCATAGAAAATTATAGCGTGATTTTCAAATTATTTCTACCAAAAAACCGTTTGAAAATCAGAAGGGGAGACAAGTGTAAAGCAACTGAAATTTTTTAAATTTCAACTTATTCCTCAAACGCCAGTTTCCCTTAACTTATTTAATTAACCACTGGTAATTTATGCCTGATGAAATGGCGAAGAAAGTACAAAAGTTTTATTGCAAGTTTGTTAAAATGTTAAAAGGCTCCTGAAAAATTGGTCTTTTTTTATCGAAAAAGTGGTCGATATTGTATCGATGAAAAGAAATGGGAATTCTAAAACAAGAAATAAGTGTCAAAAATATAATACTGTTTCTGCCATCCTCTTGAACAATCTGAAGAGTTGAAAAGCGCCTTTAGCGATGAAAAATAAGATAAAACTGCCTTTTCCTCCCTGGATTGAGAGTCGCTTTTATGAGTAGAGCTCTCAAAGTTTAACAGCCTCTAACACCTCAATATGACTCTAGCTGTCTCCGCGATTGTGACTCAGAAAAGCACCCGTACCGAATTTTATTTTAAAATTTTGGTAATACTTGTGAGGCGTGGGTGAAGACTACGGAAGAAAGGTTTTTACGAATTATATTTTTATAGATGACAGTTAATAATGAAAATGGGTTAAGAACCTACAAGAGCCATTCAGAGGAAATAGCCGCTGAAATTTTCCAGTCTCTCCGGCGCGTCCTTAAAATTGTTTTTCTTTCCGCTGATATTATTCTGTTTTGCGTCGAAAAAAAGCAAAACATCACTTACAGCCGAGAGGAAAGTAGCCTATTAAACTGACGTTACATCAAAGCATCCTTTTTTATTTTCAAAATTCATTTATTAATTCAATCATGTGTTTTTCTGACAACTGTCCATTTATCTATCCTTCCATTCATTACTCATCCATTTTTTCATTCAAATTTTCGTTATTCCCGCTCGCTGGAATTCATCCATGCATTCATTGATATATTCATCTGCTGTTCCTTACTTCGTTCTTTCGTTCAATCATTCATTCATTCCCTAATTTAATTATTTATGTATTCTCCACTTATTCAGTCATTTAATCCTTCATTTATTTGTTTTCTTAATGGCTATTTTGTGAAGTGATATTTTTTCACTTTTTTTCACATTTCCTTTAGATTTGTTTTTCATATTTCATTTTTATAGTTGTTTTTGTCATTCCACATTACTTTTGGCGAAACAGATCACTCTCACGATGCTTCTTCCCACTCAGGTGTATAAACAGATTACAATCTCATTCAACACATACAGCAAAAGTCTTTATTGCTTCAGAACTCAGAAGGTGGTATGAGTAATGGCAAGTGGGTCACTTTCCTCATATACCCTCTTACCAATTTTATTATGCCCTATAGCCAAACCAAATGTGCAAACGTCTGATGCGGCTGTCAGAATAGTTGACTATGGCAATACACCTGAATTAGAATGCAGAGCTAATGGATGGCCGGTTCCTCGTGTTTCCTGGTGGCTGGATGGTTCCGAGATTCAACATTTTGACGACGACTACACGTACATATTACGTCGATATGGTGAGAACATACTCTTCATGAAAATAATATCAGTGACAAAGAAATATCAGCATGCGAAATTTACGTGTCGTGCTGATAACGTGTTTGGTACGTCCGAGAGGAGCGTGGAAATCCAAGTGAGACGTGAGTAAATGACAACTTTTTATTTTACATCATTCGGGTTTTTGTTATCTTCTTTCAAAAATTTTGTGATAGCAAAATATTATGACTAAAATTCTTTGATAGCAAAAAGAAAAAAAAAAACATAGAGAAAAGTTTGTCAAGAAATCTCGGGGTGGGTCTTACTTCATGGTGCTGACGTTAATGTACAGAAATGAGAAAATATTACGTTTAGCTGAGGGAAGTGTAAGACCAAGGAGTTGAATGCGGCAATTTCTCACCCCATTGGTATTCCTCGATGCTCAAAAGGGAATTTATTAGGGTTAAAAGTTTGTTGTAGTAATTCAAGTTCTCATCTCTTCGTAGAACAAAATAATTTTCTTTTATGAGTCCTTGTCAATAATTTTTAAGAGATTAGGATCTTTCCACTGTTTGCAGGAAGAGCAGGAATAAAATTTGCTTTATTTCCATCTCTTTTCTATTTTTTAGGAATTGATATGATCGAATACGGTTATCGTGAAAGGCTTCCCATTCCAGCAGTGTTAGGAACGAGTACTACTCTTGAGTGCATCTGCTCGGAGGAAAAATGTTCAGAGGATACCACTCAGTTTTATTGGAAACGTAATGGAACAATTGTCAACGAAACACTCAATATCAGATTATCTCGTGAGGTCTTAAGCAGTGGTTTAAAAATTGCTTTGATGATACTCAACGTGTCACGTGCAGACGAAGGAGATTTTTTCTGCAAAGTAAGCAACTCCCTGGGATTTGAAGAGAGGCGAAGAACCCTGAAGATTCTGGCCAAAGGTTGGTTTTATGAGAGTTTGTTCGTTGGCATCTTTTAGGTGATGAATCATGAGCTTTAAATGGGTCTCTTGTATTGTATCATTGACGACTAATACTTTAGAAATTAACAAAAAAAACTGCCTTTAACCGGGATTCAAAGTCTTTGAACAGGGAAACAGAAAGATCGGCAGAAACCGACAAACAGACAAACAGACAGACAGACAGACAGACAGGCAGACAGGCAAACGGACGGACAGACAAACAGACAAATCTGCCTCAAACCAGGATTCAAAGTCTTTGAGCAGGGAAACAGAGAGATCGGCAGAAACCGACAGGCAGACATACAAACGGAAAAACAGATAAATCTGCCTCTAACCAGGATTCAAGGTCTTTGAACAGGGGAACAGAGAGATCGGCAGAAACTGACAGACAGACAGGCAGACTGACAGGCAGACATGCAGACAGACAGACAGACAGACAGACAAGCAGACAGACAGGCAAATCTGCCTCTAACCATGATTCAAGGTCTTTTAACAGGGGAACAGAGAGATCGGAAGAAAAAAATAGAAAGACAAACAAACAAACATTCAAACATTCGAACAGACAAACACACACAGGTAGACAAACAGAAACGAAAAAAATTGAGCGGCTGATTTTTTTCTGTCATTGCTAAAATTGCAACCGACCTGCAAGGATTATTTCTTTGCTTGATTTTCGTATGCATGTTACATGAAATTTATTTCATTACAAGTAGTTATCAATTTCTTTACGGGAAAGAAGAACCCTCTAAAATCTGCTCTCTCCCGTGCAACGTGTGGCTTCGTTAGCTCAGTCGGTGATAGCGCCCGATTCTTGAGTATCTGGGAGGCCTGGGTTCGAATCCCGTCGAAGCCTGGATTTTGCTCAAGCTTCTTTTCTGCAATTGTTAAAATTACAGTCCAACTGTACCAGAATCATCTCTTCACTTCAAAATAGGAAATGAAAGATAGACAAACAATCAGTGCAAAAGATAAAGAGGTATATTTATGCTGGAGGTTTTTTATGGAACTTGCAACAAGATTTTATGGTCAGGACGTCCTATCTAAATATGACCATTTTAAAGCAAGACATGCTTGGGTAACTTCTGTATTTATGATCGCTCACGGAAGGGAGAGTGGCGTGGTATAGGATGACAGCAGAAACCAAAGTCTAAAAACTTCTCTCCCACGCATTTGTTAACAATATTTTACTCCTCATTATCATTTTGCGTTTGCTGGTGTTGAATATAGTGTCACTAGAATATATAGCTACCAATCACTTTTGGGAGAAGAGGGTGAAATGGTTCCCTTGATAAGTTGCACTTACTTTTTTTCCTATCTTTTCAGAGAATTTTCGGATTTCTGCAAATCCAGCTAAAGCGTTTGTAAATCAAAGATCTCCTGTCCGTCTGACCTGCAAAGTTTCATATCCATCAGAGCTACTAGAGCCGGAGACTTTTTGGATCTTTAACAACACTAGGATTCACGAAAAGTCCGCACTGCAATACTACACAAAATCATATGGCCCTCGAGAAGGAACCAACTCAACAAAGATGGTTTTGTTTCAGCTTCAGATATCTAATGTAAGCGATCAATACGTTGGTTGGTATATCTGCGCTGCAGATTTCAAAATAATTATTGTCAAAGCGAGAGTTTCCGTCACCCTCGAAGGAGAAGAAGCCGATGGTATGTTTCAAGCATTATATGTTCTTTGTACATATGGCATTTCGTTCATCATCTGACCGTCTTATTTCATGTTTTATTCTCGTCAGATGGAATTCTGTTGCAAAGTTTTCCTACTATTAAGAAAATTACTATTAACATTCAAATAACTAATTGTGCAGTGAATTTAAATAACAACTATAACATTCAAAAATTTTCATTCGACATTTTTAATTTGGTTCATGAAAATTCAAAGAGCAGGATATATAGTTAAAAAACCTCAGTTGAGAATTCCATGTGAGTGCTATCAAGGTGCATACTCTGTAGTCTACAAATAATTGAGGGATATCAAACAAAACTGAGACAATGAAAAGACATGATGTTAATTCAGTTTAAGGTTACACGGCCCTTGTATCTACTTTCAGTGGGCACTATATTTTTTTTCTTGCCAATTAGTGTTCCTTGTGTTTTCGTTTGTACGTTCAGTTGTTTGTTTGTTTGGTTGGTTACAATTCAATTGATTAATTTCAAGCTGAGCATATTTTAATCTTTTTAAGACTTAAGAAAAACGATTTTTTTTTTCTAGATAAAAATGGAATTGCCGGCGTTGAGTCTAGTGAAAGTCCGCTGGTCGCCATCAGCTCCATTACCGCAGGCGGCGTTATAATGGGTTTCATTGCAGCTTTGTTTGCCTACAGACTTTGCAGAAAAAAGCGCAGTGATGAAGAACCATTCTTTGGTATAGTTTTTTTATACATAATTTTTTTTAATACGACTTGACCCTAAAGCTAAGATTAAAAATAAAATGAGTCTATTTGATTGAATAAGAGTGATCATAACATAATGGTAAGGCTGTAATAGCAACATCTATGTTTCGATTCTTACAGACTACGGGCAGTTCCTCCTTTTCAGTAAAGTCTGTTGCTCAAGAGCAAAAATTGTCAGCGGAAAAAAATTGATGCAAGTGCGCCGCGTGGAAGTCTGGAAATGAGGCCAAAAAAACTACGAAAACCTACTATTCATACGCCTTGCTCCCAGAGTTCCGCGCGGCTCGCTAATATCATACGAGAGACAGCTCGTGTTCTACGATTCTTGCACATTTAGATTATTATTACATTTATTAAGTTCTCATACTAAGTTTCAAGTTATTTTTGAGCCTTTCTCACCGTGAGTTATGGTCAGTGGAAAAGGCTGATGTTCAATTCTTCCATTATTTACTTGCGGTCCGTGGCACGAGAGTAGGGTAAACAACAAAACTGGCCTGATAATGCGCAGGAGAAAACTCGCAGGGTAAAAGTATTGTCCTTTATCTACTCCAGATCTAATTCAGAAAAAAATATGAAACAAAGTAAGACCAGCTAAGACAATGGTCAAAAGTCTTAATTTCAGATATGCCTACAAGATAAAGGGTCGTAACTCGTATGCTTGGGGTATGGTCAATTAAAAGAAGAAATTTTTACGGTAATTAAAAATTTTAACCCTAGTTTACCCTACCCGATTGTTTCATTTACCAGAAACTCCAGTCAATGGCCGCCAGTTTAGGTACGATGTTTTTGTGACGTTCAGCAGCCAGGACTTAAACTGGGTTAAGAAAGAACTCTTGCCGCTCCTAGATAAGCATAAGCTTAAGTACTGTATCCATGACAGAGATTTTCAAGCTGGGAAGCCTGTGGTGGACAACATGGCAGAGAGCGTGTACACGAGCCGAAAAGTTCTGGCTGTAATGTCCCATAACTACATGTCGAGCAAATTCTGTCGCGGAGAGCTAGAGATGGCGCTATATCGGAGTACAGAGATGGGCGACTCTTCTGTTATTGTGGTGCGTATCGATGGTGTTGATCGGAGCAAGCTGCCTAAGGCCCTTCGCAACAGAACCTTTCTGGATCATCATGACTTCACTGAGAGGAAGAACTGGGAAGAGAGGCTGATAAAGCATCTCAAGCCACCTCCGCTGGACAAGAACTCGGAGAAAAAAAACTCGGAGAAAACCTATTCCTTGTTACGTAACGTTAGTGAAGCATGAAGTAATGAACAAGGTATTTTGCCGTTTACAAGACACTCTTTGTAACCATTAATTCTTTGATAGACACTTTTCGAAATAATCTTTTACGGCCACGATACCTGAAACGACAAGTCACAGCGACGCAACACATGAACAGGTCGCATCAAACAAGCGCTGTATGCCAGGAAATTGCTTTGCAGATCTTTATCCCAGAAAGGTTATTCTTTTTCCTTGAAGCCCTTCGTTCAAATTCAACTAGTCTTAATGGGTGCGATGATGGCAGAGCGAAAATGGAACTTAGTTCAACGTAATTAAGGCACGAACTTTTTTTGATGCTGTATTCTGATCGTCCGATGACTTCCGTATATCTTTATTCTGGCTGCTTTGATGTCTAATTTATTTTAGACTGTTTATCCTTGATTGTTCAGTATGAAACAAAAAACTTAGTGGAAATGAGGATCTGTAGTATTAAGCAGTTTGACAGTCATAACTTGATCACACTCGTTTTCCCAAGTTGCAAGGCCTGTGATGCAATTTGTGGAGTATCATGGAGTATGCAGCTTTTATCTGAGTCTATCTAATTACTATGGGTTTTTTTGTTGTGTCATGAACGGGTGAAGTTTACGATAGGAGTGAAGTTAGTTACCAAATAGAGCAATTTTTAATCGAGTGGAAAAAATAATCCGGAATCGCATCGGTTTTGCCTTCCTTTGCTCTGTAAAAGGTCTAGATAACTCGGACCACTCTCTTCAGAGTTTCGCTTCGCTAGGCTGCTGAGTCTTTGAGAGAGGATTAAAAATTGAACCAAAGCTCTAATGTAGAACCCCGATGCTAGATGTCTAAAACAGACAAGTACAAAATATCTGCTCCTCCTCTTCCTATCAGAAGAAGAAAAAGACTATCATTCATATTACGTCTGCGCAGGTCTGGTGGGGGGTTCTTGAATTTTCTTGGAGCGAAATAATAATTGCTTGGAAAGTTTTCCATCCACCTGAAAATATTTTGATATCTTCGCTGAGGTGATTTGCAAAATTTCGTTCAATCTTGATAAAAATTGTTCCTTAGGAGACCCAGTTTCCACGGGGCATCTAATCAAATTGTTACCAATGCCGGCCACAAGTAGCCTTTAATAATTTCATACTAACTCGCCCGTTTTAAGAGCACTATGCAATAATTTTTATATATATAATGACATCATAACGTTGTATCTTAGTATGTAAAATTTCTTTTAAATAAAAAAAATTCGGGCAAATTAACTCGAAAATATTGTTTACCCCTCCTCCCCCCTCCCCCTGGAATTCGGGTATAATTACAATGAATCCCGATCATGTTCTGGCAAATTATACCCCTTATATTAACACACACGACCCACAATTCCTCCATTCGCTCTTTTGAAGGGCTAACACTCGAAATGTCAGCTTTGAAACTCTTTGCGGTGGCCAATTTGCGTTATCAACTTAGTTGATAAAACCAAAATCATTTTGTCAAACTCCCTTCCGACGCGGCATCACAATTTCTTTAGAGACTTACCCCCTCTAATCAAACTTTGGTTTAAGCTGCCTCTATGAAGAAAACAAATTTAAACCTTGGCTGTTAAGATATGAAAATCATATGTGTGCACTGCGATTGAAGAAACGAATATAGAATCGATCCTCGCAGTTATGAACACTACTGAACTAGTAGTTGAATTAAGGCCTTAAAAAGATTCAGCCGGTACGGAATTTGAACCCATGACCTCTGCGATACCAGTGCAGCGCTCAACCAACTGAGCTAACAAGCCAACTGGGAGCTGGTCATTATGTTGGATTCAAATAAACCTTCCAAACTGTGAATACGGTGTACGGCGTTCAGATGAGAACAAATAGTGAACTTTATTTTTGTGCGTGCGCGGATTTACATTAAGTGAATATCGGTGAATGGAATAGGGAGTTTATCATAGAGCACTCACGGTGACCGCGTTTGGGAAATGTGATTTTAAAAACAAGACATGGTGTTCTGCAACTGTGTATTGCATAGATATACCAATATAAACATGGGCCTAACAAGATAAACTATAAGTTTATTACTCAGTCTCTACAAGAGAAACCAGTGCTTAAGATTCTCACAAGTAATTTTAAACCTATGGTCTGTCCCAAATGCACTCTCCGGAATTTGTGCACCAATTAAAGAGGTCCACTCCATCGCCTACATACATTTACAATGATTAAATAACCATCGGTCGGTTGATCCCCTTTACCTTCTCTTGTGCACCAATTAAAAAGGTCCGCTCCATCGCCTACATACATTTATGATGATTAAATAACTATCGGTCGGTTGATCCCCTTTAACTTCTCTTTTCCTCGCTTATCTTCACGAACATTGTTCTTCCTACCAAAATCTTATTTTGTTTACCCTGGTTTGAATATAAATATTACGCGACGATCTATCTTATTTACACGTCGATAGGTGTTCAGTAAACGTACATTTTCAAGAACTTCATTTGGTCAGTAGTGTCATTGGGTTAAGGAGAATCCCAGAACAGTAAGCAGCAAGGGGGCATAAAAAGCCTCATTACGTTTCTTCAATAAAAACAGTACTGCATTTTCCGGGTTCTAAAAAAGATTTCGACGTTCATGTTCCAGATTTAACTATAACTTGCACACTTTGTGGTGTGATTAAACAATACTAATTACCTAAAATATGTACAAAAAAATATCAAACTGCAAATTAAATCGTAGAGTAAAATCCCTGACGCAGCTACGATTACTTCTGCTCGGTCGAAATTTACGCTTACAAGTACAATGTACATGTACTACATTGCCAAAAAATTACGTCTGGTATAATTACTTTAATTTAATTACTTGATTGCGTGTTTTCAGCGATATATGCCCTTCATGTGTTATCTTCCATTGTTCTAAGAAAGATTATCTTAACACCACGCCATAACAAGGTACGTACGGTGACCACATGTCAGCTCCTGCTTCCGTTCAGACATCTTATATTGTCTTGTATGAAAGACTAATGTTCCTGTAGCTGTTGTGGATTATAGGATGAATGATGTAATGGCGGAAGTGGATTCTGGTGATGCATATGCATAGATGGTATAGATGGGTCCACAGCAGGGGGGAAAGGTGGGTTGGGTTGTGGTGGTAGTTGTCTTGGGGGTGGTTGGGTAACTTGCTGTAGTCTTTTTGTTAAGTCGTCTATTCTCAAATCTTTTAAGTGTAGTAGGTGCTCGAGTCGTCGAATTTTGACATTCAAAATCTGGAATAAAGCGAAAATATTCAGACCTGCGTCATGCAATGGTGGAAATCAACTGTCTAAACCTCACCTCACTCGAGTGTAGATACTAGAGTTTATTAACTACTATTTACGGTAAATACTCTAATGAGCCTAGTTCGAGGCCTTGCGCAACGCTGGCCGATAATTAGTGCCAGATCCCTTTCAGACCTCCCGCCTGCTCGCTTTGCTCCAGGCGAAGAAACGTTCACGCCGCAACGCTGTTAACGAGGGCCTGCTCGCACGCTAGCCTGATTGTGTGACTAACATGTAACTTCTCCCTATCATGCCCATACTTTACCCAGCAAACAGGTAATGAGAGTACCCACGCTTATCAGGTAATGAAGTTGTTATCTTGATCTAACACCAAATTCTTGCAACTACATTTACAAGGAAATAGAGAGCAGTTAGAGAGTAGAATTAACAATAACATCAAGGAGTCAAGGGGTCAAACCATCCATTTAATTTGTCTGTTCGCTCTTCCCATTTCTCGCTGGCCGGTCCTAACAAACTTGCCTTTAAACACCCTTTCTCTGTAGATAAAATATATGATACACTCACCTGTATGGTTTCTTGAGAGGCAAGTAAAGCTTGTTCTTTTTCCTCTAGTAGCAATCGAGGGTTCTGAGGATCCATAGTTCCATTTATATCTTGATATGATTGAGACCGAGGAACCTTTCTACAAAACCAAAGAGAAACACTGGTATAATCACAAGCCCAAGATATCCCTTTGTGAGCAACAAAGTTTTCAGTTAATTATTTTTCATAGAGGTAATTGAATCGTTTTCTGATCAGAAAATGATTAAACTTCTGGCGTTTCGGTCGCATGTTTTAAACGATAAACACCACTATCCCAAAAACGACGAAACCCATCGCGATTTTCCTGCCCAAATCACGTTCGCTCCGCTCCCTCAGAGTCCACTACGGAAAATCCTGAACTAGCAGTCTAAGTGGCCAATTACGCTGCCAAAACGTAACAACTGCTCCGTTCCCTGCCTTGCTCCCGTCGCTGTCTCTTTTGCGTAGACGGAGACAATGAAAGCATGAGCAAAAGCCCATTTCCCTTGCGTCCTACCAGGTTCACCACACATTCTCACACTCATACACTTTCTTTGGGTTGCGCGTGGAAACCCGCCCTTGGGTGTATTAAAAACACTCGTTTAAAATAAAAATCGTAGTTACAAATTTCCACCGTTTTCGTGAAGCTCAGATACTAAAAAAAAATGTTTGGAGTTAAAATTCTCAAGCAATACGGTAGAGCCTACACGACACCAGCGAAGATATGTTTTAAAGAAACAAAAACCTGCAAACGTCCTTTAAGTTCACCATCGGTTAAAATCTAGAAACAAAACTTACCCTTTTCCTTGATGGGCAGGTGCAAACTTTGGTTTCTCACCAAGAGGTCCTCCTTTACCGTCTTTACTCTTCTGCCGGGCATTACCACCCCTGGGACTACCATTGAGTCCAGGTTGGTATGACTGTGCTCCATAAGAACCACCAGCCTAATAAAAAAATGTCACAATAAATGATAAATAATACTGATAAATAAATATCAGAATATGCATGCCACCGCAAAAAAAAAGGTTAAGGTTTTCTACTTTTTCACTTTATTTCCTTTTGTTTGACTTTAGTTTGTTTGTTCTTAAGTTGACAGTGGGTTTCAAGGCCATAAAATCTTGTATGCATTGGTTTAATGTGCTCATGAAGTGGATGCAAATAAAGTTGATCGGCAATCGTCATGACAATCGTCGTACCAATGATATGCTCTCCTTCTCCAAAATTGTTGCATCAAGAAAATTGGAAGAAAAAAACTCAACATCAAGAAGGGAATGTGGTATTCGATTTAAACTAAAAAAAGAGGAAGACAAACACGACTCACATCATTAACTGGGTTCCTTTGTGCATAACTAGTATTGAATGCATAACCATAGTTATTCTCCGGACCTGCAGGATTATCAAAACATTAATACAGAACTCAGAGCCAGCAACAGTATAGTAACCTACAGGAGTTGTTGGAGTCACTGTTAGTAATACTTTCATATACCCTATATATGACAGACAATTTCGAAGTCCAAGAAAATCTTGGCCATGATCCACAATTGAAAATTGTAAAGCACACCAATTAGTACAATGCCACTCACAGTATAATGATTTGATTTGAAAAATCTTAATAAACTGATGTACTGGTACTCTATTTTGGTATTTCTGGGGCTTTCGTCTATTGGCATTTGACTTCCATGCAGTCACTTCCTTAATTGGAAAAAAATTATGCAACTAGATCTTGTTTCCAACTGTATGTTTATAATTGTCATTTCAAAACAGCTCAGACAAGCTTGCAATTACATGTTTGGGTTCATCACAACATCATCTAGGCACAACATCACCTACAAACTTAAAAAATTTTAAGTTCAGCATTGACCATGAGTTTGTCCCTACCTAAGTATGCCTGCCCATCATTATACAGATATGGTTCATGATCTGAGACAGGCCCATTGGGTGAGAACTCATCATACACTTGCTGCTGTTTTCTTAAAGTGTCTGCTTTCTTCTTTGCAATGTACTTCTCAATCTAAAATACACAATTGTTTTGTATCAATTTCCAACTGAGTTGCTTTGCTTCAATACTAACAGGACAATTACACCATCCGGCATATCCATTACTTTTTCCATATGCAGCCGTACTTGGGAAAGAAACCCAAAGGCAACACCCAAGCATCAGAGCCTGCTTGCAGGCTAAACAGGTGCTAGTAGTTGGTCTTTTAGGGAGTGGTAGACTGCTGGTAACCAACCATTACTTAAACCCTTGCACCAGTAAATTACTTGTCGCACAAGACACCCCTTGACTCTGACTACACTACCTAGACTACCTGAGGCTACAGCTTCATGAGCAAAATCATGTCCCATCCTGTTATCATAGATGAAGAGAACTACGCATTGTAAGTGGTGCTACTCTTAATAGAGGAGATAAAATTTTTCATGAAAAGAGCACACCTCCTCCCTCAGGCCTATGATACATCTGTTGATATCCTAATCTCTAGTCTGACTTGCACTAAAATTGTCAAGGGGGATAGAGAGGAAGGAGGAATTTAGCCATTGATTTCTACTTGGAGAAAACGGGTGAAGCTACAGGGACGTGAAATAATAAAGTTGGTGTGCACGTACATTCTTTGAGTTTTGTTGTTAGAGGAAGTATGTCACATTCATTTCTGAGACATTTTCAGCTTGAAAAGGTAAATACAATGTTAAATTACCAAGGTTGTAATTTAGTCTACAAAGACCTTGGTATGACAAAAAGGTGCAATGTTGCACATTTGGTCAATAAACACAACCAATCTCAAAATTCAAGAAACTGCATAATTCATCATATCAAGAGGCCTGGTCAAAAAAATTCATAAATCTGCTCACTTTCATCCTGAGATTTGCTAGTACAACTTCTATCACCCTAGGCTTGCACTCTGCAACCTCCTTAATGGTACTTTTTGGTACAGTGTAGTTAAGTTTTGAAAAAACTTTTCCTGAAAACAAAACACACATCAATGAAATTAAGCATAGTCACCACTTATTTTTTGACACTTGAGCATTAAATATATACAATTCATATCATACTTCCAACTCCCAAAAGTTTAATTGAAAATTATTTCAAAGAGAATTAAGGAATTAAGCATCTAATTAAAGAAACTGAGATGCTACAATAATAGTACAAGATAATTTGGTTATATCAACTGGGTTGATGAAGTAAATTGGCCACTGTAAAGAGCATCTTTAGCTGAAGTCATTTCAAGCATTAGCCCTTTATCTGAGCAAACAACAAAGGGCTAACAATTGAAACCTCACCTTAATTAGAAAGTCTTAACAGAGGCCAATCTATATTTAGCAACTCAGGTGATAAAACCAAATTACATTTTGAAGTGACAATCCTAAGATACATTCTATTTATTTATTTATTAACTTTGCCATATAACAACAATCAAAATAAATAGATTAAAAAAAAATTAAAGAAAACGACAAAAAATGACAAAAAATAGCAGGGACACCACAACAGCATAGCCAATTACAGCCAATAACATCAGGCTCAGCATTCTGTGTACTTACTATTCAAAGTATCCCAGTTGGTGAGCTTTTGGGCTTGTGAACTTGTGGAGGAATAGTTATGGAGTTCCACCATTTTGGGTAGAAAATGTGCTACAATTTCTGCTACAAGAACTGAAAAATAAAATCAAAATTAATATGCTCCCTTAAACTTTCCATCCAAATAATATGTAAAATCAATGGTTTTACACCCTAACATTGGTAGTAATATTCTCCACACTGTTCTCCTTACATTTCCAAAGATACTGATGAAGGAGAATTTGTTTAACAATCAAGAGCTTCTTAGCAACCATTTTCTTTACCCTCATGATCTTGACATTTGATTCAGGGGTGATAATGTGAGAAGAAATTCAAAGCCAGTCTCTTTAAGGGGATGAAGGGTGAAGCAAAATTTATTTAAAATTGTAGCTGGAACTTTTTAAACAGTATTATTTGAAATTGCATGCCACTAGGTTTTTACAAACGCAACACTACAGTAACTGACACAGCCTTCCATTCACATGTATATGCATTACTGTTTATAACATGGGTAGATCCCTGTGTGGGCAATTTCTGAAAGGAATCTCACATTTTGAGTGGCTACCCATGCAGAAATGAGATTAAGATAGTCCCCTAAGTAGTACCATAAAAGCAAATTTTTGCTGTAAATCTGAGCTGTACAATAAACAACTGTTCAGTGACCTTTTTATGATATCTGTTTTTAAACAAGGTGGAGTTCAGTTTTCACAGGCAAGGCTGATAAGTTGCTCTGGCCTGAATTATTACAGATTCCACCAAAACGAAAAAAAAGAGTATTGTACAGCTCAGTACAGCCAAGGCAACATTTTTTTTCAAAGAGGTTAAATATCACATGTAACCTTTCCCACCAAGAGATTAGGTAACACACGGTGATCAATTTCCTTACAATTGACACTTTGTGGTTAACAAATATCTTTCTATATGTCAGTGCGCCCTGTTGTTGCAAGACTAATTCAGATTCGGGCAAATTTAGTCTAAAAATTTGGTAGAGTCATTACCAGATTTTGTGGGCCCACACTGAAATGGTCCTAATCAGTACCTGTATATCTTATTAGACATTTTGGTGTGTAGTATCACCAAATATTTTTACAAGTTGTGCTGTATTTCAAAGAGCCCATGGGGCGAGTCAATATGCAACAGGTGAAAATAGCCAACTGTACAATAACGCAGGATATTTGTACTCTATTCGTGCGTTACTTGTGCTCTACTTTGTGCAGTAGGATAATAAGACTATTTATCGATCATTGATTGATCTGTACGTACCAATCGATGCCAATTGACTGATTTTATGGATCAAAGCTTTTTTATTCGATATTCCGCTTTCATTAACTATATAGGCCGGGGTTAAATCGCTGGCAATCATCTCTTCAAACTAATTGATCATCATGCACCAACGTGGCCAATCATGTGAATTCAAATCATCTAATAATTAGCTAATATGATTCGTTCGAGAACGTAAAGTGTTGACAAGTAAACATGTCCAAAAATTTTTTGAAAAATTTAACCTAGAGGCGATGAGAAAGAAAACTATTATAAATCCACAGCAGTGACATGGTACGTAATGTCAACAAACAAAGTCCTTAATGGATACGTAATGATCTTTTGATTTAATGTTTATTATAGAAACGAAAAGACGGTGATTTTTGTCGCCATATTTAGATATTATTAAGTAAAACTACCTCTTTACAGTAAATCAGCGATGTCTGTACGATTTACAGGCGTAAGAAATTATTACATTTACCTCCATCACTGAAATCTCTCCAAATGTTACGCTTTGGGCGAGATAAATTAATTTCATCGATCCAAGTGTACAATTCCTGAAGTCCGTCTTCATCTAAGGTGGTTATCACTTGATTTGGCGAGCCTAATGGACCAGACATCGCTTAAATATGACCTAAGTGTTTAATACGACCTCTTCACCATGCTTCGTAAAACACTCTGCTTACTATCTCACCCCGCCATATTGTTTTACAATCACACTGTTGTCATGACGTCAAAATACTACAGCGTTGCACTATGGGAATGCTACGCTAAATATTCAATATGGCGCCCTGAATGTTGTAATTGGAAAGAAGGTAGCTGTGTCGGAGAAGGTCGTTGTTTTATGGCTTTAAACTCTACGCAGTCAGTAGAAAGGTTTCCGTCTGATTCTTCAATAAAAGATGACAGAGACTGGCCAGATTTTGTTTGCGGAGCAGGAGCAGCTGCTGTTAACATTCTCTCGACGTTCCCCGCCTACAAAGTCATGTTTCGGCAGCAAGTTGAGGGGTTAAGGATTCGCTATGCAGTGCGCCAGGTGCTAAGAGAAGGGGTGTGGAACCTTTATCGTGGAGCTGTTCCACCATTGATGCAAAAAGGAACTTCAATGGCGATTATGTTTGGTTCATACTACAAGTTCCAAAGAATGCTTTCTCGTAATTTAACAAGCACTTCTTCAGTGGCCACTAGTGCAATAGCAGCAATGCTAGCGGGAACGATAGAAGCACTTTTTACACCATTTGAACGAATACAAACTTTAATGTCTCATCGTGGGCACAACGAAAGGTTTTCCAACACATTTCAAGCTTTCAAAGTCGTGGGAGTGCAATATGGATTGCGAGAATATTATCGAGGGCTTACTCCGATACTGTTGAGGAATGGACCCTCTAATGTGTTATTCTTTGGCTTGAGAGGCCCATTAAAGTCCATTCTACCGGAGGCAAAAACTAGTATTGGAAATGCAGCCAATGATTTTGTTAGTGGAGCTGTTTTGGGGGCGTGTTTGAGCACATTGTTCTTTCCAGTTAATGTTGTGAAAAGCCACATGCAAAAACAGTTGGGTGGAGAATTTGTGAACTGTTTCAAAGCTTTTACTGTAGTTTTTAATGAAAGAGGAAGGAGAACACGACGGCTCTTCTATGGAGTCTCACTGAACTACACTCGTGCTCTTGTGTCTTGGGGAATAATTAACTCCACTTACGAGCTTTTGAAGAGTTGTTTAGGAAACAGCAATGTTCTGAGGACAAAGATGCATACAAAAACTTAATGTATTATCTTTCTCTGTAAGAGGTTGTGTAGTTGGAAAAAGGTTACAGCTGTGTGTGTTGAAATCCGTGAATTATGTCTCTACATCAGTCCTTGTATTGTTAATTCCAATGTTCATCATGACAGTGTACTGCTATCATAATGGTAATCAGAGGGTTTGTTGGCTTTGTGTCACTATACAAAGCACCAAACTGTGCTATGATTGGTTGTTTCAATTTGTCACCTTGATTTGTGTTGCTAAAAACCAACTAATCAAACCAGAACACAATTCAATCCCTCCAATCTTCAAAGACCAATCAAGGACTCACTGTTTTGACTTTGTGCATCAGACTTAGTGTACCTGAGTAACCAAAAGGGTCTTCATTTGATTCATATTTCTCAACATCCTTATACAATGGTGTGTGGACTATACACACTGCCAACCATAGAAACTTCTACCAATTGGAGAGATTGTGTACCAGATGGATCCTTTCCAGTCTCTAGGAATATTGCTGATGTTTGAGTATTGAAGTCGCAAGTTTTCTTTTCAAGAGTCATCCCTGCTTTGCAGCTGAAGGAGTTTAAACCAGGACACAATTCAATCCCTCTTTCCTTGGAAGACTATTCAAGGGCCCATTATGGTGACTCTGTCTATGACTTTGTGCACCTGACTAACAAAAAGGGTCTTCATTTGACTCTTGTTCCTCAACTTCCTAGCAAGACAGTGAGTTGAGCGCAAGAACTCTGACCGATTGGAAGGACTTCCCATCAGATGGATCCAATTCAGCTAACTCATAACCTGTTGACCTCATCATGTAATATAATCTACATGTTGCAATATTAAACCAAATGGTACAGTCAAAATCAGATGTAACCATAACTACAAATGGTAAGAATTTATTGGTAATAGTCATTTTGTTGAGGAATATTTAATTATTTATTCAACAAATACACCAAATTATTCCTTATGGATACCGTGATGTTAAGAACATAAGTGTAAACCTGCTTGAAGCAATATATAAATTTTCATAAATAAAACAAGACCATTCTGGACTTACTCTCCATTCAATGAATAGTTACCATGTTGCTGTGTTTCCGCTCAGTAAGAGATCACAGATGACATCAAGATTTGATAGGAACAAGAAAGTGGTGCATGAGGGGCAGCAGTGTGTGTCACAGATGTTCTTAACACATTTTGATGTCTTCCATGATATATTACTGAACAGACCCCTGGCAGCAAAGACTCTGCTTTTTTATATGATAAAAAAAGACAAAACAAAAAAAATGAGAAAAAATTGTTAATGGTTCAGTCATCTAATGGATGCATCAATCCAATCAATCAAAGTGCATGTATAATTTTTTTTCATAAATGTTTGTAAATAATACCAAACTGTATTGGACTATCTCCATAAGATGACTGACAGCATTACAGGTATTCAAGGTGATGAACACTTTGCAGAATTTGTAATTATTACATCAGACTCTTTGGTCTGATTGTATAAACAAGGTTTAGCTGCTGTTTATCATTGAATAAATGTAAAATGGTTTCCGTGTTTACATAGTCTGATGTAAACACGCAGGAGGTTGGGAGAACATGAGATAAGCGTAGGAAACCACAACGCAAAGCAGAGTGGTTTCCAGCTTATCAAGTGTTCTCCCAACCTCCCAAGTGTTTACATCAGGCTATGTAAGCACGGAAACCATTTTACATTTCTTGTATAAAATAACTAATGAAAGAGCCTCTTCTTGCAACGAAGGAAAGCGACATGCTTGTTGTTGTTGTTCATTTGGCTTTTTGGCCATTTCTTGAATACTGGGAAAATTAAACTCCAAAGAAAAATTAGGAAAATCTTCTTCTTCCATTACTGTACTCAAACAAACTTAAAGAAACTGAGTTACTGCTAAATAAATAGCAGGGAGAACTCCACGAGAAGATTCAGTAGGAAAACCGTGTTTACATACGCTCATGTAAAATGGTTTTGTGGCCAATCAGAGCATGCGTACTATTTGAATTATTTTATAAAACTGTGTCCTAAACAATCCTCAATTTAGCTGAACCTTTTATCTGAACATTTGCTTTTGAGAACATCACAAAGAGGGTCAAAAGCTTACAGTGTAAGGACGATTATTTTATTAAATCAATCCTCCAACAGGTTAGCTTAAGCAAAAAATTTTTCCTCCACAAAGGAGGTTTACCCTTCTAACTCCTAAGATATGTTTGTTGTCTTCCCTTTAGCTGCTACAAATTACCTTGTAAATTAGTAACAAGAATTTGGTGTTAGATCAAGGGAACAACTACCTGATAAGTTTGGGTATTCTCATTACCTGTTTGGTGGACAATGTATGGATATAAATGGGAGAAGTTACATGATAATCACTTCAAGGAGTTAGAGGGTTAACCAATGTCCAAAATACATGTTTCATGCATTTCACCAAGCAGAGACAGCCTCCAAAACTGCTAACAAAATTATTTCCATTACTTTGGCTGTATAAGAGTTTGTTTGAAATGCTTAAAAATATGTAATGCAATAATTATTATTTAAAGATGATAAGAAAGTTTAATTATCTCTTCTGTAAACTTAGTAATTTTTTAATAAAGGGGAGAGTCTCTAAAGAAACTGGTGCTGTGTCAGGGGGGAGGGGTGGTATTACAAGATAGTCTGGTTTCATCAACTGAGTTGATAAGTGAATCGGCCACAATAAAAAGTTTCTAAAGGTGATGTTTTGAGGGTTAGCTTCTCATGGAATTAATCTCAGGTTCTCATGAAAGGCTAACCGCTTTTTAGAATCTCTTCACAATGGCCAATTCACTTAATCACCTCGATTGTTAAAACCAAATTATTTTATGATTTATGACTCATTCTCCTTCATCAGTTTCACCACTCTTGGTTATCCAAGACACTCTCCTCCTGTGTAGATATCAAGGGTGGGAGATATGGATCTTTAGGTAAAACATTGACTGGGAAGTGCTGATGAGGCAAAGTAATACCCGAAAAATATTCTGGAGCAACAAAACTTAACAGAAAAACTTCACATAATTTCCCTTGAAAGTAGATGGTGCAAACACTGCTCCCCCTCTCCCAGAGAGACCCCCTCCTCTACCCCAAAAAAAAAGAAGAAGGAAAAACAATAAAAAATGGATTACAAATTTTGAGAGGGAAGGATCCGATACAAGACTAGAAGAGAATATAGGACGGGAGAATAAATACCGGGAAAGATATTGGAAAAGAACCAAATTCCCCTGCCTTTCTTTCCCCCGTCCCCCCCCCCCCCCCGTTCCCCCTAACAATAATTGAATATTCAACAATTAAAGCTTTTATTCCATCCTGCTTTGCGCGTATGTCTTGTTAGACAATATTCTCCAAGTTTAAGATCTTCAACACAGTGCTTCTTTAGAAGCGGTTCTTGAAATAAGCCGCACAATCCGGCGGCCAGCTTGCCGCAAGCGTTACCAACTGTAAGCAAACTCAACGCAAACTCTTTTTTCTGCTGATCTGCTATCAATTCAGAAACAGTGTGAGCGGAATTAAGATACATGGATCCTGCTGTAAATCCCTCAGTAAAACACAAAGCAATAATAATCTCTACTCGTGGAACAAACCTATACCAAGAGGCCAAGAAAAAAAACAACCCGTGCAGAGATGCTATCAAGGCTAAGATCCATGTTCGTCTAACCCTGATGTAATGAACTAGTTTAGGATTGATTGCGGAAACTAAAAAAAAGTGGGACCTGCCCATGAACTTGCCAACGTGGTAAGAAAGTATATAATACGGATAATGGTCTCTCGGCTTGAAAGGCGCATTTGGAAACGCCAAAGTTGTTATAACAGCATGATTCGAAAGATACTCTGAAAAGTATGTTATAAAAAGGAATGTTATATATGGGAAAATATCCTTGGCTACGTTTAATCTGTCACGAAATGAGAAAGTTGTTGTGTCATCTTCCACGGGTGGATGGTCCTCGCTGAATGGTATGATCTCTTTCTTGCCGATAGGCTCCTTATCCAGGAGGGCGTAGAAAAGTAACAGCAGGAAGGGCCAAGGGATGGTTGTCATAATAGTACTGCGGGGTGGCAGACAAGACCACGTGGTAAGACCTGACAATGAAATGAATTAACATAAATAGCGTTTGCCAATAATGGTTAACCATTTGTTGAACGAGCACTTTCACATGAAGCATGAAGCTAAATGTACATTTATGAGTCGATGTTCTCCTCTGCAAGTAACAACTGACTCAACTTTCTTGAACTAAAGAGATAGGCAATTTTTACTCATACCCCAAACGCGCTTTCCTCTAAAGGCGAAACTCGAGACAAACGTCACGACGAGAAATCTCTTCCGTGACTTCAATTAAGGTGAAAAAAGTAAACAAAAATAAAAAAATAAAAAAACAGATGAGACTAACAAAGACGAGGACAATACTAAAAGAGATGAAACAAAATTTATAAAGAAAATAGGTTTCTAAAGAAACTGTGATGTTGCGTAGGAGAATGGAGAAGGAGGTATTACAATATCATTTGGTTTTATCAACTAAGTTTATGATTTAAGTGGTCAAAGCCGTAAAGAGTTCATTATTTAAATCTGACGTTTCGAGTGCTACTGAGCCCTTTCGAACGTCAGCTCTTTGCTCTGATGAAGGGCTAACGCCCTAAAAGTCAGCCCTACCGAAACTCTTTACTGCAGCCAATTAACACTATCAAGTCAGATCATGGAAACAAAATTTAGATAAGAGAAAAAATACAAAACAAAATAAATTTTTGTGCTACATACTTGTGTAGTAGAGGGGTCCTATGAAAGATGACAACCCTACACCAGCCACGAAGGAGCTTACTGTAATATGTTCGTAGAACGCCGTGAGAGACAGAAACGTTATTTCACTGGTAGCCACGCCAGACTCTATAACGCTGACTCCAGCGAGTCTTCCCAAGATGCGCTGCGAGCTGACGAGCGCCGTCAATCCTCCGAGAAGAAATACGACGACGAACATGATTTTCTTCCAATAAGAGATGCGCTGAAGAAACCAGGGAGCTGCCAGCTTAATACAGAGCACGGGAGTAGCAATGGATAAAATCACTGTTGTTGTGGCAACGGTTGATCCTGCGAGAATGTCCTCGGCTGAAATCAGACATATTTCATCGTACACGAACGACAAAATGCCAAAAAAGAAAAAACATACAATGTTCCTTCCCTTTTCTGTAGTTTCGGGTTCAGCCATAGTCTTGATTAATGGCGATTCCGATGTTTCTTCGCGAGACTTTTATGGTTGTCGTTATCAGTTATCTTGGTTTGCCAGTGAAGCCAAGATTGTTGACATCTCAACTAAGCACGTTTGATAACATTATTGAGCTTATTTTCACACTGAACTAAAAAGAAATACAGAGGGCACTTATTAGTTAAAAAACAATCCAAAAACAATGCTACAGATATCTCATTTTATAAAATGTTCAGAGAAATGCGCGCGCCGTGATTGGTCAGCATGAGTCCATTATGTTTCCATAAAGCACGTGCCTTACGTCACACGAGTGCACTGTTGAGATATAATGCAAGCAGCCTACGTCATCGGTACGAGCGCGCGCAACTCACAATACATTTTATAAAAGAAATAAAAAGCCTTGTTCCTCGAGCATTGTTGAGATATATAAGCACTTGTGAATTTTTAAGAACACGACGGCTCCTGCTTCTCCGCACTTCTCTCTTGTTCTTAAAAATTCTCAAGTGCCTATATGTCTCAACGATGCACTCGGTACGTTTTTTATTTCTCATTAGCCATTACCCTGTTGAGACCTTTTACCAAATATGCCACAAATTAAACCAAATGTTTGAGACGAGCGGAAGATTAGGCCATGCATAACGGACCAGTCACTAGCTACCAGCTAGGAGGTGGAGGGCGGGGGGGAGGGGGATTTGTGGGCATCATATGATTTTCAAGGGAACGGAGAGGTGATCAGTCGTTGTTAACTGAAATTAAAAGAGAAACTATAAAAATAAAATGACTGCCAATGAGGGGGATTCTTAAAATACTACAGAGCCTTAGGGGAGGGGGAAAATCAGGTTATTATATTGCGTCACAACCAAAATCAAACGATCACTCCTCTAGGGGATAGATAATGACCGGTTCCCAACAAGCACGTGTCGTACTAGTCTCCAGGGCCACATGCTTTTACTCATCACTTTTCTCCTGCCACGTGACTAAAAGAGACTTTTGCCCCGCGAACGATAACGTATGAGTTTAATCTACCTAAGGCACCAACCAGATGATTTATTCTTATTGTTCAGCGAGTAATTTGCCACCAGTACATGTCAAATAAATAGTTCATAATCAGGTAAATTATATAACCCCATTCCTTGCCAAGATATAGTGAGCTTCTGTTCATCTGTTCCCCTTTCGCATTATATTTGATATGTTTCAGATTCGATTTCATTAATTCCCATCCGCCATGCTCTGATCGCTCACAAAGAATGTTCTCATTATCATAAACTGTAAGCATGTGTGGTCCCATCCACCAGTGATGGACGGAATCGTAATACGCAAAGATATCTATCCATCAGTCGTAAGAAGAGACAACTGAACTCAAAAATTTCCCGAAATTTTTGTCCCGTTGTTTTTACGGATTTTTCTCTTTCCAAATAGTGGACTTATTAAATCACTACCGGGGCGACAGGCTAGAAAATCAATTTATTCACTCGAGTTCGTCCGTTAAATCACCCATGCCTGGAAACTCAGTCATTAAGGACCAGTTAAATATAAACAAGATTTGCAAATGCCGTACCTTTGTATTCAGTCTAGCCAGGAATGATGATTTTCTTCACTGGTCATATCGTTTCCTTAATCTTGAACACAACCCGTGGGTTTGGCGCGTGGTTAGAGCTGGTTAGAGCCCCACCCCTCCCCGCTAAGAACATAAAACTACCTGTCCTATGACCTGCAAATAGATTTACCTGACTGAATTTACGATTGGCTTCTTCGCGTTTGGTTCAAACAGAGTGCTTTAGGATTATTTACTAAATCATGGATATATGATATATCCTGATGAAGACTAGAAGTATTGCAGTCGAAACGTCGCGATCAACATCAAAAGTGACTCTATCGTGAGACAAACGAACAAAGTTCATCTCCTATTACATAGACATATGTTCTATAGTTAACATGCTGATGTTTAACCAAAAAAGAAAATGACCAGCTCCCAGTTAGCTTGCTCCGGTTGTTTCCTTACTCGGAACTGGTTAGATCAAATGACCACCACAAACCGTATAATATTAAGCCAAGCTTTAATAATTATTCGATCTAAAAGAAATACATTTATAATTCGCAATTAGAACAAACGCAAATCAAGTCTTTATCTTGTAACTAAATTCAAAAACTTCAATATAAACTTACTTCTGTGGCGGGTCGTTACAAAAGTCTCACTTTACGGGTTAGCAGATTCTCCAGGTAAGCGGATTTAGAGACAGAAAAACGATAACAAAATAACTTCTTTCTCACTTCGATTCTGCTGAAAAACTGACTTAAACATAATAATCTAACGCTTTTAAATCAATCTATTGAATTAATGTCAATCACGATTCTTGTCATCGAATAAATCTGTCAACACGAGGCAACGCCTATTTATTAAACGAAACACCGGTATTGCAGAGGTCATAAGTTCAACTCTCGTTCAAGCCTGAATTTTTTTCAGGCTTTGTTTTTACTGCTCAAGTAGTGTTCATAGCTGCGATGATCACTCTTGTCATATTTTCAAAGTAGTTTAAATATACCATAAAACTAAAAAAAATGTACACGCTTGCTAGCGTACCGGTCAACCGCAAAATCAAATTACACTCTCTTGTCAGCCAGAGGGCTATATGTCTGTTTCCTTTTTGGGCAAAATTTAACAACATCTGCTTCCTTATAGTCTCAGAGCTCACGCAATTCAAACTTTCGTGGCGATTTTCAATCATTTCGAGAAATGAATATCGTGAAATAGATCTCAGATGACTCTTTTAAATACACACGTAGATGAAAATTGATTTAATTCGGAGCATTTGATTGTCCTGGAAAATGTTCTTATTCGTTTACAATTAAAAGGCAGGTTCGTTTAGTTAGTTTTGCTCGTAAAAGACTGGGAAGAGAATTAGTTCAACTCGAACCAGTCTCCACGCAAACGAAATTACTTTACATTTTGACGCCTGGACGCTATTGCTTTAGAGTCAACTCAAATATGAGAGTTATATCGGCTTTATGGGTAACGTATCAGAGATATCTCACAACACATCCATGGAAAACTCAAACTCTGACTACTGGTGAGGTTAACCAAATTTATGTTTACACCCTTTTTACAACGACAGAATGTCTGCTTGGTCTAACTGAAGGGTCAAACCTTCGTCCGGTATTCGACTGTTGGACAGTTCGATATATCATTTAGAAATTTTTAAGCGTTTCTCGGTATACCCTTTAGAAATTGTTGGTGCTTTAGACTTCGAGTTGAGAGGTTCGGGTTCGGGACTTGGCCCGGGTCATTGCGCCTTGTTCGTTAGTTTCACAGTGCCTAGAGTCTCCACTCTGGAGTATAAATGAGTCCACCGGTAAATTGTCAGGGAATTGTAACTTTCGAAGATTTCATCGTTCAAATTCCTGTCCAACGAGGCCAAAATTGTGTTCAACTGCTCCAGCCAAGTGCCAGATTTATCGTCATTTTTTATGTCTAAGGCAAGATTATAGCCACCGTGATTTTCTTGGAGACCTTTCTCTCTCTGAGCCATTTGTTTGTGAGAGTGAACTTTTTTTTTTTAATATTAAAAGATATATCACGTTTATTCTGCTGGAAAGACTTGAGTTCCAGTTCAAATTCCCCACCCCCCAAGTGAGTTTATATTTGACATGTTTTGTGCACTTTGAGGATCAGCAATTTTGATGAACCCCCTGAATAAGTGAAACATGCAAATATTGTAAATTTTATTTTATTTTATGTTTTCACCCTGAGCTGGTGGAAAACCTCACAGAATCTTTAAAGATCTTTAAGGATTGTCAAAGACCTGTCAAAGATCTTTAAAAGCAAGGCTCTTTAATAAACAAAAGATTTTGTTTTCTTGCATTGAACTCAGGCTATTAATTAATGCAAGGTATACAGATCTATATCTAACCAATCTCACCTCTTCTTGATAAATCATTCGGTTTTTTTGCTATTGCAATGTTCTCATTTCAGCTGTGATGTTTAGTACAAGTGACATCTTGACTCAACAAATTATCGAAAAAAAGGGATTGCATCACGATTTTAGAAGAACACTTCGCATGTACATAATGGGAGTCATTATTGGGCCTATTCAAAGGACATGGTTTTTAACACTTGAGCGCCTTCTACCACCTACATCCAAGATGCAAATTCTCAAGAAACTTATAGTAGACCAAACAATTTATGGTCCTTTTATAATATTTTTCTTCTATAGCTTATCAGGGACACTGTCTGGGAAAGATATTAGTGAGATCAAGGAAGTTATTGAAGAGAAGTACCTTAGAACTTTGATCACAGGCTACAAAGTGTGGCCATTTGTACAAGCAATTAATTTTACTCTTGTCCCTGTTCAATTGCGAGCTAATTTTGTTCAAGGGGTGTCTCTTGGTTGGAATATGTACTTATCCTGGATGGTAAACAAACCTGTGAACAGCTTAACCCTCACTCATGACAGTCTAGGGGAAAAGAACCCAGACTTTTCTGTGGACTCTGATATATGAAAAGCTGTGTAGATTACAAACTTATTGCATCGTTGCATTTTAAATACTTTAAATATTACATATATTTATTTAGTTTTCTAATAGATTTGTGTAGCAATGGTATCATCAATTCCTTAATCCTCGGTGCTGAGGTGTAGGTTTAAAATTTTGGTAAATCTAACTGGAAAATATGCAGACTTCATGTAAAATTAAATTAAATGCAACCGTAACCCTAACTCATGACAGCCATGGGGAAATGAACCCAGACTTTTCTGTGGACTCTGATATAAGAAAAGCTGTGTAGAGTACAAACTTATTGCATCATTGTATTTTAAATACTTTACTAAAAACTTGTATAAGTTTCTTATAGATTGGTGTAGCAGTAGCATCATCAATGTCTTAATCCTCAGGGTGGAGGTGTAGGTGTAGGTTCAAAATTGATATTTATCTAAATGAAAAATATGCAGACTGCATGTAAAATGAATGTAATTTGCAATAATATTTCAAGGCTGACATGCCTGTTGTGTTTTTAATTTGACGATCAACTTCAATAACATATTTTTCTTAGTCTCTCCACAGTATAGCAACAATGCTTGGTATTTATATCATCAGTAGTTTGAACAACCCAATATTCCTTTACTTTTGTATTTAGGATATAAGTTACATAAGTTGTGTAATGATGATGATGAGTGATGAGATAAGCAAAGAAACATCAAATACTTAACCCATAATAACTTACCAGTACAGTTGGTTGGGGTGTGAATGCATTTAATTTTTTTTCCATTTATTGTAAGTTGTAGTGACATTGTTACTAAGTAACAATGAAATTTTCAGGAACCAATCTGTCAAAAAAATTGGCCCCCAAAAGCCAAAAAAAGTCTTTTTTTGGCTTTTGGGGGCCAATTTTTTTGACAGATTGGTTCCTGAAAATTTCAGAGACAGTAGCAACCTCAAAATTCCAATTTCAGCCCCCTCATACCCGGTGTTTAAAGTGAGTGAAATAAGTGTAGAACAAAAACCCATGGCCTCAAGGGGTATCTGGGTGAACACCAGTTATACAGTCCAGCTAGTATTAAGCAGTCACCTTGTAATAAGTGCTCAATTTTTGAAGTTCCAAATTTGTTTCCTCTTAATCCCTCTACTAAAGAGATAAAAAACATGCCAAGTGCATGTGGCATAAGGCGGGTGCTTTATGGAAATTTAATGAACTCATTCTTACCGATCACAGTGCACGCATTTCTTTGAACATTAATAATAAGTCCCAAAGGCCTATTTTTTTTTTCACCTGTATTGAACAGTCACTGAAAGCAGAACTACTCAAATAAAACTAAAAAAAACCTTTCAAGTAACTTTGAATCCATGTTTCTCACCCAGAATCTAGGTAGTATTTTTGAGCAAGATTCTGTGCGGGATTAAGTGGTCAATTATGGCATAAAGTGGTATTGTGTAAGGTTTTTTTAATACCACTAATCTGTGGAACCTGTTTTAAGTGGTCACTTTGCCATTTCCTGTGGGTGTCCGCTTAATATAGTGGTATTTGGAATAAGTGCTGGCTCTGGCTAAATAGTACTCACTATTTCCCACCTTGTGATAATTTGGAGAATTCTGAATTATGATTCATTCCAAAAAACCCTAGAGGCCATGTTTGTTTTTTGTATACTTATTCCAATCATGCCTCTTTGATTACTGGCTACTTGACTAGGGGACTAAGAGGGGAATTTGAAGGAGGCTACTGGCTCTGAGATTTTCTACACTTTTGGTCTGCAAGTTTTTAACTTTATCAGGGAAATACTTACAACTCTTGCATCTGCTTCTGACAATTTTCCAAGATAAATCATTTGGTTACGCAGTAGTCTGTAGGAGTCCTTAGCCAACAATTCAGGGCTAGTTCAGTCACAAATTACCCTTTATGTTTAAAAACACATCCATGAGTGTGTTTTTTGGCAGGTGGGCATCAATAAACCATTAGCAAGTAAGTAAAAACATGGTTTAGGGATAACGTTTTGTATGCTCGAATACATTTTCTTCTGCCATTCACTTGCATGAGGAATTTACTAAAATTTGAACTTAGGGTCAATCTTGCAGCTGAACTCGAATCCTCATACTTATGAAATTTAGTTACCCATGGAGACAAGAAAATTTGGTTTTCCCATGACCGTGTGACCGATTGTCTGGTTTACAGTTACTGTAGTACATAAATGGACTGTTATGGATAGCAGTGACTGATGTTTTGACAACTTAAGTGAAAGTCATCATCAGAATCAAGTAGGAGTTATCTTTCAGTCAAAATCTGGTTTGTTTGAACTGATTGGTCAGTTTCTCCGTGATTTTACTACACATATTGACTGTAACAGTAAAGAAGCATAGGTCTGTAGCAATCAGTCAGATTCGTTACGTTAGTTGAGATAGGTCTGTTTGGCTCGCTAACTGATAATAATCTCTCTAGGTAATTGGTTTTTCTTTGAGGCACACCTTTCCCTTGCTTTGTACTTTTCTTCTTTTTCAAATTAGTAACTTTGAATGGTCTCAACGAATTAAATAAATTATTACAAATTTCAACCTTTAATTAGTTGCTGTTTATTCATGTGCAAATTTAGTTTCAAGATAGATCATCCAAATCCAAGGAAATGCTGTCAAATTTTGTTTAAAATTAATACGTACAATTATTTCCGGCTTCTATTCATGCCTAACACAGGAGCCTCACGTAACTTTGTGTTCTGGAAGAAGCTTTCTTTGGTTCATCCACTCGTTAAACGTCCCAGATGAGCAATTCAAGATCTTCGCAAGAAGAAACTAAAATCAAACACAAACGAATAAATAGGTGAGTTAATTAATCAAGAAACAAATGCTAAATACAAACACAAAACCATTTTAAGAAAATAAGAGGCGATTAGAGCGCGCCCAAAAAATTGAATTTGACGTCCAGTTGCCGTCTGTGTCTCAAAAACGTCTGCGCTTAAGCGCCATAATTTTGGCCCTCGATCCTTGTCTTTCACGAGCTTGAGCTGACATCCGTCCAGTATTGCCCTAGTGCTTTCTTGTTAAGACAGCTCAAATGAGCTTTGCTGTTACTTACGAAGTAAAACGAGACCCGTCGACCGATCACCCAACAGAATTTTCTACGTAATATATAGGACGAAATAACAATATATGCGAGTTGAAGAAGTGATCAGTTTGCCACCACTAGGAATGGAGACTACTGAGCATCAGATTATAGGCCGTGATTGAGGGCCAGGGTACCTTGAGCTGGCTTTGTACCCTTAGGATGATAATAAGCACTCATGAAAACCAAAAAAACAATTGTTCCGTGTTTGCCCCCAAGTCTAGCAGACATTCTATTCATCTTAAAATACAGCTGTTCGTACCTTAAGCGCCTCCAGTGTGGTTAATGGGCATAGTTCATAGATGGGTAAGGATTGAACGATAAGACAAAGTTTAGCCTACAACAAACAACATTAAGACTGAAATGAGAACAACTGATTTACAGTCAAAGTAGATAGAGAAGCACCACAAACCGATCACTTGGAACGTATAGTTCACTTTGTTCCTGCAGTCAAATTAAAAGTTTCATAGCTCCGTGAATACTGAGAAATTACTTTAGAGACACTTCAACTTCTCATAAAGTTGCCAGCCGAAAACGAGCCATCCTGAATTTTGAATGAAGAAAATCACAGGAATACGATAATATAAACTTCCATAAAATTGAGTATGCCTTGGAAAATTGTTGCATTAACAATCACCGCCCATCACGCTTCTAGGGATACAGACTCCAAGTAATGGCCTGATATTCAAACAGTTTTGTTTCAGCACCAAATGGCCATCAGTCGAGTGGATTTTTCTCATAGCTTGAAAAATCAACTCAAGAACAAACCTGGACAAAAGGCAGCGTGGTGATGTCATCAACAGCAAATGGATATAACTTGTTTAAAAGGATGATCACCTCTGCTTCGCTGGCAACTCCAAGTTCTTTGGCCTCATTCTCCAAATCCTCGTACCTATTAAGTGAACAAATACTTAACCAGAGAGGAATGAATAAGATGCACGGGATCCTTCTTGATTTAGAAAAAAAAACCTTAAAAAAGTCGCACCATAGTAACATCCTAAAATGGTTCTAAATTCCAAGAAGACATTGACGTAAAAATTTCCCGAGAAAAAATGTTGCACAAGTCCTTGTTACCTCTGAAACTATTTTCAAAGCTGCAAAAATCAGATTATTGGAGGCCTTACTATTTACTATTGTTTGTAAAACAATATTTGATTCAGCTTCTATGAAAAGACGAATGTCAGACTCTTACACCTTGCGAAAGTTCATCCTGATCTTACTGTCACCTACTGCCACTCATTTTGCTTTCATCTTTAACCCTCCTTATGCCTTGTATGCTTTTGGTTTTATCTTGATTGTTTTTATGGTTTTGAATTTTTCTTTGTTCATTTATGTACCTCCTGTGTTCACTAACCTCGTAAGGTGTGGTTTTGGTTTTCTCCCATATCCTCAAACACGAAACTTACCACGTCAATCTTGGTGCTATCAATTTCTATTCGACCACAGCCTCCTTTAGTTTTTTCTAACATTTTAACTGCAGCTTTTTGTCGTGATATGGAGAATATAAACTTTTATAAATCCCGGCATTTTTTTTATCTATTTATCATCAATTTTCCTACGTTATTTACCATGGAGCGCTTTTAACATCTTCCTTGTTAGAATCTTGAATGATCTCACGGCCTGCTTGTCGCACTCTTTGTAAATCCACTGGAAAGACCGAAGATGGATCAACCGCCTGGACTTTTGAAATAAACGAATGCTTTTCATTCCTGTTCGATTAATAAAATTAAAAGACTACATAAGTCATGATTTTGGACCTCACTGGAATCTTCCCAGGGAGCTGAAGGACAAACGTTTTTGAGATGCGGACGGCAGTTGGAAGTTAAAAAGTTCTCATGGTCTGCACAATTTCGTTTGCAACGTTTAAACGACGGCCTTATAATCGATAAATTGGCGTCAAAAGACACCACAATAAATAATATTCTTCTTCCGCCTGCTGTCCGCGTCTCTTAAACGTCTCTGCTTGAGTTCTTTTCCAGAAGACGACCGCTTCCATCCAGCATTAAAAGTAAGTAGCTAACGAGGAAAATATCTCATATAAGTATATACCACACTAAAGAATTGGTCCATGCTTAGCGCGCGTATATTGAGTTATGGATGTACGCGGAAAGTTTGGAGAGCACGAGAAAAGCGTAAGAGTTGTTCGAGGCGCAGCCAAAGACAAAATAGTACGTCAAGAGTTTAATCTCTGACCATATTTCAGCAAAAGAAATAAACTTTAAGTTTTTGGTATCTGTATGGTATATACTAATCAAGAACAAGTATCCACCTCAGTGTTGGTGAAAGTGGCGAATATTTACCCCCACTTTGTAAGTAGTTGGACACTATTCTGACGAATTCCAAACTGAGAATTCGTAGCACGATATTCTCAATTCTTGAAATTCAAAGCCCTTGTAAGCTTTATAATTATTATTATAAGACCAATTGATAATTAACAAACTAAGATTCATCAAAGCCCAAAGTTATACAACTTCAGCTTAAACTGAGGAAAGATCTCTACGCATCACATTTTGAAGAGTTTGAGCTTTCATTGGTTTTATTTCCTGAGGCAGAGAAGAAGCTAGCTGAATGAAAGTGTCAGATGTATTTTGCTTTAATCTCAGACAAGAGGAAGCAATGCTTTACCCTTAGGCAGCCTTTTATTCTACCTAGATGAGCACCACGACATCCTAACTAAGGCATCCCTTAAGCTCATGACAACGGCGGATGACAACTTGTCGTGCCAGTTTTGCTTGTTGTTTGTTGTGTCAAGATGACAAACCTGTTGATCTCGGTGAGTTTTTTTCTGACTCGCTCAGCAGACCTTGCTTGAATTTTTTCAAAACCTTCTCGGATCGTATCGCACAAAGAGTTTTCAGATTTTGAAGAAGACTTCTTTAAGCTGTACAATACATAAGACACAAACCCCAATATGTTAAAAATATCTTCATTATTTGCAGTTATTGTATGATACACACAAAGAAAAAGACAAAAAGGCCAGTTTACCTAATTAAATCATAGACAAATAGAACGAAACCAGCGAGATTCTACTCAGCGGTACATTTTACTGATTCGTCTATCTGTCCATCTGAATGGGTGTCTTTGCATATGTACATGTCTTTTTACCTGTTTGTCCATGTAGTAGTCATTTGATCTGTCTGTTTATCTTATAGCCTGTTAGTTCGTTTTTCTGTCCGTTTGTCCGTCTCTTTGTTTTCGCGTTGGTCCATCTGCCTGCCTTACACTCAGTCTTTCTGCTTTCCTGTGCCTCTCTGTTTGTCTGTTGCCGGTTACGGTTGTTACGAGTTTCAAAGCTGACGTTTCGAACGTTGACCCATCGTCAGATAAACATTTCGAAAATGTCTTGCTGCTCATCGAACTCAGTTCATGATAAACTCCAACCTTACCCGTTGTTCACTCTCTAAGTAAAGACAGATTGCTCGACTCTCTCCAAAAGCGATGTTTAGACAAGCAATAAATCATGTATTTAAAGACGTAAGCTTCGCTCTGCCATAGGCCTAATGCTCGAAACTGTCAGCTTTGAAACTCGTTGCAGTGGCCAATTTACATTTTAAACTCAGTTGATAAAACCACTTCATTAATATGTAAGCCTGTTTGTCTCAGGTTTTCTGAAATGAATTGTACGTGGAAACTGAACAAACCGTCTCTTCGGAAATTGTCCTTTGGGGCCATTCTCCTTTGCATCTGGAAAACAAGAGAGAGCAAGTTTGCGCTATGTTTAAAACACATTAGCCGAATTCCTCTAGTATAGAAATATCCCTCGAGTTTGAGTGCCAGAGCCCCTATATTGTTATATTGTAATGTTGTGGGATAAATCAAGTTTTTCTTGTTTTGTTTCTGATGTTGGAGATAGAAAACCTACATGTATGATTTGAACCCACGTATGAAAAGAACTCAAAAGCTCACTTTTCTCTGCAGAGGCAACCTGGTGCCAAATAGGAAGCTGATCCTTGGCGTCACTTGCTTGAGCAGCTCCATTCTGAATGACTTGCAGCATTCCAGCATGTCGCCTGTTAAGACGTAAAATTTGATAATGTTTCAGTGTTAAAGCATCATGTAATTATAAGTAGCCGTGCGTGTGAGGTAATTACGAAGATTTACCCTATCAAAGATTATGTATATTCAATTTTATTTCCCGCATCGTTTTTTTGGTCGCTGAAAAATTAACGATGGACGTCGCCATTTTGAAAACAAGTCAGTAACCAGGCCACACATGTAGAACTACGACGGGCGGTTCAAAAACAGCTGCTGTCCTCTTTTTCACTTCTAAAAACTCAAAAATAAATGAAATACGAAAAATTAAATTATTTGTGTTCTGAAATTATTCAATTTAGCGCCCGGAGTGCTTATTTACTTTTGGTACCTCAACAGATTGATCAGTGCTTTTACTGGAACCGAATAAGGGCGTGTATTAGAAAAGGGTCGCTTATTGGAATAAAGGTGCTTACTCAACAGGGGCGCTCATTGACAAAAAAACAATTTGAGGGGGGCACTCATTGGAAGTAGGGCGCTAAATCGAATCATTACGGTAGTCGAGAATATCGTTTTTGAGGCCCTTTTTGCTGCAGATCGCCAGGAGATGGAGAAAAAGGAGACTTATGGAGTATGGTTGCTGAGCAAGATTAAAATGGAAGCATCCGCTTACCACTGGACACTATCAATAATAATGGTGTTCAGTGGTTGCACTACGCGACTAATCGTAACAGTATGTGCATGGTGGTTACCAGCACAGAGTAAAGATGTTATTCCTTTGTTTCCCAGAAGCAATACGATGAATACTGATGAAAAGATATCTATCCAATCCTCAGTAATAGCAATTAAGAAAAGGGTGATGTTTTATTGGAAGAGTGACTGTGAAATTTTGGACGTAAAAGATTTTCAGGAATATCTCTAGCTATGACATTTGTATGATTCACTCAGCGCTGTGCATGACAAAAGCATTTCTTGACGATATTACCCAAGTAACCTGTTTACGAAAGCATTGGCTTTCAGAGTAAACAGTCATTTCATCATCGCTAGCTTTCATAGAACTGTGCACCTACCTCACTCTAACACCAACATAAACCATTTTCACTGAGTTTATAAAACTGGCTCTTGTTCCCTGGCTCTTAGCACCCTGTTCTCCAGCTGGTCCACCCCTTATGGCTCCCGGCCACGCAGGAGCCTGAGATTGAGAAGATGGTTTATCTCCAGCTTCCAGTAGATCTTCCCACGTGTCAATCTTGTCAGACGTGTCTCTTGTCCTACAGATAACAAGTATTTACTTTAGTATCAACTAGAAGTTGAAGCAAGTGACTGACCTGCCATAAGACGTTCTGTAAAACTGACTTTCCGAGCGTTAGTACTTTTCCGAGACAAGGTACTTTGACGAAGTGTTATCTTCTCTCTGAGCTGACAGGGGCCTGGCGCTTGAAAGGATAGCTTTCCAAAATTTACTGAGGTGGATGATCTATCATTATTAACCACCGATGGATGGTTAACTGAGCATTTAAGTAGCCAGCTGACATAGAGCAGCAGTTTCTTTAGAGTCTAAATAGTTTCAAAACCACCACTCATTTATCTACTCATTCATTGATTCCTTCTCCATCCATCCAACCCTCATTTCATTCACTCACCTATTCGTGCATTTATTCAATTATTCATTTATTTAATCTATCTGCACATTACTCCTTCCTATGTGTGCGTGCCCGTTCTTCCGCTTTTTCATTCATCTATCTATTTACACATTACTTCTTCTTTTCTTTTTTTTTTACTCTGCCATTGATTCATTTAAAGTTCATTTAAATAAATGGATCATTTAAAAAGCGGTCCATCTACTGATCAATCATCATCGATCCATTTCTCCCACTGATCACTATATGTAAGACAGAAAAAAAACCTCAATTTGCGTCCAAAGACAGATGCCCCGGACTCAGTGCGTCCAGATCCAGCAATTCCAGGGCGGAATATAGAAGAAGGCGAATCATAAAAAAAGCTTGCGCGTGCGTTCATCTGAGGAGACAACTAGTGATCATGATCCATACGGGAAACTGTAGCATCCGTGGAGGATCTTTGAGGACCGCGTGACTGAAGTTGCACGTGGGTCATATTCCTTGTGTGTCTCAGGGGCTTTCCTTTTTGATCCGTCGAAATCACTATTTTGAGTGTCCTAATAAAGTCCTTTGACAACGGCACCTGCAAGTTAATTAAGTCTACACCTGGTTACATTCCATAGAGCTGGAAAGTGACAATGTTCATTTAGCGTACCCCGTACAACTTGTTCGCTAAACCTGATAGGACTTTGGTCATTCCCTACGATTAGTCAGAGTACAGACGCGCATCAGACGTCATGGAAAGTTATTTACCTTACGGTGTTCTTGAGTTATTTATTGTAGAAGGAAAGGCTTCCGTATAACTCACTCTATTCTGAAACAAAACTGTAATTCCAAAAGAAATCTGTTGATGGCTGTTTGAACGTATACTTTTCAAAAATATGGCCTACGATTTTTAAACTAAGATAACCTTTTTTCGTAACAAAGAAGTTCTTTATCATCAATTTTCGTAGTCGCCAAGCACTTAAAGTAGTTTTACGATTTTTTTTATAAAAATTCCCCTTTTTACCTTGGTGCGTAAATCTTTTGTCCTGAGATTATACACATAGCACAGCAAAGTGTGCAGACTTCTGAGTTTACCGCTAAAGTTACGAACATACCGATCGTGTGCATCCCTAAAACGAAACATAACAACTGTCAAAGAGAGTCTCTTTTGTGGCTCGTGATCTTTTCAACACAAAGTGAGCTGATACTGTGAAGCTATTTTTGGGCATCAAACAGCTTACAATATTAATACAAGGCGTAACTTTCTTATTGGTCGATTTCGTCATTTGAGTTGATGAGATTGACTAGTATAAAGTCCAGGAGTTTCTCTGTCAGGGGATGGTTGCCATCAAACTAGGAGAATAGAAAACTTACCAGTGCTGAGGAGCGAGGACTGGTACTCCGGTCCCTAAATTGGTTGCTAAACCTTTGAGCTGCAATAGTGCTGATGTCACAATATGCAGGACGTTTATTCCATATCATTCTACTTGCTTTGTGTGGTATGGTATCTCAAAGACTTCTTTGTAGGTCAATTAATTGAGTATCCGAACGCAGAATTGAAATTAGGTCGAAAACAAATCCACGCGGGTAAGTCAGATTAATGCAAGTCCTTACAGTAGGGACCAGTCATTGCTTAATAACTTACCTCTGATCAATAACCTCTTCCTCGTGTTCTGATTTTATCTCACTGGGGAAGGCGGCAATCAACTCTTCCCCAACCCCTGATGTGTCAGTTCCGTCAGATGACCTGAGCTTGTTCATCATTTTCTTAGTTTTATTCGGAGACACACTTGATGGCTCCGTCATCAGCAACTGACCTTGAGGGCCCTTCATGACATCCACCACCTACATAGAGATATGATATATTCTTTTAAATGCGCATGTGTGTTAAGAGGTAAAAGTTGAAGTGACCCAGAAAAAATAGTAAACACAGCAAGAATTGTTCGCCAGTGGCCAGTTAGATTTGAGATTGTCAATTCCCTCGTCACGTAATGAGAGACAAGGAAAACTTTTACTCTAAATGGCTGTTTTGATTACTGTACGGTAAAGGTTAAGTCAGTTCCCGAGCCAAGAGGCTCACCCAGCCGGAGCTTATCCCAGTTTCTTTTACGTAAAGGCGACCGAGAGTATCACTACCCTCCCCCCCCCTCCTCTTGGATGGGTGCCAGTCTATCGCAAGGATACCCCTCAGCATTTCATCAGGCTTCCCTGAAAATTTGTCGGTACCCATTTATTTTCCTGAATGGTGAGAGGCACTGTGAGAGTTACTTGTTTTGCCCAAGAACACAACACATTGACCGGGCCATAGGTCCCGTGCCCGGACCTCTCGACCCAGTCCAACGCATCAACCATAAGGCTACCACGTGTCCCGCTTTGATCATTATGACAGACACTCAAAAAGAGTCTTCGCATGTTAAGACATATAACTAACCGTAGACATGATATTCTTTTTGTTCAGACATTCTTTAAATGACTGCCCGGCTCGCACGGCTGCAAGTCTGTCTCGACTCTGGCACAACTTTTCCTTTATTTCACACAATCCCGCTTGATCTTGCAACGAGAGTGATTTTCGCTTCTTGCTTACATCAGATTTCTATTTTATTCGAAATAAATCAAAGGATAAATGAAAGCATACCAATGTGACCTCTACAAGCTACACTTACACAAGTCATTATCAATCCGGGGAAAGGGTGGGATGTGGAAGATTTTGGGGGAATAACATAATCCTTGCGCGTTTCGGAGGCGGATCAGTCGTCGTCAACGGAGTATAAACGGGCGACTGTAGAAATTTGACTGCCAATCTGCTGACAATGGGGGGGGGGGGGGTTATAAAAAGATTACAGAACCACATGGGAGGATCAGGTAAAATTTATGGTGACAAAATAAACATCAATGTTTATCAAATATGAGCAAAGATTCTGAGGGAAAAAATTTCGCATTTTAACTGTATAAATTTTTTACCCACACCCTTCCCAACTTTCTAATACATATGTCCCTTTTCTAAACGATTTCTCATCTGGAAGAACTAAAAATTAATTACACCCCTAAGGGCCTCTAAGAGCATCCGCGCAAATCAATTAGTAGGCAAATTCATTGAACATGCCTTTTGAGCAGTACTCTCTGTGTCTGTTTCTTCCTTTTTTTCCTTTTCGTTCGAGTCGACCACAACACTGACATTACACTAGAGGTGAAAACAAGGTAAGTTAGTAAGTTGGTTCGTTTCGCCAAACATGTAAGCGATGCCAAACTTGAGGTCAGACCTGCCATGCGGTACTTTATTTTATCAATAATATCTTTAATTCACATATAACAACACCATAAAGAATCATTTTCTTGGGTAAAAATAATCTGAACGATAAGGAAGGTTCCCATAAAAAAGAAAGAAGATGGTACAGGATGCGAAATATTGAACAACAATTTTAATTATAGACTCGAAAAATGAAGGCTGAAGATATTAAAGTGGACGAGGTATGACGCTGAACTCCATATTTCGAGAGCGTTTTGTGATTAGGGTAGAAACTCGCGCCAGTGAGCCACTCAACCAATTAGAAGCTGATACCAATTGTGAATTACCCTTGGTACAATCTATGGTGTTCTTTCACTCTGAGGTTTTTTTGTCGTTGTTGTGGTGTTTGCATATGTTCCTATGGCTGTGTAACACCGCAAAATAATTCCTAGATACGTTACACTCTGATTCTCAAAGTTTATTGCTATGTAAAACTTTTTAAGATCACTTGAAGTTTTTCTTTCAAAATCCAACCTTACGTGAGCTTTTAACGAATCTGCGCGCGCAATTTCTCGTCGACATTTCAAATTTTAGGTTGGACAGAAACGTATATGAAAAGTTTTCCTGCCCTTTTTTCCTGTTTTTTCCTCCAAAAAACAGGTGTAAAAGAATCTGTGGTATTAGCTAATTGTAGTTTCAGAAGCAAATAAAGGAGGAACAAAAAAGAAGAAGTGTCAAAATAGTACTTGGGCAAATAAGGTGAATGGAGAGATTTAACGGCAAGTAAAACCTTTGTGACGATGTTTTAGATTCTAAACTACGTACATAAAATAGGGAAAATTGACTCTGAGTCTGGAAAAGATATTTCAATCTCTTGGTTTGGATCAAATTTTAATTCTTTTTCTGAACACAAAGCTATCTTAAACTTCCTGCGCAGTTAGAAGAAGCAACAGCTATGTAACTTAAAATAAATGCGCACACACGAGGATCCACCCGATTAAGACGAAAAAAGTATAATAACTAACAGTAGTGAAACAGGCCGAACACTTCCACAGCAGGCTTTATAAAAACGAGAGAAACACTCGGAAACTGAGCGTTATCAATATGGATAATATTTGTTGTCTGCTTACTTTCTCCGAGCTTTGATCAATTCCAACAGTGTCGAGGACTAGATCGCGCATATCCAGACAAACGTCACCAACTGAAGCATATGGTAGATCAGCCGGTGTGTAGAATCCACAGAGTCGCTGTTTAACATGCCGGTTGTATTTATCTTTCCAGTGACCTTCGGTTAGTTCGGACTTGTAGTAACGATTTGTGCGAATTCTCACTTTTCTGTCGCTTTGAGTCAGCGACATTTGAGGCTCGGAACGAAAATTTTGCTTCAAGCTGCGAACAATGTCTGCGTAAATCTGATTCTCAGTTTTCTGCAATCCAACCATCGTGATCTTTGAGTAACTCTTTTCAAGGAAATAGTAATATCGTGAATTCTGCTACTGTTTTCAATAACCGACAAATTCACCGAATCAAACAGCCAAAATGAACATACTTCCAGTCACCATAGGGACGTTTAATGACGAATAACGTGACGATAGTCGTGACGATTTAGTAATCTGCGCCCGCAGTTCATCAGACTCGTTTGCTGGGATGAACAACAAGTCTTCTTTCCGCCTCACAAGTATGGATAGATATTAACTGCTTAGCGTGTTTCTAGTTTTAACCCGCGAAGTTTTCTCATCAAAAATTTTCTTCAAACGAGCTAAACAACAACAATAACAACAAATCAGAAATCAAGCCACGTGCTTTAAAAATCACAACGCGTCAGGTGCAACAGCTGCCACACTGCTTATCCCTAAACAACATGAAAGAACAAATCATTTTAGCTATTATACTTCCTTTGTGTAAGTTCCAATCGCTAGAACAGATCACCAAGAGATAAAAAAAAACAAGGCATGAGGCCTTGTACGTCACAGGTGAGAGGCCAGATTGCATGATGGTCAGCATTAATTTTGGTCACGGCTGTGGTCGAAATTTAAGGAAATTTAAATTCTTAAAAGCGGTCAGCGTCAGAACTTTAAAACGAAACAATTAAATTTTAAATTTACATCAATTCCTCTGCTATCATCTTTGAAGTAATGAGAATGTGCTGAATCTTTATTCTTAGCCAGGAAGAGCAATGTGGTACTGACAAAATGTTTTGAACCTCACACAATGCTGGCACATCAGCCACCAAATTTTAATCATCCAAAAATTCTTTATTTTTAAACCCAAAAATTTCACCACCTTTATTGTGGAAGTTTAGAGAATATGAGAGGAAAATAAAAATCTTATGCATGAGATATTTCATACACCTGTCAATAAATATTCACAATAATATGACATTCATAACCATAGCATTAATAAGGCAACAAAATGTAATTTGTCCATAATGTTTGCTTTGTAAAATGTATTCTATATACAAGGCTAAAAGGTTAAAAAAAAAATAATAAAATGTTTAAACCAAACGTTTTCGGCTGTTTGCCATCATCAGGTTAAAAAAAAACTCTTTTTTTTTTAACCTTTTAGCCTTGTATATAGAATACAAAATGTAATTTGATATTCAAAAAATTTTAATTTCACACCTCTATTATATCAATAATGTCTACATTTTATTCAATACTTCCACTCTTAAAGGAAAAGGATGCCTCCCAGTCACATAATTTTCATGCACAGGACTTAATATGTCAATTACATCTAATTGTGTAAAACTTGGTAACCTAACTACACACAAAACCACAAAGTGGGGTTCACAAAAAGCTGCTATTCTGATCATCACAAAAATTTATAATTTCCTGTAGCTCCAACTTATATAAAAAAATTTCCAAGATGGAAAAAAAAAAGAAGGGGAAAGAGACTTCTTCACATCACAGGAAAGCAGCCAGGTTACTGAGCAAGCAGCCAAAAGTTCAACACATTTGAATAGTTTGGATGCTCAATGGAGTCTCACATGATGAGCAAGATCCCTGATCATCAGTGATCATGAGCAGCTTAGTTTATAATTCACAGTATACCTCTTTATGCTAAAGAAAAAATTAATAGCTTCTGGCACAATTACTTGCCCTTTAAAACTTTACACCCTAACATCAAAACACAGACTCTCCCCACCATTCCCTGTACATTTTTTAAGTGCTGACATGAAGGATTTGTTTGAACAATCTAGAGCTTCATTAGTTGATGATCATTTCCTTCATTCTTTGACCTTAATGTTTGATTCAGGGATTATATTAACAGGAAAAATGAGATGTTGGTCACTCTTAAGGGGCAAAGAGTTGACCATTTAACTTCCCAAGATTAACAAAATTTTCCCCTACAATGTCAATACTGAAAATAAAATATCAAGCAGGCAAGTGATGAGAATAGAGAAAACTATCAATAAGGGGATTATTAGTTGATCAAATACCAAATTCTCCAAATTAATATCCTTAAGTTAAGGAGAATAACTATAGGATCCAGGAGGTAAGAGGGTTAAAAATCCCTGCTCTCCCTGGGCAAATACAGTTAAAAGTTTCAGAATACAAATCTGTGTTCACTTCCTTTACATTTGTTTAAAAGTATTGCTACTTCACAACTGAGCCTTAGAAGGCAAATAAGTTTCCTTTCCTTGGTCTGTTTCTACAGCTACAAGCTTGTGACTGCTATGATAACCACATTTCATAGCTGACAAATGTTACTCATTATTAAACTGTTATTGTTGACATCTTTTTTTTTTGGCGTCTTTGACCACCAAAATCTGACAGTTTACATGAATTATATGCAATTAAGCTTATTAATTGTCAAGGTCTAAAATCCTTAAGGCCCCTTCCCCCTGCTCACCCACTCCTTCACCTTCTTACACAAACACACAAATAAACCAACTGCACACAAATGAACCAATTGCAAAGTTCTGTGAGTGATTTGAATACTAAGGAAATGTGATTGAAAACAACACTATTTTCTTTCAAATACCTTAGTTTACTTTTCATGCATATTTCAGCATCTGCTCTCCTGGCAGGTTTCTTTTTGAAAATAATTTAGTCAGCAGACAGCAAATCTAGTTCACGCTATCTAGGGTGACCTTTTGAAGTGGCTTGTTGGTCATCCAAGACATGTAGGCATTCCAAAATATTGCCACTATCTGAACAAACCCCACCTGATGCTGAATTGGAACAAATGTGAAGTTAATCGTCTGCGCCAGAGGCCATATTTTGTAATTGGTAACCATTGTCTCCAAATAGCGCTCCTGAAGCATTTCTTTTATTTCAGAGGGTTTTTTCCCAGCTAAAGTCTCTGTAACACCAAAGAAAAAGCAAATCATACATGGAGCAAAGAGAGCCTGATCAAGGAGCATCTTTTTGAAGCCGGCAGTCTTTGCTGCTCCAGGAACAAGTCTGTCCAATGTCAGGTACCATGTTCTAAACACAGGGCCGATAATTAAACCAACAACACCCATACGAGCTGTCCTGGTGAAATTGTGAGTGATCCCTTTCTGCTCAACACACTGCTGTGTAACAACATCACCAATGGCAACAAGAACACCTAAAAAACAAACAAACAAACAAAAAAACAAAAAACACAAATTTAATGGTAAGATTCTTTACGAAGCATAGTTTACAAGTGTCCAGTAAGGTTGACTAATTTCTTTAACCCTTTAACTCCCATGAGTGATCAAAATGTAACTTCTCCCTAACCCTTAGCAGCATCCCTTCATTATCCAGCAAACAGGCAATGAGAGTACAGGTAGAACTTGTTATCTTGATCTGACACCAAATTCTCATAACTAATTTACAAAGAAATGTCAAGCAGCTGGAGGGGAGCATTGAAAATCAAACCTTGAGAGTTACACTAGTTAAGAATTTTATGGTTAGTATTCTTTTTTGTTGCTGACAATAATACAGGCCACCTGCATCAGCCCTTCAAAAGGGACAAACCGCTTCCTACATCAATAGCAATTGATTTTATGCTAAATAATGTCTCCAAATTAAATTGGCACAAAAGTCTGGTTGGGCTGCACAGTGTACATGTGTCAGTAGCCTGCATCTTTAGAGTATTTCATGACTTATTTTGAAATACATTTTTCTTCAGTTGCAACTGCATGAGCCTGTGTTTTCCTCAGTTGCCACATTAAGGTGCAAACAAAGGTGTCAAATAATTGAATAAGTTATAACATAGAGAGCAAAATCACTAAATGCTAATAGCTGAGACAGAGGGCATTTTTATCAGTTTTGGATGTTGCTCTGGGCAATTAACAAAATTTAGAAAAGGCTTAACTTTGTCACAATTTTTTTAAAATAATTTTTAAATTCAGCTGATTGGTACGTTTTACAGATCATTGACGCTAACTAAACACTGAAATGGCTTCCTACGAATGTGCGTAACAGCGTGCGTTGTTGATCTTATTAAAAGGAAACTTTGACTTTTATATGATAAACAAGTAATTGTAATATTAAGGATTGATATCACCTGTGTTTTCAGAAGTTGCAGAAATCACTCTCGTCACTGTGCAACTCGGAAAAATATTCATTTTCCTTAATTTTAAGTTTACTAAAATTTAATTTTATGTAAGTATAATTTTATTCGACTCCATGCGATTACCAAACAAAATCGTTCTAACCGTTCGCAGCGCGCCAAGCCCGCTTTAATAACAGAGAAAATTATCCGTGAAAATTGCACCATTATTTCTCACCTGTGCTAATAGTTTGAGTTCTCCACGGGTGAGTTATGAGTAACTGTTGATATCTGGCCCAAGCTCTCACGAGAATTCTCATGGCAAATCCTCTTTCAGATTGTACGAAAGATACGAAATGTTATGCTCTTATGCTCTTGCCGTCATGTTGGAAATCGAGTGGCCCTGGGTCAAGAACGGCAGTTTCAGAGCCTTCGCTCCTAACACAAAGTAGCCAGCGTCAATCACTTAGGGACATACTCTGACATAAATTGATGGAATCAATTTTAGCCGCCAGTGCGCCGATTTCCTGCGCAAAATTTACAAGGAAAACAAGCAACCGCTGTCGCGCAAAGTAAGTGAACGAAAATTGAAACGTTCACTACGAATACATGTGATAATTAAGAAATTTTCGAGACCGTCTGCTGAGGAGCAATCCATTTCGAATGTCTTCAAGAGCCCTTAAAGCCATGACAGGAAGAGAAGAGTAGTTACATGATAACTACTGCGTTCAAACTGGTCACAAATTCTCCATTTCAGAGGGAGTTCGCGGACATGAAATGCCGCACCAAAGAACATAACGCAATATTTGTGATAAGGCTTTATTCCACGGTAAAATAGGGTACTTTCTTTTTTTGCAAGTCATACTTCTGTTTCTAGGAACAAGCGTGTTAACAAACTGAATAGCATTTGTTAACGATGAATTCAGTTCAAACTGAATAATTATTGCAATAATTAACTGATAATAATATGAAACTTACTCTGACTACTAATGATGATGACAATTGTGATGATGATAACAATTCATGGTAAAATTTCCGCACAGCCCCATACTACATTATGCATTCAGTTCTTGGATAGAGAAAACAATGACAAAAACAATAGATTGCCATTGGGAAAACAGATTTGTTTTACAATAGTATGGGGCTTTGCGGAAATTTTACCCAATTCATATTTACTAGCAAAAGATGCAGCACGTCTACTAATAGGTATTTTTGCAACGGCGAACTTGATCACGTGCAAAAGTTATCACATTGTAGTGTGCAAATGTTCAATGCGCGTTCATCTGGGAAAATCCTTCAGTAATAATTCAAATACATATATATCAAGAGGCGCTGTCTTTTACAATTTATCTCGAAAATCCCTAAATAAGAGTATATGAGTATTAGCTCTTTAAGGTTTTTTGGCCGTCATGATTACCCACGTAAGAAACTCAATCAAAAAGCGCTCTATGAGCATCTCAGATAAAGTATCAGAGCTAGAATATGAAGAAAGAAAGAATATGTTCTATCAGGACAGAATATGTTTCTAAGTTGGTAAAACTGAAATTTTGATTGAGGACTAGTTTCCCTATCGGTGGTTTCCTTGCTTCCTTCGGCCCCATCGTCACCAAGTTCAGACCTCTTGCGACCAAAAAACAAAGTATTAGATATCCAGGATAGATAAAAAATTATGGATTATCACAAGTTGTCCCCTGGCCTAGGAACACAGCGATCAAACTTCGGACATGCCCAAGGGATCATTCTGGCCAGCCAATTTCCAGCCCAAAAATATGAAACAACTACAAATTAACATAAAGCGGTTCAAGTACGGGTATCCTGTGGATTTGTTTTTTTGGCGTTACCAAAAAAGTTATACGCTTTTAAAACACCCTGGTTTGTGTGTTTTATTTTAACTTGTGTGATGCAACTTGGTTCCGACAGCCTGAAAGCAGACTACGTAGTCGTGAGAAACGGCAAAATGAGAGCGCGTGCGCGGATTTGAGGCGTTCAAAAAGCGTTTCGTGATTCTCTCCCTAACTTCACACCTTTTGCCTCATTTCTGTTTTTTTTGTTTTGTTTTTTTTTTGAGTAAGTAATATGATGGAGGAGACTCGATATAAATTTCCTGGAAACGTCAATCTTATCTGTATTAGTTTACGCTTATTTATGCAAAGTGAAAACAAACAATGGCAATTCCAAAATTGTCGTCAGTTTGCTGCGATAGTGTTACTGAAGAAATTTGGTCGTTCGCACTCCTTTGCGCGCGTAAAATTCCTCGCGCGTCACAACAATGCGCAATCATTTTGTCGCTGTGTCCCTAGTCATAGCTTTCGCACATGCGAAGAAGTTTAACTACTGTCTTCACATTGTGGAACTTACTTCTCAACTTTTTGTTATTACATACTTAGGCGAGATCGGCTTAATTTCCCGTCATTTCATAAATTGTACAGTGTATCATCATGCACAAAGTAAGCCATTCAGCCCGTATGCAATGCTTCAAAACTTATTTTGAAAGACGTTTTTGGGAGATGAAAAAGGAAGAATTATTAATCTAGTGAACCAGTTTTTCATTTTTATGATAATTTTTTAAATACCCAGTCCAACTGTCATCGCTCTTTAGAAAATGAATGGTCTAGAGTTGATCAAATGATATTCCAAGTGATACAGCATTGGAAAAATACAGAAGTATTTTGAACAAGAAATACTTTGAGGCATAGAACGGCGGTCTTTCTTTGAAGATAAGGGTATATGCACGTCACTGGTATTGTTATGAAACGCTTCGGAAGACATCTTGAACGGATCAGTATTAGCAAGAAAAAAATGCACTTAACATTTGACTGCTGACTGCTGACTGCTCAACTTACGCAAACTGGAACATACTTATTTCTGGTTTTTGTATGTTTTTATTCGTGGTTTTGTTTTTTTAAGTAAATGTAATATACTGAGTTAATTGTCCTTAGTATTAAAAAGAGAATATAAGCAGTTTATAATCTCTTAGTATTAAAGACTCGTGGCAACAAACATCATGGCCATTGTCAACAAAATTTTATTTCGCTGAGTACTCTGGGTACTTGTACAATTTACGAGGCATTATAGGAACTCATTCAAAACATTACAATGATTAATTATTATGGTATATGTTAGCTGAATGTTTGTCAGAAGCAATCGTTGAGAGTTAGCTCTGTGAAATTCTGTGAGGGTTGGCGTTCTTTGAGAAAAACATCTCTTAAAGATTAATATTACACCAGGAAAAAAGACCGCAACGTTCCACTGATATTTGCACTCATTCTTGAGAATACTTAAATTTTTTTTTTTGACTTTTCACCAATATCCGTCTGGGTAATTATTTGTTAACTGAATGCATATTAACAAGTACACGTTTTTGCTCGTTATCCGGCTTTAATCATTAAGATTTTTCTTTCAGGTAATTCGAAGCAGTGATAATTTGTAGAGAAGGATATATTTGCCTTTCAGACCTCAGAAACTCATGTTGACAACTATTTCGTGCTCTTTGCAATCGTGTACGCGCTAATTATACAGGAAATTGATTGTTGAGATTTATTCAAGCAAATAAACTGACCCAGTATTAAAATGTTCTGATTCCTAAGTCTGATAACTTGTAAAGGGCCAAGGTGGGCTCTGTGTCGGGATAGACTGGGAAATGGTTGGGTCAGAGCACCGTCTGAATATCGAGGCGATGTGCTTCGAGATATGTTGCTCACACGCAGACTCTTATCTTGAAGTTGATTTTATTTGGAAAATAAGGTCGTATATACTGGCAGTTATCCTGGAAGAGGATGTAAGTAAGTGATTTTTTCCGGTTCCTTTGCCAATGATTCAATTTGTTTTCAAGGGCCTTATCAATTATTCTTCATTGCACATCGTATATGCTGCGGAATTCGATCTGACGATGAGCAGAAAAACTAATTTAAAAAACGAAATTGAGGTAGCTAAAACAACATGAAAGTCGAGTTTTGTAGGGAATGAAAGAAAATAGGGCTAAAAATTCAGTTGAAATATCATCAGGCTTCGATCAACAACGTTTCTGTATCGGACCTCAAGAAGTGTTATTATTACTTTCATGGTTTGTCTGAGACATGACAGTCACGTAGCATGAGAAGCCCTCTCAATTACGAATGGGGTCCAATACTCAAAAACAATTAACAAATACCACTTGAATAAATTCACAGTAGTATAAAAATTGTATTATTCGCAGCGCTGTATTCATCCGAGAGAAGCTACTTGCTGAGAAGCAATACTTCGTTAGAGTTTTGTAAAATCCCTTGCAAACAAACAGACAATAACGCCATGAAGACTGGCAGTTTTTTTGTTAGTTTTACCCTCGCTATTGCCATGGTGAATGGATTCAGCACCGAGGAACGTGTAAAACGTTTCTTTCGCCCAGAGCATAGAGCACTTCTGCCGGATTTAACCAGCTTTCAGATCGAAGACGAGAATAGCGTGGCGCGTGTTCCACAGAACGATGATTCCACTCAGTGTCTTGCCCACTGTGAGCCAGAGTGCCAAAAGTTAGACGTGCCGGATTTTTTAACGGTAATAAAATTTTGCTTTCTTAAGTTGTATTTATTGGTTCTTGCGAGTATCCAAGTCTAATAGGCGTAAACTGCATGAGATTTCTAGTCTCGTGCACCGTGCATGATACAGGTTCCACGGCTTTCTAGAGCAACCGAAGCACCCCATAAAGAACGCGTCATTTGAAAAGGACACAAACTGATGTACTTTTTAGTTCCCATATATAATTAATCATCTTTATCGGTTACAGTCTTGGTTTTCTAAAATTTTCCTCTTGTTTTTAATGAACAGAAAAACACCAGCTTCCATAAATTTCAAGAGATGCCTACCAACTGTGTCCTGGCTTCTACTATCGTTTTCAACAAAAATCCATTGTACCAATGTCAGTTTATGTTGCTGTACTTGTTCGATTGCTGCCGATATTGTAACGCAGTCCACAAGAAATGTTTGGATCAAAATGGCGCTTTAAACGGCGGTCCAGAGTACTGCTATCGTCAGTCCTTCAATTGTATGGGTAAATGCATAGAAAAGAACTCACCACCAGAAATCGCCCCATTCCCTTCACCTTAAATTCCTGGAGAACTCTTTCAATTTTTCCTATGCTGTGGCATTAATGTACCGAACGGTATATCTATCCTATTAAGGGAAGTTTTTTTCCCGATCAGTTCTTTGTTAGCATTGCTAAATAGTTTTAACCTCCAATACTTCAAAATCAATATTAGCAAGTAATTTCCTCCATGTAACGAAGTTTTTGTAACCTATTGTCAAAATAAATGTTTGATACAAAATTTGTTGTTGTCCTTTAATATGACTGATCACATAAATAAACTACTGAAATAACTAAATATATATAAATATAAATGGAAACCCCCTTGTTCCTTTATCCTCTTATCAAGTGCATCCCCTTGATACTTTTTGAAGAAGTTGTTCTCTATTAAGCACTATCTCTATGTTTATTTGAAAACATCAATTTCCCTTCCGACAACGATCTTGATTCTGAAACATTTGTAATAATGTACACGAAAAAATTACATGCACGCTTCTGATCTGCTGAAAACCAGCGCATTCTCACTGAACAAGAGTGCAAAGTTGTAACACAAGTGCAAATTACAAATAGCGCGCGCACGCTTTCAGAATTTCGTCTGTTCTTTAGACTTTCTGTGATGTTGATTCATGTACATTATTAACAAGTAATAACATGATTTCTCTATAAATTTGGTGTAATAGGCACTTGTAACTTTTTCAAAGACTACAAATTTCACTCGCCCTTCGGGCTCGTGCAATTTTGTTGTCTTTGAAAAATTCACTCGTGCTTATTGACACCAAATGGCACTCGAAATTATGCTGTTACCTATACTACCTTCTCGATAAGTCAAACTCATTAGAAAATTGCCATTTTTTCTCGTGAGGTCGCGAGTATACATGTATAAGGAATTCAGCCGGCTGGCTTGTGTACAAACCGATAAAATCTATGAATTTACTTGCTATTCAAGAATACCTTTATTATTTTTTGTTGCCTTGGACCCGTAATAGGAAAAAAAAGAGAGAAATGCTCAAAGATTGTAATAAACAAAGTTGACTTGCAGTTTTTTTTTCATAACAAACGCCGTGCGGATGTACTTAATCTTTTTGCAAGTGGTATTATGAAGCTCTGTTGGTTGCACGTGTACAGAAAACTGTTTTTTCCTCCTACTGATTGAGAGTGATATATTGACAATGAACGCACCAGATCCACATCTTCTTGTTTTCGCGTTTCCTGTGGTGTTTATGTAGTTCACCGATAAAGATTTGAGATAAAGATTAATAACATTCCTGTCCATGTAAGCTCTTAAAATTTAAATGCCACACTTTGTTTATTTCAAGAAGTTTCCGATCTTATACTGTGCATGTCGGAATAGCTTTTATGTAACGTTTTGAAGTGGATCGGCAATTTAGTGACAAATATAAGTTAGTTTTCAAGAGATAACGGGAAAAAAGCCGAGAAAAAAGTCACGTATGCTGTAAACTGGAATAATACTCACAAACAAGATATTCATTGTCATTAATCTTAGCTACAAAATCTCTTTTAAAAAATCTCTTTTTTAACAACCGGCAAATCATAAAGATTTATTCTTTTTAAGCTTGTATTTATCGTTTCGCATGTAAACGCATTGAGAAAATAGGCTTGTATATGCGCATACATGATAACATTTCATTGTACAAACAAAGTTATGCTTGGCCGATCCTTTTGGAGTAGCCAATCAAAATAAAGCCACTGTTATTCAGGTCAATCTCGTATGGTTGATGCGTTATAAAAGGCTTTTTACCTCCCCAAACTCATTCAGTGTACGCTTCGTTTTCTTGAACACGGATTTCCAATATAAGAACTTCTTTCTCACCTGCCAATATGAAATCGTATTTGTTTATTTTCTTTTTCGCTGCTACGCTTTTGGCTGCCCAAGGCCATTACGCTTCGAGGGACTTTTACAACGACGAAGCTCTCGAAGCCCTCGAAAGAATACCAGATGAACCTAAACTGCCGAGTTTTGAAGAAAAGCTTATTGATGCACGAATGGTTCAAGAGGACAGTCATAATATGAGTTGTGACTGTGCTAGCGAGTGTAACAAGCTTAACGTTAGCAGGTTGCCGCACGATGTTCGGGTATGTGGTTATAATATTGCAAGGATACGTTTGTGCATTAATAGAAAAATCTAAGTATCACAATGTACCTAATCTTACTTATACGCGTGAGCAGCAAATACCAACCTGAAAATAAGACGATTTTGCTTTACCCTCTGTTTTGACTCTCTTACCATAATTTGTACCTAGCTATCAGTTGTTTGGGCGTAGTCGTAGTGCGTTCAGTTCACCAGGGATGGTACTTCAAGCTGTTTTATTGTTATAACAGTGTAATTTAGTAATATCAACTGAATTGATAACGTAAATTGGTGTATATCATGCATCTTAAAACCCTCCTACATGTAACTGCGTACAGTAAGAAGTAAGTAAGTATGTCTTTTTTAAACATGCAGGACGAGGACAAATACCTTAGCTACGAAAACTACCCAGTGTTATGCCGTGATGCTGCAGCAATTTATCTGCCGCGCCCTCCGCGCCCAAACGAACCGGCCAAGAAGTACGTCTGCAAGCAAGTGTTTGACTGCTGCCGAAGTTGTAACCATTATTTTTATACTTGTATCAATAACCCCAATAACGAATATGGTCTGTGCATGCGCGGGGCTTATAAGTGTATGTGTGACTGCATTGATAACAAATCCTTCAACGAACTCCCTCATATGCCCTGACTGAGAATCTACACTTTGTAATAAGCACTGCTATCTAAGACAGTAACGTAACTAAAGTCACTTCGAGGTTCGAGTCGATCGATTACTCTGTTTTGTATCGCTTTTCACTGCTCTAGAGATTCTGATAAAATCTTTGCTGTTTTAATATATATATATACTGAGTGTTGTAACTTTTTTATTGCTAACGATCAATAAAAAATCTTATGAACAACTTATATCAGTTTAAATGGTTAAGAATATATGAAAGTCATATATTTGAACTGCGGATAAAGACGTGAATGAAAGTGATCCTCGCAGTAATATGCACTACTTAGGCAGTACTGAAAATAAGGCCTGAAAAAAATTCAGGCCTGTACGGGATTTGAACCCATGACCTCTGCGATACCGGTGCAGCAGAGGTCATGGGTTCAAATCCCGTACGGGCCTGAATTTTTTTCAGGCCTTATTTTCACTACTGCCTAAGTAGTGCATATTATATCAGTTTAGTTATGATTTTGAGTTTTTAATTGTGATGCTGAAATAATAATGTGGGTTAGGATTGCGTAAGGACAAATCCTCCTCTTGTTTTGCATTCCCCTGTTTTAGTCTTTCCCTATTTTCTAGCTCTTCAATTCTTTGCCAGAGAATGATAACGAGAATCCTTTCTGTTTTGAATGATCTCTTACTCGATTTATGTTTTTTCACTGATGATTCGATGATTGAAACAGAGAACGCTTCCGATCAAACGCATTCGCATTTCACTATAGTGATATAGAGGATCCCCAACAGGTTTTTCGGGATCCGGGATTGAGCTTATTTAAAGGCCGGAATCCGGGAATTTAAAGTAAGAGGGGAGCGAGATGCGGGATTGCTATCATGAAGGGGACTCGGGAATCGGCGAGATTCGGGAAATAATCACTTAAACGAACCGAGAACCGGGATGTCCGTTGACGAGAGTTTATGAAGAAATTGATATTCTCAGTCCACGAAAAGCACTAGGCATACAGGCTCTCTAGCATTCAGGAGGCGGTCGGGCTGTTCAGCGACACTCTTTGAGTTATTGCGCGGCAATGAAAATTATATCAGCAGCGAAGTTGCCAATTTCCCAAAAATCCTCAATGGCCCAAAGGGTAACGAGGCATCTAAGACTGCTGCGTCAGTTGAAATACTTGACGGCCTCGAAAACCCCCATGGTGTTAGATTACCCGAGAAACTTTGGAAATGCAGCAAAAGATGGCTTAAAGGGGACAACCCGTTGGGCGGTGTACTATTTTACAAATCCAATTTCTTGGTATCCTGTACTTGAACGTGCCATGATCCTGTCGGCCATATCAGCAATTCAACCGTTACTACCTCTACAGGTGACAGTACAGAGCATATAGAAGATGAGGGACTGGGCGTAAACATTTGTTGCAGCAGTGGGTCACCGCTCTGTCAGACAGGAAACAACGGTGGCAATAGCTGCAACTCCCCCTTTGAACCTCTATCAGAGAGAAATTTAGCCGGGCGAACCGGTAAGCCTCGAACGCTCTGACTTCGAGGAGCAGCAAGAAAACAGCAGGAAACAAGACGAAAAGGAAGATGGAATATTAGAGCACGATTCCCCGTCAGTGATGATAGTGACATTCCATCTTTGGAACGAGAGGCTGATTTTTACCTGGGAAGATGAAAATCAGCTTCGTAAGAAGTACTCGCTTGAACAGCGGTATAACGGCTGCCACGCCTTTACCACCGGACATTGATTCGCTATAACTTTGATTCGTGTTTAACCGCAACAATGACGTTACTGTTTGTCCATTAGGGACGTGATCTTTTAAGTTTTACCCAGAACCGCATTTAAGTTGGTTATCTTGCTTTGGGCTATCGATAAGACGTGTTTATCGGAGGAGCGCCTTTTTAGCCCACCTTATCTTGAAGATCGTTTTGGTTAAACTCTTAAAAGCGGGAATTTTATGTAAGTACCTTTGTTCCTCTTCTTCGTACTTCTCTAAATATCTAGTATTTTGGTAGTTTCACCTAGTTTTTACACAAGTTTCCTTATCGCTCGTTTTCGCAACCCTCTAACACGTGGTTTACGTTGTTCACGCTTCGTTAGAACGCTACACGTTTTTCCCACTTGGCTATTAGTTTTTGTTAGAGTTCGTTTTCAAGCGGTTCTTCCTTACTCAGCTCACCTTCTTCCTTATAATTTTCATATTTCAGTTTACGCTAAGTACTTGGTTACCTTGACTACGTTAAACAAAACGATCCCAGTGTGTCTTCATTTGCGAAACTCATAGTTGTCGTCGAAAATTTGCTTCGCTTGTGCTTCGCTACAAGCAGAATTGTGTTCAATTAAGTTTTCTTTATCTCCCTTGTTATGAAACTATGAGATTGCCGTCATCTTTCCTGTTTTATGCACTTGTTGACATTGCTATTCGTTTCTTTGATACCGACCTGTCTTTATTAATACGTTTGTCCGTGATCGAAGTTTAACGGAAGGAAGTCGTTACCGTGACTGGCTTACGTTATTCGTGCAAAACTTTGAAAACTTCTAAAGTAGACGATATCAGTATTTTGATGAAAAGAGATAAACTTACACCTTACGTTGACCATAGACTTCAAAGGATCAATGCTGGAGAGAAAATCATCACCTACCGAAAAGGCCCTCCCAAGTTTAGGAAATAGACTTAGACAAATTGTATGATCGGGATCGGGATTGGCCAGAATAACCGGCGAGATTACGGAATTGCGAAAAAATTTTAGTCGGAATTGCGGGATTGAACGCTCTTTTTTTGTAGTTCGTTTTGAAACAGAGTGAAATCATCCAGTAACCTCCCCTTAAAATTATACAGTCATTGGCTGTTTGGAAATCTTACGGGGACGCCCTTTTCCTTTAGATTTGCTGGCCCTACAAGGACAATTGTCCTCAGTGTGGCTTCTCCACACATGTGGTTCCTTCTTTGTGGCAACTTCCTCTGGATCGGAAACTGTGCGAACTCTATACAGAAATCGCTTGCACCCCGTGCAGATAGAGGATGGATGAATCTCTCGGCTGTCGAGATCGACATTAATTCGAAATTTCATCCAGAGCTCTGATTTGAAAGATTCTTTGTTTGTAGCACTGACCCTGGTCCGCGGCAGATTTGTGCCACAAAGACGACAAAGTGTCTCTAGATACTTAATGTGTTCATCCATGCCGTTGGCCTGATCTGAAATTCACAATGTAGGCTTATAAAGGTCCGATAAATAATTGTCATTTTACTTTAAATTGCCCGGCCACAAAGTATGGTTAAAATTTATGGTTTACACGATACTCCGATGGATCTCAACAAAGGAATCCGCCTGGTAGTTAGCACACTAACAGACTTTCAACATCCGTGCACTCGAGCAAAAACCTCGTGTACTCGATTGGAATTTTGACAAATTGAAAGCAAATTTATTCTAGTTTTTGAAAAGATTTTTTTTAGGAATCAAAAAAAATGTTGCATACCTGAAAACCTCAACTAAAGAGGTGTTACTCCTTGATCGAGCCCTCCGCAACAAGCACCTCCACCCGACTTTTCAACTGAATTTTTCTGTCTTGTCAACGCGACCGCCATCCATTCTATGCTTGTTGTGTGTGATTACATGTCTTCTGTACTTTTGCAAGGTTTCATGGGATATGCCTCGGAAACAAAGTCGCTAGGGCTCGAATTAAAGTAATGAATGGGTTTCCTCGAGGTCCCACGACGACATCCATATTGGTGACGTCATCAAGTATCCAGAAATGGATATGGCCCGGACTGTTGATACCGAAGATATGTTGTCTCAAATTCATTTTTTCTCGATCTCCTGTTATTCAAAATCTAAGATATCATCGGAAGCTTGAGAAGAAAATAGGTGTGAGGCCTACTTCTAGGCCAGGTTTAAACGTTAATGAAGTTTCTGTAGCAGCAGAGAAGTACACACACCCACAGCAGTTGAGGACAGTCTGTGTTTGTTGCCGGGGTGGTCATTAACTTAAGAGTAAGACTTGTTAACCTTTTACACCCTAAGATCAGTATGCATATTCTCCATACTGTTCTTTGCACATTTTCTGAGGTGCTGACAAGGAGAATTTGTTTAAAAATCAAGAACTCCTCCAGCTGGTGATTATTTCCTTTATTCTTGTGACGTTAATGTTTGATTCAGGGGTGATATGGTAAGGAGAAATTATATGCTTATGATACACACGATGGCCGTGCGCTCCAGTATGGGACTGGAAGGGAAAGGCCTCTGAAGTACAGACAGATCTGTAAAACAGAATCTTGTAGAACTAGATTGGCATTAAACTAAAACGATTTAACTGATGCAATGAAATAACGTAACCAAAGTCCGTTGAATTTCTCTCGGATTGACACTTAACGCGTGTTTGTATCTGGATGGGAAGAGCAGTGTTTTTCAGGCGTGGTCGGTGAATGCGAAAACATCTCTAAACTATCAAGATTTTACTAATGCAGATGATTAAAACTGTATGTCATATCTTCCTATCATAAGTACTCAAAAGAACGCAGATTAACATTGTCATATTCCTAATGATCGTTCGTTGCACCACTCTGGGTTTAAGGCCGGGACCGAAAACGAGAAAAAACACGGAAAAATTTTGCATAGTACAAACTGATTAAATGTGATAGTCAAAATAAAAAAAAAGAATATGACGTTTACATGAAAGTTCGCCTAAAGTAACTACCAAAGGTTGGTAAACTTTATCACTAGAGAAATCATTTTTCTTTCCTCTTGATTGAGCGCGCATTCTTGTGAAGGAACAGGGCGCAGACATGAAGTTCTCTGTTAAGATATAAAAAGTGTGGAGCTTTGTCCCTTTTCTCGGATTAGTTTAGATAGTTGTTGTTACTGTTGTTGTTTCTCTAAACAGTGAATAAATGTTATGTGCTTGTTTAGATTCAATCTGAATAAATGCAACCTGACCATGCAGTTTTCCTAATCGTTGGAACGTGACCCAGCTTCCCATATCTACCTGTCTTTGACTGGTAGATATGAGAAACAACTGCTTAAGTAGTGCTCATTATTGAAGGGATCGCTTCAATACTCATTTCTTTATCCGCAGTTCACATATATGATTTTCACATCTTTACAATCATTTAGTCTTCTTTAGAAGCTCAGCGGTAAAGGGTTCCGAAGTACTGATCGGAAGGTCGTAGGTTAAGTCCTACATGAAGCACTCGAACTTTCTTCTCTCTTCAGTTATGCTTATGTTATTCACAGAACAGCATCTTCGTTCACCTAAATCCCAACGCTCAAAAATTTACCATCTTCATTTACATTATCACTATTGCGCATGAACATCACATATCGACATTCCTATCCTCGCAGTATCAGGGAACTTTGTCGCCATGGCAACGGCTAAGCTGGCCACGAGCTTAAGAGCATTTCAGACTTTCATGCATATGAGCATTACATATCGACCTTCCTATCCTCACACTGATGCGGGAACTCGAAGATCAGTGGTAGAGCGTCCAAATAGGAAGGTCGTAGATTCGAGTCCTATTAGGAGCCATCGGGGCTTCTTTTTTCTCCGTCAAAGCCTGTGTCATTCTCCGAATGACATTTTGCTTCAATTAAATCACGCAGCTTAAATTTACCATCTTCATTTACATCATAACTGTTACACATCAGCATCGCATATAGACATTCCTATATATCCTGGCAGTTTCCAGATACTTTGTCACCATGGAAAGAGCTCAGTTTGCCACGATTGCCCTTAAACACAGCGGTTAAGGGTTCGAAGTACTAATCGGAAGGTTGCAGGTTTAAGTGCTATTAGGAGCACTCGAAGTTTCTTTTTTCTCCGAGTCACGGCCAGTTTCATTCACTGAACAACGTTACACCTCACTGAAATCAAGAGACTTTAAATTTATCGCCGGTCTATATTTAGATCATAACTGTTGCGCAAAGGTATCAAACGTCGAGATTCCTACTCTCGTGGTATCCATGAACTTTTTCACGATGAACCTAGTTAAATGGCCTTACTGGCAACGAGTTATCTATAGCTCAGTGGTAGAGCGTCAGAAATACAAATCGGAATGTCGCAGCTTCGTGTTCTATTAGGAGCACTCCGAGTTTCTTCTTTCTGCGATGAAGCTTGTTTCACCTACTAAATACCATCTCATTCAGACGTAAACATTTTCCATCTTCATTTGCATCATCACTGTCATGCATATGCATCACATATCGACATTTTCATCCTTGCAGTGTCCAGGAAGTTTGTCAGAAAGGACCTCGATAAATAATAATGCTTGTCATCAGTCTGGTGTAGCTCAGGGTTCATATCATGAAAGGAGTACATAAAGTTTTTTTTGTGTCTGTCTGTTTCATTCACAGAATAACATCTTTTTTCACTTCAATCACCTGCCTTAATATTTATCATGTTCATTTACACATCACTCATGCGCATTATTATCACATATTGACATTCCAGTCCTTCCCGAATACAGGAACTTCATCCCCAAGGGAGCGACCTAGCTTAAGTCTCGTAAGGCTCAGTGACAGAGCATCCAAAACACTAATCGGAGGGTCGTAGGTTCGAGTCCTATTAGCAGCTCTCGAAGTTTCTTTTTTCTTCGAGTAGGCCTGCGTCATTTACTAAATAACATCTTCCTTCAATTAAAAATTTACCATCTTCATGTACATCGGTTTACTGGCATAAAAAACGATTGGTTTCTATCAAAGCACACAAATGATTGAAGTTTGAAACAGTGGTTGTGGCACAACAATCGTTGTCGTTATGCTAATGTTATGGAGAAATCCGGCTAAAGAGTTTTTCGGAAAGGTCTCGTAATTTCCTCGATCGATTTTTCCAAACCTTTGGGATTTTCTTTTTTGCGATATAGCTTCGCTGCTGAGTGAATTTTAATACAATAAATCGAGTCGTTTTAAAATTTTGATACCTGTAATTTTACAGTTGACGTAAAAGCCGCGACATGGTACAGTTTACGGAATGAGCTCTAAATTACGTACAAACGAGATGTTATGGTCTGCCTGTGCATTAACTGTATATATTAATTGATTTCATGCGCACGCATAGGTTAAAAATAAAAAGCATGTTGAGTTACCGCTATGTTGTCTGGATGTGTTTCTGGATTTCTTGTTAGTACATGACATTAAAATTTCATAAAACCACGCCGTCGATCTATTTACAAGATTGCGAGCCACAGTAATAAATAAATAGGTACTGTCACTATTTAAATACGTGATAAGGAAAGATTCATGAATTAGCTGCACCTTTGCCATAAATGAAAATATTGAAGGCGAAGATGCCCCTGTGATGATTTGACGTCTCGTAATCGACAAATCAAATCATTGAAATTGAGAATACTCCCTCAACCAGCTTACTTCTCCATAGTAGAGAAGCTTCCCTAACAACCCAAAACAGAGGTAATTGTGGCATGAAAAACATCCAATGAGAGACTGTGATACGACTCAGAATAAATCGGTGGGGCAGGTTAGAAATTGATCGAAGGGGGATTTTGAATTGCAGAATATAGCATCTTCGAAGAAAATTTTGAGTAAAAGCCCCTAAATAAGTCCATTCCTGTTCCAGAAAGATGAAACTTTGATCGATTCAAACCTTAAAAGAGATCAGTTAAATTGCAGTTCCACAGAGACCACTAAAACAGTATAACAACAATCACTACACAACTGACAACTGATCTCAATTGTCAATACAACGTTTTCGTTCCAAAACAAAATATCTATGATTCTCGACATCTTCGTCTAGTCTTTATTTTTTCCAACTCCTCATGTGAAGTCCATGCCAGATATGTATTCCAAAACAGTGATACCCTCCCTCCCCTCCCCCCCCCCCCCACTAACCCCTACAAAAATTTCTTGGACAGACAACACTACTGCTTGGAATGTTCCAACTCCTTGTGCGAAGTCCATGCTAGATATGTATTCCAAAACAGTGATACAACATTCACAACCAGCACTCGCAGATGGGCTGGAAAAAAATAAAAATTACAGAACTGAACAGCTGGCCAGATTTGGTAGTTCACAACCATATTGGGATAAAATTCCTCGTAGATTTTGTCACTAATCTCTTTGATGGTGCGACGTTCAACGACTCCGACAGCACCGTAAAATAAAACAAGAAACACAGGCGCCAGGATGCTTTGATCCACTGTCATTTTCCGGATGGCATTTCCAGGGCTTTTGCGAGCAAATCTTTTATCCAGTTGTGCGTACCATACGTGGAATATGGGGCCAATCACAACAGTTCCGACAGCCGCCATTCGGGCTGTACGAACCAAATCATGCTCTCGCAATGGGACTTTCTCAACGTATTGTTGTGCAATGAAGTCTCCAGCTCCGAGAAGTGCTCCTGAAAATAAAACAAGCTAAATAAGAACACCATGTTATTTTTGTCAGTAGCCTCTTTTGTGTCACCCTTTATTTTTTCTCCTTCCACCTGATTCACCTTCTGGATATTTTTTCGAGACTAAATCCACCACTTCTTCTGCATTGGGAATCATGGGCAATTGTGAGCGGGCAAGCATGTATGTGTAATGTATGTGTGTAAGTAATGTAGAATAACGTAATGTGAAATGTTAACATCAGATTTTTTAAAATATACAGAAATTATCAGAAAACTATTCAGCGTTGTAATTTTCTGAGTTCTTGTAATGAACGAAGCTGCAAAAAATGGTCTCCGGCCTCACAGAGCCACAACTAAAGACAGTGAGATCCACCTACTCCCTTCCCTGGACGGGCAGTTGTGTAAAATCAAGTAAGCCACGTCAGTGAAGTCTGACGGGTCAAATACTTCAGGCAGTTGTGAGTAAAATAATCCTGGCAAATAAAATACGCAAGCCAAGGAAAGTGGGAAAACGAGGGAAGCACGGAAGAAGAAACGTGTAGGCCACACTAGGCTATAATTTATGTCCTCATATATAACGTACCCACTGAGGACCCTGGGACAAAAACAAATGAAAGTGACAGATTTCTGTGCTCGAAAGCAGGCTGACGCCACGAAGTAAAGAACCACATACTCATTTTCGGCGATTTTAATGTACACTTAAGAGTCAGGTGTAAAGTTTACCGTCAATGCTGCTTTAGAGAAAGTCTTTGAAACAAAAGAAAGTTGCAAAAACGAACACTAATTTTAGTTTCCTGATAATTCTTATTCCTTTACCGTTCTCTACTTCGCTACCGTAAGCAGCGTTCACTGATTTTATGTAAGACAGTTCCGAGACTTTGAAAGATACACTTGATTTTTCGGTGGCCAATCCATTCTGCTTTACGAAAAGGCCATGTAACATTTCTAAACACGATTGATCAGGATTGAAGTGATTCTTAGAGCTCGTAATGTCATAAAACCAGAAGTTCTCCAGCTGAGTGGTCGACGGCATTTGAAATATCTTGCAAGGATTCGGAACTGATCCTTGAAAAAGTTTTCGCTTGTCTTTAAAAGATTATTTTATATTGAAAATAATGTATTTCGTATGTACTTCGCAAAGAGGACTGTGAGAGCAAATTTTGACCGAATTAGATCACGAGGAGCCGCGGTTTCAATCTGAACGAGTTTGATTTTGCGATGACTTCCTATACCACAACGAATTTCAACGCAAACTAGAAATTCCTGCAGAGTAAAAATCTGACTTACCTGGAAAGATTTTGAGAAACCTAAAGTGGAGTGGCAGTAAATGTATGAGAAATTAGAAAAATAAGTGCCTGTGGTTTGAAAAACACATACGACTCTTCGAATTATTGTGATGTCAAGACAAATATTTAATTACCTTGCGTTCGATAGACCGTAATCCCAGTTAGAGTGCAGAACACTGGTTGGGAACGTAGACCCGAGAAGTAATTTGAGGTTTTTATGACCAAGCCGCTGAAAAATTATAAATCTTGCCCACAAATTTTTTAATTTACCTCAAAAATTAGCTTGTTAGGAACGATTAATGATTCAAGGGTCAAAGTCTACCTGTCGAGATGAGCTGAGTTTTCCACGGATGAATCTCTAAACATCGCATGTACCATCTCCAAGCACGAAGAGGTAATCTCATGGCACCACTGAATCCTTGTTGTTACACTAACGTTTCACAGCCCAGCCATGATGCTTTCCTAACTATTTATCAAGTTGCTTGTGTTGTGAAATATGAATGACGTTATTACCGGCAGCAGTGAACCTTGAATATATTGTGGCCTGAGTCAAATTTGCATTTCGCCGTACAATATTCAATATAAACCAGCATCACCGCTACCATAGAAACATAAAAATTTTAAACGAAACTTTGAACTCGGACCAAATGATTTCCAGAATGTTGGGTTCGGAAATTCATATCAGAGATTTCAACGGAATTATCGCTACGATAAATAACTTTCGAACAGGAAATAAAGTTGCGAATGACTTTTACCCCACAACGAAAGTTGCACAAATGACTATTCCCAAGTGAAAACTGGCTGCCCCCATGTAGGGGAGAGGAGGGGAGGCCGCACCTCGTCGCTAATGTCCGAAAGCAAAAAGTCTCCCGAAATTGAAATTGATAACTTTCACAAGGTTGAGCTCGTGCACATCATGTGTGCAGTAATTATAGAAAGTTCAGCTACGAACAGTTAACGGTTTCGTTGGTAAGGAAACAATAAAACGAGGAACGAATGAGGTCGGTTTTTACATCCATTCCCAGGAGTTTTATTTATCTTTTCCCTATGCCACTGTCGATGATGTCATAAGAGGCGGTGATCAGTGAAGGGAGCCTGTTACAGGCTAAACGGACGAAAGTAAGAGGTCTTAGTAGTACATGCATAGCCAATTCTTTATTTAAAGAGAGTAGGCTAAATAGCCAAAAGGCTAACTGTGGTCGTCAGGTCTTATAAGGCGGCGGTAGACGCTGGTAACTGGATGGTTCTTTGTTTTAAACCCCTGCAGCATTCAAGCTGTCGGGTTTATTATTATTATTATTATTATTATCATTATTATTATTATTATTATCATTATTATTATAGTGTAATAGTGTAAGTTTTGCGGGAATATATCGGACGGTCCAAAGCAGGCAAAAAAATATTTCTTTTTCTCTGTTGCAGCCAGTTATTGCTCGGAGTTCCTTTCATTTCACCGGCCTTGGACGTAACGCTTCTACACACAGCCTTTCGATGATGTTGGTTAGCCTGTGGCGCTCCAGGAGTGCGCGCGCGCGAAACTTCCGCTTTTTCTTAGAAATATAATTAAATGACGCCATAGGAAAACAAAATGGGTTTGGTTAAAATCGAAGTTCTTTTCAAGGAATGCCTTGAACCAGGAGCCCATTATATAACTCCTGCTTGAAAGCAAAGCAAAATGCTACGATCTAGAATTCCAATACTGATAAGCCTCGATCATATTCGGCCTAAGGATCCCCGATTGTCGCTTGGTGTGGCGAGTATTATCAGCCACTTGAGCCATAACAAAATCGAGTACAATGCTCACTCGTACAATATCGCTCAAGAAGTGCAGGTTTACCCGTTAGCAAGGAATATCCTTGACACGATTTGGAGCCAGTACAATGATTCGAAATATGATCTCATGTTTGGAGGCTTTGTTTGGAATGAGCCTTTCCTCAAGACGATTCTTCGCGAACTGAAATATTATGACTACCCAGGTCGGATTGTTATTGCAGGTCCTCAGGTGTCTTACGTCGAGAGAGGAGAGCTAGAAAAATACTATCCGGAGGGAGATGTATTCATACGGGGGTATGCAGAACAGGCTGTGTTAGAACTAGCGGAAGGGAAGGATAATATCTTAGGGGCCCACTTAGCAAACACTCCAGACAAGGGCTTTCATACGTCTACCAAATTATCCGAGCTTTCGTCGCCTTTCCTCGACGGAACATTAGAACCTCAGCACTTCATGCGTTGGGAAACGACCCGTGGTTGTCCTTACAGCTGCTCATTTTGCCAGCACAGAGATCCATCACCTTCTTCGCCAGCAAATAAGAGCTGGACTAAAATCCAGCACTCGCAAAGGGATCGGATTCAATCGGAAATCGAATGGTTCGTCGACAATAATGTCCACGATCTTGCTGTGCTAGATCCCACTTTTAACACGCTGAACGGAAACATGGTAATTGACTTTCTAGAACGTGCCAGATTTTCCGGAAAAATCAGCCTTCAGTGCAGGCCTGAAAGAATCACGGAGGCGTTTTTAGATCAGGTAGAGTCCCTGAGCAAAACTACAGGAGCTGAAGTAGTTTTGGAGTTTGGTGTGCAAACACTCGACCCCGAAGAGTTGCTACATATAGAGCGAGTGCGCAATGCTAACACATATAAGTTAGCCGAGAAAGTTTTACACAAACTGGCACTTGTTAATCAACGTAGAATTAAGCATGAAGTCAGCCTCATCTTTGGCTTGCCCCTGCAAACCGTAGAGAGTTTCCAGCAGACTATACTGAAGCTTCAAGAGACGACCGATGGCTCGCTGGTCGCTTTTCCTCTGATGTTGTTACGAGGAACACCCTTATATTACCAAAAGAAAAAATTTGGGCTGATCGAAGGTACGGATATCGCACATCCTTTGATAGATCGGATCCAAAAATTCATTCCTCATGTTGTAACCTCTCCTTCTATGAGTTACATAGACTGGAATACGATGGCGAATATTGCTGTTTCTCTACAAGACCAAACAGAGCCAAAAGAGGAGAGTGGAATACATGCATGACATGATACGCAGGTTCTGAAACTTCATCTCAGTCAATTTTTAAAACTCCTAAACTCGCATTACACTGCTAAAAAAGACTGCGCGAGGGAATTGTTTTCATTATATTATTTCATCGTGGGTAAATAATATATAATATCTAATTATATAGTTTAATATAAGAATGCTCCGGAGAAAAATTGTTAGCTGAGTTTTTAAATATAATGCTTTCTTGAGAAAGTCACCTTATTGTGTTAAGGAAGTAATAATCTAATGCTTCTTTGACCACAAAAATCAATTGATCAATTTTAATTTTTGCTTTTTATATTCCAATGTAAATAGTCTACAAGTGCTACAGGCTGTAAGCCACCTAGCATCAGTAAAAAAAATTCAATTTAATATAGATCATAAAAGCCATTTAACAATTGAATGAAGAAACCAGCAGAACTGCTCAACTGATACTTAGAAGAGAATCATATGATGAAATATAGCCAAATTAAGAATATATATATATATATATATATATATGTGTGTGTATAGTATCTGGGCAACTGCCCACCTACCCCTCCCCTGACTCAACAACAGTCAATTGATAACAACTTAGGGTTAATGTTGGGTTAGGGGAGGGGTAGGTGGGCAGTTGCCCAGATACTCATATTGATCCTATATATTTAAGGTAAATGAACTTACTGTAAAAAAAATTGTTAATTTTTTACGTTCTGTGACGAATTCAAGACATCGAAAATATTGTATGTATCCATGAGCAGCATGTGAATTAATAGAACAGAGAGAGGCTTAATTTTGACCTCAGAGTGGAATTAAAGAGGAAATTGTTTTTCGTCTTGCCAAGAATATGAGACAAAGATCAAATTACACTCTGCCTTTGCTTATCCAAGCACTATGTAGGGCATGAGTCCCTTGCAAACCACGACAGTGACAGCGGCGAGGTCAGGGTAAAACAAAAAAAGATCTTATGGGAAGCTGAACAATAGCCCAGCACGTGCGTTTAAAACTTTGAATATTCCTTACTGAGCTGTCCTCTGCACAAGCATGTGCAACCACGTGAAATCAGACCAAGATTTGCTTGGTTCGTGTACGGAAACGACAGCAAATTATTCCAGTTTGCATCTGGAACTCAACGCTGTCCACCTAAGTTTTGCTTAAGTTGATGTGTGGCAAAGGGACGCTTGACATAAAATACAATATTCTTTTTTTGCTCGACGTCTTTCCAGTCGCTGAAACTAACCACTGACATCGGAAGGTCTCTTAAGGATTCATGGGGACCCAAAATTTTTCCTTCGTAACAAGACAGACTAAACCAACTTTCCGAGCTCAAAATATATTTCATCTTTATTAGGTTAGCTTATTCACCTTTTGATCTACAATGTTGTAGTTCAGTTTCTTGCAGCCTACCTCCATAGGTGCAACTCCTTTCCTACCCCTCCCTCACTTGGCAAGGAGCGTTGAGCCTACCCCTACAAAGTTTTCCTAAAGAACAAGAGTTGTGCAAAAGTCACGCAGTCATCCAACTCGTCACGCAGAAGAAAGTGAAAAGACGGTGAAGTGAAAGACCGGAAAGTTGAACAGATATGGCACTTATACAACCAAAGTCGAAAGTAAGTTGGTGAGAGTGAAGTTATTTTAGGTTTGACTTCAAAATAACTAGCCACGTCGGCCGATTTCTGCGTAGTAACCAAATATATCTCGTAGTGCTGTTGTAACGTTTCACAGCATGTCTGTCGTAGCCTGTCGTAGCTGTAACGTGAACCTATCGTCTTAAATGTTTATACAAACCTTAAACCGTATGCTTTTTTAAAGCATTGCAGGGGTCTCATATAATTAAAGGGGTCTCATATCTTTGATTTCACGGTGTAAGATTACCTTAAACATAAGTTTACTCTGTGCAAATGTGAAGTGATTTACACGCGTAGCCGGTCTAAGGATACGTATAAACCCGCTAACACGTGTTGTGACGGGTATCTCTGTTTCCTAAATCCTTGCCTCTTTTCAATCCGATCTCTTCGTTTTGAATCAACTTCAGAGCGCATATCAGTGAAAGTTAGAATTTTCTTTGAGTCACTCGTTATGTTTACTCTCGTTCTTCAAACTCCACGTTGCTAAATCCAAGATCTTGAGTCATTGAAATTTAATCCAATGCGATCGATGATACTATGTTAATATTTGTATTTCAAGTCAAGGTTAAATTCAGAAACATCTCTAAGACTCAACACTCTCCTGATGCTCAAGCATAGCTTTTAAGTAAGTCGTTATTACAATTAAATTTTCTGGAAGTTTGGCAAAATAAATCAGAGTCAAGCCATATTTGTGTCCATATTTGGGCCTCGTCCAGAGAAAGTTGGGAGGGACTGGAGGTGTTGTTTCATGTATCATGTTACTCTATACAAAATTATATAATAAGCTCAGTTATGCAAGCACTCTGATTGGTTCTCACTTATGATCTATTGAAGGACAGACATATAGATGATGTCATCATTAAATCTTTTTTTCTGTATATTTTAATTCTTTATTATATAAAACAAATAGATTCCAAGTTGCCATGCATCTGTTCAGTAATAGATCACGAATGACGTCAAAATGTGGTAGCTTACCACATTTTGATGTCATCTGTGATCTATTACTGAACAGATGCACGGCAACTTGGAATCTATTTGTTAAATAATGCATTTTCCTTACACTAAACCTAGCTACTTTAATATGTATGGGAGGAGAGCTGCATTCTGAATGGCAAGTTTAGTTTGGTTAATGACCTAATATATAAAGATCAGCAAGTGTTTGCATTGTTAGAAACTTTGGGAGTCCCATTTGAATTTAATGGCAAACTCGTCACATGCTTTTACTTCTGGAGTACATTCAACTCCCAATGACTTGATCAAATTTCTATACCTCAAGCCTTGCAGTAACTTGAATCAAAATGATTTCCCATGGATTTTTACGCAATCCTTCTGAATTTTACCATATGTCTATATGTCTAATAATTAGCCCAGCTAGTCAGGACGAAACAGCCAGCCCCATGAGCACTGTAATCATATAATAAAGGACATCTGTTTATTCTTTTATTCTTTTTTTTTTCCTTTTTTTTTTTTCCAGGTAGAACTGCATGTTCATCTTGATGGAGCCATTAGGATACAGACCCTAATCGATTTGGCAAAGTAATGCACTTATGGTCACCCTTGCAGAGGTCCTTGCTTGGGCACAGTTTGCCTGCAAGGGGACTGGCTATTTACAGAATAATATAATTGCTCTGATGATTATAGAAATGCATGTGCTTTGATTGGTAAAAGATTGCATCATATCTTGCTATAATCACTTAGCACAAGGTGGTTGTAACTGAAGCACTAAATTTCAAAATGGTTGCCTAGTATTTTGTCAACATTACTTAGGAAGTGTTAAACACAATATGAGAAAATACAATTCTGAAGGCACAAAATATGCTGCTAAGTTTGGCATTACCCTTTGAAAAAAAAAGATATGAAGTTTTTGCTGATGGGGGGAGGGTAGGCCTGATGTCATAGGGTATTTGAAGGTTTGCTTTTCACAAGACATGGCTAGATTTATTTGTGGCAATTCGCAGTTAGGAGTGAAAAGACAAATAGGAAAGTATTAGATCCACAAGTGAATATTTTACTTATTTGGTTGTAATTACAGGAAGAAGCAATATCAGCTACCTTCTTTTGATGAGAGTTGTTTAAAGGACTATGTGTCCATTAGTCTAAATAAACCATCAACTTTGGCAGGTTTTTTGGAATGTTTCAAAATTTTTTACCCTCTTATTCGGTGAGTACCACAAACTCAACCCACCATTACCAGAACTTAACTTTAAACTTTGATCATTTGTACACACCCTAACCAATTGTTAAACCAACCACTGGATGTATGGCTGAAGGTCCCATTCATAAGGGAAATTTGGAGGCATGCTTTGCCCTTCCCCCACCCCAAGAAAATGTTGAGAACTTTAAGTGTCTTAGGTGCATCTTCAGTAATCTTACCCAAAAAACTCATGAATTACACAACTCAGAATGAAGTTGCTACAAAGTACAATTTCCAAACTGCTCGTGCCAGTTTCTCAAGTTCATATTCCATGTATAGCCACAAACAAGTGCTCTCTGGTGGAGCCAATTCTTGTTGGCAAGATTCACCTGTCCTCTTCATGATATGGGTTTTGCATGTCATGCTTTAAATGCTTATACTAGACTACTATGAAATCAATGACTGCATTCTATTTATAATGGTAATAAGACCAAGTGTAGTCCAGTTGGGTCTGTAATCATATGAGTGATTAACAAAATCAGATAACTGCGAAGCGGGAATCTGATTTGGTAATCACTCATATGATCACAGATGGAATATGGATGACAAGAAGTCCTGTTACCAATTAATCATAACCATTTCAATTTCTGAAAAAACAAATACACTTAGAACAAATATCTCCAGTGGAGACTATGTCTTCAGTTAAGAATTCCTCCATTTTGGAAATTCCCCAGTTTTTCTTTGGATTAGTTGTTGTTGCTATGGTTATTTTGATCATTTTTGTGATTGGTGGATTAGCTGAGTGGACTTGAGTATGATTGGCTGCTTCAACTTCCGATTACAGGGGTGCAATTAAAGCCAACTGTTCAATTACACTGTCCCATCACAACTGTACAGAATGATTGGTAAAAAATGAAGCTGTGAATGCACCGATAATATTTGAGGAATTTGTAATGGTTATGATTAAAGTGTGGACAGCACTGATTAGGTAATCACATCAGTTAACCCTTTCACTCTCAAGATCTCATTAATAATTCTCCTCACTGTCTGCCATAGAATTCTTATGAGGTTGGTCTGGAGAGTCTGGTATTGGATCTACTAATAATCCCTGATTGATATTTTTCTCAATTCTCATCACTCTCCGGCTTGATATTGTGTTGATTTTGTACAGAGAAATTCTGTCTTGGTCACTTGTGGAAGTTGAAGGGTTAACTGACTGAGTTCAGCTTTGATTATGATTTTAAAGAGTTTTGAAGTGGTTGAAAGCGGCACAATGATCTACTTACTCTTGCTAATGAAAGTCAATGATTGTTTCCCTGACTTTTCTTTTTAAAATTAGAAATGATACTGAAGCAATGGAGAGAATAGCATATGAATTTTGTGAAGACCAGGCAGCATGTGGTGTCCTGTACTTTGAAGTTCGTTACAGTCCTCATGCCCTTTGTACAGAAAACTCAGCCTTTCCAGACCAGGAAAAAGTGTCCCCAAAAGCTATAGTGGAAGCAGTGAATAGAGGATTGAAAAAAGGAGCTGAAGATTTTGGTGTGATTGCTTGCTCCATTCTCTGTTGTATGCGTCACCTCCCTGGTAATGTATAGATGACATGTAAAAGATTTTATTCAGCTGGTTAATTAACACAGAAATTTATCATTGATAGTGAGTTGTGGCCTTCAACTTCAATGAGAGGAAGCTAAAAAGCCCTTGATCTGCAGGAATCACCTTGCAGTTTGCTAGAACTTTTCTTCTAAGCTTTTTCCCACTTCACCCTCCATGTGGCAATTCTCGTTTGTGATAACCCAATGTAAGGTTTGTGGGAATACCTTCCAATTTTTCTCTGGGTTTGCTGCCAGCCTTCCCCACCTCCTGAACACATTGATTGTTAATAAGGGTTGAAATGAATTAAATTTTATTTAACAATGTGTTACTCAAATTTTAATAAACTGTTATCTTATTGCTAAGTGAGAACAGATTTAGACAAATTTACAAACACATTGAAGTATCATAAAAACTAAGATTACTTTTTGAGAAGATCAAATGAAAACACTTGTAGAAATCAACTTCTTGTATCATTATGAAATCAAGAACTTGGCATTTTTAAATAAACAAGTTTACCAAGTTGTATGAAATCTAAACATCAACAGACATACAGTCATTGCCTTAGAAAAGTGGATGTGTTCTTTAATGCTAATTAATTATGCATGTGTATAATTAAATTTGTGTTTGTTTTAAGATTGTTCAATGGAGGTTGTGTCCCTCTGCCAGGAATTTGCAAATGAGGGAGTGGTAGGAATTGATATTGCTGGTGATGAGCCAGTGTGGGATGGACAAGCTATGGAAGGACATGTGATTGCTTATAAGGTCTCGTTGTACTTTTCATCTGTCTGTGGCTATGGTTGTCATGATATATCCAGAATATATATATATATATATATATATATATATATATATATATATATATATATATATATATATATATATATATATATATATATATATATATATATATATATATATATATATATATATAGATGCATTATTGGCCATGAGGTAAAGGTGGCTGGATAGTAGCCAAGTTCTTTTTTTCTGTTTTTATGGACTGAGATGAAATGGAGGTTACTAAAAATGCAAAAGAAGAACAAGGCTGACACTATGAACTCAAAACCCATGAAAATCTTGTGAAATAATTCATTGTAAATTCACAGATTTTTCACAGGATTTTCATGGTTAAATCAATGACATTTTCATGGTCTCAGTGCCATGAAAAAGACCTGAAAAATCCCATGAAAAACCTGTGAAAATTTCCATATTCACGACCCATGAAATATTGAGTAAAGTGACCTAGAAGCCATGAAATACCCATGAAAATGGCATTTCATGGCCTTTTCAAAGGTACTGAGAAACCCATGAATTTCAAGCCCAAAATTTCATGGTGTCAAAGTTCACTAGTTTTTAATGGGTTGCAGCAAATCATGACCCATGAATATCCTGTGAATATGTTAAAAATTCATAGACCATGAAAATTTTCCTTGAATTTTCATGGCCTCTACATGGTTTTTTCATGGCACATGAAAGTTAATTGCCAGTTAGTTTTCATGGGGTTGTTAGGAATATGCAAGCACCATGAAAATTCTTTGGAAACCCTATGAATTTGGAATTAAAAATTCTTCACTTTTCTTGTACCAAAGACTGTACTATAGTGTATAGCTTGCAGTACACCACAACTGTAATACATACACTATCACTTAAATTATACACTGAAGAACTAACCTATCTGTGAAACTTCTTGGTCCTGTTGTACAAGCACACACACATGAAAGACATGACCAGAAGTCTGGATTCTCTGATAGTTTATTTTGTTTCACCAGCTGTATATAAATATTACTTTAGGATTCCAAAATTGTGATAATTCAGTTTACACTTTCTTAAATAAAAAAGTTGGTATGAAATTTTCTGCATAAAATTAAGATGTTAATGATTTTTAGCTCTATTTTGATATCACTGATTTTCCTTGTGGAGACAGATTCTGCTCCTATATTTCTGTTTATTTAAACTATTTTGAAGGTATATTATAAATAAATTTGATGTGAAAAATATTTGGACGAAATTATTGAAAATATACTCACTGGTTTGATGTATTTTGTCTAAACTTCAAATATCATTTCCTTCGTCTAAAATCATGTGTAAAATGTTATGGACAGTTATTGTAATGTCTATTTATGTAACAGCATTCATGTAAATTTCTTGATATGTTTTACACTTGTGATCAATACTCTCAAGGTAACTAACAACAAAACAATTACCAACTTTCTGCACTCTTGCATGTGTGAAGATATATCTATGGCTGACTATGTCAGTGTCTCTCTGTTTTGGCCACCTGAATGTGCCATCCTTCTTTCGGTTATCATAACTATTTGCATCTTCATCATCATTTGGACCAAGATAGGCTGCTTTAGCAAGTTTGCATTTCCTTTCATCAGTTTTGTAGACCAACACTCTTCACTGTTTGCAAAATAAAGGGAGCACATCATCAGTTATCTAAGAGCCTTTCTTATGTACGTAGTAAACCTAGAAATGGATAACTCGCCAAAACAGGTTCTTTTCAACATGAAGCCGTCAGATATTAAGCGACGCACTGTGGAAGTGAGGTGAGGTATTTCGTATTCAGAATTTGACTGTATTTTTTATTCCTAAGAACGGTCGTAAGTATTTCCATACAAACTCTTGTGATGTTTCGCCAGATGATCACAGAATAAAAATTTTCAAGTTAAATCAATAGTTAGCGTGCGTGCTCCGATGTTTACGCGTAATAAGATGACCAAGCTTGAACTTACCCCATCACGTTGTAATGCATATCGATAACTTCATCTTGAGGAAACCTCTTTGAAAAAACTTTTCAGACGGTCCATTGCGTTGATCTGGAAAAAAAGAGACTGCTACACAAACACTACGAGAAATGCAATTGGAATGGAACCATTCCGTTCGAGGTACGAAAAAAACCGCCACTTCTTCGTAAATCACGTGTACTTTCACGTGGTGACCTTAGGTCATCGCAGCCATCATAGGTCAGCGGTCACATAGTGACCTCACAGGGAATCGTGTTCGACGTTACGAAATGACTCCGAAGAGGTTTCGTTGCTGCGTCTGTAATCTTACAAAATAAAGCAGCACAAAAAGCTGTTCGGTATTTGGAATTTGAAGCAAGTAACAACCGACAGGACATCAGAGTCCAAGAAAGTCAGAGCTGACATCGACAGTGATTCCTGTGAAAGCGATCACGAAATCAACAACGATGTTGTAGAAGGCGATCTCAATGAATACATGAAGGTAACGTTTCATCCCGACTGAGAAGATGGCCTGACTCTGTTAACCGGCGACTCTATGAACGAGGTAAAAATAGCATTTTTTTCAGGTTACATTTGCACACTATTCAAAGTTCCAAATTGAGGTGACAAAGTGATTGATTTTTCATTGTTTTGTTCCACATTTCGTGTAGATGCAATGCGTACCATTGCTGTACAACTTAAGCATCTGTACTCTGCAGGTGCCTTACTGGAAAAGCCCTAGAAGATTCCTCAGCCGTAAGAATGTAAGAGAAGGCCTTGAACAGGTTTCCAGAGTCATGGCTAACAATCAAAGCCAGCAGTGAGGCAGAAAAAATTCAACAAAGTCGTCCAGGCATGGCGAAGGCAAAAAGGCCCCAAAAAATCAAAGTGAGGATCAAACATCTGGGTCATTGCCTCCAGCCCCATTTGTCTCAACAGAGGAGCAAATTGAAGATCCATTGTTTTTAGTCATTGTTTTGTGATTTCCTGTACATTTTACGTTAACAAAGGCCACTTAAGATGTTTAGGGACATTTTCATTCGACAGTTTTCGCGCTGTACACCAAAATTCCATCAGTGGATAAATTTATAACAAGTCAGTTCCACGGATCATGAAAGTCAGCTCGTTAATAAATCAGTGACTGTGATGAACTCATTAATACCACTTTTAATGGCCTATGGATTCATCAATGAAATTCATGGGCAACAGATTTCAGGAAATATTCATGGCCCATTAATTTTGTTCTCCCAAAACAAATAAATTGTTAGCCCATGAAATGCTGTTTGATTGCAATTCATGGGCATGAAATTCATTCTGATGACTTTCTGGGGAAACTAATGGGTCATGAAAGTAGACTTTGAAGAAATTCATGGGTCATGAAAGTAGGCATATAAAGAAATTCATGGGTCATGAAATTAATTCTGGTGACTTTCATGGCAAATCAATGGGTCATAAAAATTGACTTTGAAGAAATTCATGGATCATGAAAAAAATTCCCCTAATTCATGGAAAATTCATGGCTAAAAATAACCCCATGAAATTTCATTTTGCAGTATTCATGGGCCATGAAATGATCTTCGTGGGTTTTTCACATGAAATTCATGGAATTTTCATAAAACTACAGTTCATAGTGTGATGTCCAGCCAATTCTTGACCCCATAAGCTTGGTAAATGAAGGATTTATTATATGGCAAAAGAGATCTGTCATTTTAGTAAGAATCAAGACATGTTTATTTCAAGAGACCTGAAAGAAAGCCAACTGTGGTTTTAGCACAGTAAACCCACAGGAGTCGTTTCTTTGTTTGTTGACTGTCTCCTGCTGCTTTTTGCAACTCTATGGCTGATATTGTCCAAAAATTATAAACTTTGTATGTCTGCTCCAAGTAAATTTTTTTATTGTATGTGATCAAAGGGGAAAATCTCAAGCAGGCAAAATGGGCCAATCTTGCTTACTTGAGTAGCCAATCAGAACACAGGATTTGATTGATATTGCCCAAGAGCACTGCCAGCAATATAATAACTTAGATTTTAAGATATGGGGTTAAAAAAGCAAAATATTTGTGAAATAACATAATGTATAATAACTTCTGTGTAGTGTGGACTATAATAATTTAGAGGGACATAATTCCATGTAGCACTTGTGGGAACCAAAAATCTAATTCAGAAGATTTCAGGCAGTGTCACCCCAAGACATGTTTAATGAGGTATTTAGGGCTATTTTACAGATTGAGATTGAAATGTAATAGACCAAAGTTGACCTTTACACAAATCTTTAATCTTGCAAGCAATCCACAGACTACAATTCATGACCAATCTCACAATCAGTCAATCAATTAATTGAATGATTATAAACTGAAACAATAAGATCTATCAATCTAAAAGAAATGCTGCGAAAAACATAATAAAAAATTGCATGTAAAAAGCTAGGCCTTAATGCCAATAAGGAGATTAAAATGATGATAAAACAATACAAATAAACCAATACATTAACTATATTAAAGTACAAAAATTGTAAGAATTTGGTGGCTGGTTAACAGCCTATCATTATTATCTAAATGGTGGGCATTCACTTGAATCTGACACAATTTTTGCCTTTAAATCTTGATTCGATTCAAAATACATCATATTATAACAAAATATCTGTTTGTATACTCTCACCCAAAGCTGCAAAACTAAATTAGAAAAAACAAAGTTGCAAAGTTACTCACATATTGGTCCCGCTTGTGCCAAAGGTTTAAATCGAAAAGTCGAAAGTTCATGAAGACCAATCAAAAACTTGCGAAGAACTGATTATAGGGACACTAAACTTGCTTTTTTATGCACGTGGTGGCACTGAAAGGTCCAATTACAAAAACAAATAGAAACATAAACAAACAGATAACTTGTAACTATGTTCTTATCTAGGATAACAGAAATAATTAAACTAATCAATTATCAATTAAATAAAAACGAGCTTTCTGGCTAGTGTCCCTAACATTCCATATTCACAATCCCTCAAGCTCACTATTGACCTATTTCCCTTTTTCTGGTTGATGGCATGATTGGTCTACCCTGTAAATGTCTTACTGACATAGTAGGTCTGCCATTTATGAAAGAAATCTTTTTTTTATGCAGGAAGCTAAAAGGCTCAATATACATAGAACAGTCCATGCTGGAGAAGCAGGCCCAGCTTCCAATGTGAAAATAGTAAGTATTGTTAAAACAAAAGTATTTTAAACCAGAAGTATGTGTTATCCATCCAAGAGCTATTTCCAGATTCATTGTAGAATATAAAGAAAACCATTTATTGTTGACCACCTTTCTTAAATGGTGAGCATCAAAGTTCTTCCCTTATTTTCATGTAAATATGTCTTCCTTGCCTTAATGTTAACATATCTTAAAAAAATAATCTTCATCACTCAAAAGCAAAGCTAGGAAGCCTATGTGAACTTCAGAATCAATATGTCAATGAAGAGCACAATTACAAGCCGGCACGCAATTTGTTGGTTTGAAGTGAAATCATTACCCTATTCATTTTAAGAGCTTACATCATAAGAGTTGCTACAGCAACATTCTTTTTCTGCCAGCATTCCAGTGGCATAGAAGGTCAGACAGAGACCAACGGGAGAGTTTCTTGAAAGTTATAATAGCTTAACAGGCTTAAAGCCATATTCTAAACTGTTGCTCTAAGGAGAATAACAGTGCAAGCCTTCGTTTCATTTTCTGATATTTTTATTGTTTGAAATTCAAAACTGTTTTAATTAACAGATGTTAGTTTTAATTACGGTAGTTATAGCATAAATCCATTTTGAAATAAAACATGAAAAAAACAGCTTTGGGAATTGCAACCCTCTAGACTTTTGAGAAACAAACTGAATGAATTGATTTGCACTGAATTTGTAAAGTATAATTTTCAGTGGTCTCGGTCTGTAATGACTGCTGGAGAGCTTGTCAGTAGTAGCTGATGATTTCCAGCATCCATGGTTTGGCTGGATATGTTTGCTTGCCTGTCTGACCATGAGAACTCTGGGTACAGAATAGTTTGAATGCAGGGGGTTTTAAACATCATAAGCAACCATGGAGGACTTTCCTGGTAAGTAACTGTGTTTTCTTCCTTATTCTTTTTTAGCAAGGATAAGGCATCGATGTTAAAGGATCAAGAAGAAAACACAGTTACTTACCAGGAATGTCCTCCATAGCTGCCCACGATGTTTTTAACAGTTTCAAGACCCCCTGCATTGAAACTATTCTGTCCCCGAGTCCCACGTCCCTGAGTCCCACGTCCCTGAGTCCCACTTTTAGTCACAACCATAATGCAATGGGATTCAAAGTGGAGTCAAAGACATTGAAAATGCAGGAGAGTGGACTTTTGGTTTCATTCTTTCTATGAGAAGGCAGAATATGCAACCATTTGTAGATGGTAAGAGGCCTGCAAAGGGGTCAGTATTAGTGCCAGACCCCAGGAAAACCTTGTCTCCAATCTTCCCACAGGCAGAGAAACATGTTTCCTGTAACCCTAGTGATGAAGGCCTGCTTGCAGGCTAATAGCAAGGGGTGACCATCATGCTGGCACCCCTTAATGCCACTCCTAATTCCCTTGCATGGGAAGTATTGAGAATTTGTGTGGTGATCAATCAATCACTAGCATTCATTTTACATTTTGTTTTTGTTGAGGCATTAGACATCCTTCATGCTGAAAGAATAGGCCATGGATATCATGTCATACAAGATGCTGAACTCTATCGGAGAACAGTCAACGAAAGAATTCACCTAGAGGTTAGAAAAAGAAATTGCAATGAAGGCTTTGAAAATTTGAGTATTGTTCTTAAGACAAGAATTTTCTTTGTTGATGCCCTCTGATAGGTGTGTCCTACATCAAGTATACTAACTGGTGCTGTAAAGCCATGTTTCAAAACACATCCACTAAGAAGGTAGGAAGTAATTTCTTAAAAACAAATTCTGAACTAGATTAACAGTTAAGTAAAGAGAGCTGGTCCAAGAGATAAATTGGCTTCATTTGTTGGGAGTTAAAATTTTTGCTAATTGTGAACTCGGCTAATTTAGAATAATAATAATAATAATAATAATAATAATAATAGTAATAATGATGATGATGATGATAATGATAATAATGATAATAATGATCATTATTATTGTTATTATTATATAATTATGCAAATTTTATAGTGAGCCTCTGAGTGCTGGGAGAAAAATATGTAACCTGCATATACTTTCTACATTATTATATATTTGATAGATCTCTACAAGTAAAAACTTATGTATGCAGCAGGGGATGGGTGACCATAGAAGCTATCTGCTGTCCTTCAAACAAGATTAGCTTTGTTGACACTGACATTGAAAATTTAGCTTATAGTTTTAGGATACCACATCTTAAGTTCTGTATAGTTAGTCAATTTAACTTTATCCTTCATTAGAATTGCTTAGTTATAAAAAAGTTAATGCCTATCTGTGTGAAAGTGTTCCTTGTTATCCTTAGTAATTTGAAGATTAAATTGTAACCATTAGAGCAATGTAAAGTGGACCCAATAATATGTAGGTTGTATGAAAAGGCTTGTTTAACTTAACGGTTTTGAAATGATATCTTTTTGTTATTGCTACTTTTACTCTTTGTCCAAAAGGAGTAAGATCCCTTTCACTGGACAAGATTGTTGCAAATGTGGCTTTGAGCAAATATCCTGTGTTTCTTTTCTAATTTAGTTTTATTTTAATATTGAGTGTTCTTTGTTTCAAGGTTTGTTGAGGATGGTGTAAATTTTTCCATTAACTCAGATGATCCACTTGTTTGCCAAACAAGAGTGGACCTTGAACAAGGCGTTGCTTTTAATAAAATTGGACTGACCCCTGCAGAATTAACCCAAGCGGTATGTTATGTTGTCTCTTTCTTGGCTTTTGCAATGCAAAGCTGCGTGATAGTTAAGCTACTCTTTCACAAAACAGAGCACTGGAGTTTAGATTAGGATGTTTGGGTGTAATGAAGCCCTACTCTGCACTGAAACTAAAACTAAAACCAATTACAATTAGGTCATATATGTTTTCCCACATTTTGCACAAGTTATTTTGTTTTTATGTGTGTACATGTTAGTAGGTAAGTGAATTTCATTGGCTTTTTAAATTATCTTCCTTTCTTCTAATTGGCCATTTAGATTACTTTGGTTTTGGTTTTACGACATTCAGTCCAGTCCAGTTGCTTCATACAATAATAATAATTTTAAACTCCAGCAGCAATGAATATTAGCTTATGGCAAGCTCATGTTCAGTGGAAAAAATGGGCAGGCGGGAATGAGCAGGCAGTACATGTATGTGAAATGCACCCTTGCTTGCTGGGCAGAGTATAAATGTGTGCAAAATGCACCCTGGCTTGTTAGGCAGAATAGACATGAATGCAAAATGGACCCTGAGTTGCTGGATGAATATACATTTATGCAAAATGCACCCTGGCTTAATAAGCAGTAGTTAAATGTATGCAAAATGCACCCTGGCTTGCTGGGCAGAATATATACATGTATGTGAAATGCACCCTGGCTTGTTGGGCAGAATATACATGTATGTGAAATGCATCCTGGCTTGTTGGGCAGAATATACATGTATGTGAAATGCATCCTGGCTTGTTGGGCAGAATATACATGTATGTGAAATGCATCCTGGCTTGTTGGGCAGAATATACATGTATGTGAAATGCATCCTGGCTTGTTGGGTAGAATATACATGTATGTGAAATGCATTCTGGCTTGTTGGGCAGAATATACATGTATGTGAAATGCATCCTGGCTTGTTGGGCAGAATATACATGTATGTGAAATGCATCCTGGCTTGTTGGGCAGAATATATACATGTATGTGAAATGCATCCTGGCTTGTTGGGCAGAATATACATGTATGTGAAATGCATCCTGGCTTGTTGGGCAGAATATACATGTATGTGAAATGCATCCTGGCTTGTTGGGCAGAATATACATGTATGTGAAATGCATCCTGGCTTGTTGGGCAGAATATACATGTATGTGAAATGCATCCTGGCTTGTTGGGCAGAATATACATGTATGTGAAATGCATCCTGGCTTGCTGGGCAGAATATACATGTATGTGAAATGCATCCTGGCTTGTTGGGCAGAATATACATGTATGTGAAATGCATCCTGGCTTGTTGGGCAGAATATACATGTATGTGAAATGCATCCTGGCTTGTTGGGCAGAATATACATGTATGTGAAATGCATCCTGGCTTGTTGGGCAGAATATACATGTATGTGAAATGCATCCTGGCTTGTTGGGCAGAATATACATGTATGTGAAATGCATCCTGGCTTGTTGGGCAGAATATATACATGTATGTGAAATGCATCCTGGCTTGTTGGGCTGAATATATACATGTATGTGAAATGCATCCTGGCTTGTTGGGCAGAATATACATGTATGTGAAATGCATCCTGGCTTGCTGGGCAGAATATACATGTATGTGAAATGCATCCTGGCTTGCTGGGCAGAATATACATGTATGTGAAATGCATCCTGGCTTGCTGGGCAGAATATACATGTATGTGAAATGCATCCTGGCTTGTTGGGCAGAATATATACATGTATGTGAAATGCATCCTGGCTTGCTGGGCAGAATATACATGTATGTGAAATGCATCCTGGCTTGTTGGGCAGAATATACATGTATGTGAAATGCATCCTGGCTTGTTGGGCAGAATATACATGTATGTGAAATGCATCCTGGCTTGTTGGGCTGAATATACATGTATGTGAAATGCATCCTGGCTTGTTGGGCTGAATATATACATGTATGTGAAATGCATCCTGGCTTGTTGGGCAGAATATATACATGTATGTGAAATGCATCCTGGCTTGTTGGGCAGAATATATACATGTATGTGAAATGCATCCTGGCTTGTTGGGCTGAATATATACATGTATGTGAAATGCATCCTGGCTTTTTGGGCAGAATATATACATGTATGTGAAATGCATCCTGGCTTGTTGGGCAGAATATATACATGTATGTGAAATGCATCCTGGCTTGTTGGGCAGAATATACATGTATGTGAAATGCATCCTGGCTTGCTGGGCAGAATATACATGTATGTGAAATGCACCCTAGCCAGCTGGGTGGAATATACATGTATGTGAAATGCATCCTGGCTTGCTGGGCAGAATATACATGTATGTGAAATACATCCTGGCCTGCTGGCCAGATTATATGTGTATGCAAAATGCACACTAGCTTGCTGGGCAGAATATACATGTATGTAAAATGCACTCTAGCCTGCTGGGTGGAATGTACATGCATGTAAAATGCACCCTAGCTTGCTCATAACATGTTTTACCACACTTGCCATTAGTTTTTTAACTTATTTTTCTTCCTAAGAAGTGTATTGATATAACAAAGAGGTGCATACATGATATCATTGTGTTTTTCAGACATTTAATGCTGCAAGATCTGCATTTCTTCCGGAAAATGAGAAGCACAACCTTATTGAGCGACTGAAATTAGTCCATGGAATATATTGATCCTTTAATTAACACAAATCAATGATGGTTAGCTGATATGACAATATATGTAGGGTTATTGTCGAAATTAGTCTTTGGAATAGATTGATCCTTTAATTAACACAAATCAATAATGATTACTATAGTTGATATAACAATATATGTGGGGTTATTATCCAAGCACAAGGTCAAGATGAGGAGACATTGACAAAGTTTTTTTTCCCCCATTTTGTCTCAGTCCATGAAAACACACACAAAGAGGTTAATATCCAGTCTTCTTGGCCAAACAAGCACTTGGAACCAATTCTTCTGTTTCCTATTTTTCCAGTTTCTGAACATCTCTATATCATGAAATCCAAGCACATGAATCTCTCTTTTTTTTGTCATTCATTTTGTCTGGAGCAGAACTTGCCAATTGAGATTGTTAGATATGTTAGGATCTAGTCTTATTGGGAAATGTGCCATCCATTTCCTTGCATTTGATGTAAAATTTTTGAAGATGTTATTAGCAAAGAGATTAACCTAATATTTATATTTTTTTCTAGAAAGGGTTAGGTGGGTTATGGGTTGTTTACTTCAAAATTCAGAAAGCTGGCTGATTTCTGAAATGCTCACGAATTATAGATAAAAAATATTTTACCTTGGAAATTTATTTTAATCTCAAACAAAAAAAAACCATGTAAGAAAAAGTGTTTTAGTTGTTGTTAGTTTTGAAATTCTCACTATCATTATTTATATTACTGTTGTAAATGTAGTACTTGAGCTCATATTAAAAAGAAATAAATCTCTTTCCTCTAAATTGAAGAATGTTTCCTTCTTTAATCCCCAGATCATTTTGTTTTTGCAATAGTGTTTTCATACCAAAAAAGCTCAATCAAGGAGAAAAAGTCCAGTACGAATTTGTTAGCATATATGTAAAACTACCTGCTGGCTATAAGCCCAGCAGACAAACAATTTCAACAGTATCTAGCCATGCTGAAAGCAATAGACAGTGTTGAATTCAACTTGAAAACTGTGTTGCTAACAGATGTTGATGTTGAAATGGTTCAGTTGTGAGAGACAGGGGTTCTTGCAGATTAAAGCTAGTTTGTAATACTGAGCAAATATTCAAGAAAGTGAAAATCACTCTCAAGCACCGAGCCACTAAAAAACTTTCATGCAGAAAGGTAAACTACAACTTATTTCCCAGCTGCTGTAGCTTTTACTATTCTATATTAACTATTTCGGTGGCCTTACGGTCAGCTGTGCAGACCTGGTTATTGTGTTATGTTCTTGAGCAAAATACTTTATGCTCACGATCCCTCTCTCCTCCCAAAGGTGCATGTGGGTACAGTTGAATTGTCAGGGAGACCTGGGTGGTAACTTTGGAATGAACTGGTACAACCATACAGGGTGGAGTAGGCCAGCCCAGGCAGCATTGGCCACTTAGCTCAGGTATAAACTTCACTTATATTTGCTGTTATTACTAATTCCATTGTCCAAATCAGTACTCCATTTGGGTAAAGAAAGTTCTTTAGTCCGTTCAGGCCTGAATTTTTTTCAGGCCTTATTTCTCAACTGCTTAAGTTGAGTATATACTGCGATGATCTTCATTTGCTTAAAATGTATTTTCCGCAGTACAAATATATGACTTTCATGTATTCTTATCACACCTTCTCCATCTACGGGTATATAACGAACTCACAATTGATCAGCTCCCAGTTGGCTTGATAGCTCAGTTGGTTAGAGCGCTGCACCGGTATTCGCAGAGGTCATGGGTTTGATTCCCATTCAGGCCTGAATTTTTTTCAGGCCTTATTTCTCAACTGCTTAAGTTGAGTATATACTGCGATGATCTTCATTTGCTTAAAATGTATTTTCCACAGTACAAATATATGACTTTCATGTATTCTTATCACACCTTCTCCATCTACGGGTATATAACGAACTCACAATTGATCAGCTCCCAGTTGGCTTGATAGCTCAGTTGGTTAGAGCGCTGCACCAGTATTCGCAGAGGTCATGGGTTCGATTCCCGTTCAGGCCTGAATTTTTTTCAGGCCTTATTTCTCAACTGCTTAAGTTGAGTATATACTGCGATGATCTTCATTTGCTTAAAATGTAATATTTAATCCAACTGTCAGACAAATGACCATTTAAGACCTCTAGTGAAAACAACTGGTGTACCTGAGCTATCTTAACAACCACTTTACTACGTTTACAAACAAAGCCCACATTATATTAAAGACTCTTCAAGTTGATGTATTTACATTATGAAATGCATAAACGAATGAAACGCCGTAAAAATATACCGTTACAACTTGCATTACCACATAAACATATTTAATTAATGTATAAAATGATTTCCCTTGACACAAAATCCCAAAAACAAACAAAAGGATTCCTTGTGAGGAAAGCGAAAACAGAATTGTTCATCAAGAGGATTTATTCAAGTTAAATTTCGAGTCTAAGAAATTAAGAGTCTTTGTTAATCTCAGAATAGTTTCCAGAAATTAAATAGATTTTGCACATGTTTCTGAGACTTTTGTGATTTATTCTCCATTTGAAATAAATTTTTAGATTTTTTTCAGATCTGGGGGAGAAAATAATACCTTCTTAACAGTCCTTTAAACAGTTGATCAATCCTGAAACGTTCCCCACCAGTATAGGACAGGGACTATAACGTGTGTTGCTGAACTACAATCTTTCTTCCAAAGATGTAAATCACCGAGTCATGTCTTGAGTTTTTAAAAATATAATAATTCTCGACAACTCTTCCTCTAGAAACATAACATGGCAAGAGGCTTTCTTCTTAAAAAAGGAGGATCTTTTCTTTCCTCCAGGAAACCTGTGGAGCATGCCACGTTTTCACTCAGAAGAACAAGAGTTGCATCTACTTAACTACTAACTGTATAATCATAACAAATAATTTCACTGTACAGATTCCTGTCGATCGTGTTCATTTTGTGGTTCATCATGGTTGTTTAAGTCTTGCCGCTCATTGTGCTCAGTTGTATCAATCTCTTCTCGTGGCTCACTATTTTCAGTTGTATGAATCTCTTCTTGTGGCCTGTCAGTGCCTGTTGGCTCAAGTTGTTCTTGTTGTTCTATACTTTCATTTGTATCTTTAGACTCAATTTGTTCACTTGCTTTTGGTTGATCCTAAAAAAAGAAACACACACACAAAGTGAGTCACCCCTAACAACTAATCCATCTCCAAAAGTAAATGTCACCTTTCCCTCAATTGACTTTGAAATGGATACCTCACAACCAACTACCACCAGGAGTTTTATCAGTGACTCTACCACTTTTAAAATAATACAATACTCAAAAGAGTATGTTAAGAATGCATGGGTTTCAGCACTTCTACCACAGATTTTGGGCACAATTTAGCTTACACCTACCCTGATTGAAAAGCTACATATACTCTTTTACCTATTAAGTAACCCTGCTGATCAGGGAGGAGAAGAAAGCATCTAGCTCATTTTAAGCAGATTTGGCAGCCAGGCTAGATCCCAGGGGATAAAAAGCTATGATCCTGTTTGGCCTCACAAATAAAATGAGCTAGGGTTAGCCAAAACAAAGCTTTTAATGTCTGGGGACTTCACTGTTGCATCATGAGCTTTTAACGAGTAACAAGATCTATTTTGCCTTCTGTTAACCTCCACAGTCATGTTGTAGTCCTGAGGGCAGATCTATTTTAGTTTTTCTATTCGTGGTTTCTTCTGTACTCAAGGGCAAGATGCTCCATGGCAACATGGCCAATCAAGCTTAATATCAGCTCCTAACTTTTCTAACGCACCTTTTCTCTGATGTCTCAACCTCTGTAACGAAGACTGTGACTTGACAAATGTACCTTCCTTCTCAGCTACCTGACACAGTTAACTCTAATTGTTAAAACTAGCTAAGATAATGCTCTAACTTCTCTAAACTTAAAGGACTTCACTGAATCTCACTAAGTGCAGCTTCCCCTGCTGGTTTCCACAGCTCTCACAGAAGTGATTCACATGTAACTTCTCCCCATAATATTGATACCATAATATTGATACATCATCCAGCAAACAGGTAATGAGAATACTCAAACTTAACAGGAAGAAGTTGTCCTGATGAAACACCAAATTTTCATTGCTTAATTACAAGGCAAGATGTAGCAGCTAGAGAAAAGAATTAACAATAAGATCTTGGGAGTTTAAGGGTTAACTAACAAGAGTGGGTGCTAGCTGTAAACTATGAGGCCCAAAATGCATCAGAATGCCACTTCACAGAGGTTTCTTTTCTTTACTAAAATTTGACAACATTTATAAATAACAACAATACCCCTGTGTGTCTGTATGGGTTCCAAAAGTGCTGCTATGCGAACTATTTAATTATTACTTTTAACTGAACTACAGTATTGCAAAGTACTAGTCCAAACCAAATGCATTCCAGTCACTTACTCTTTCATTGTTATAATGTTTTGTTTCACCATTTTCCTCCATCTCTTCCCGTTCTTCTTCATTGCGTATCTTGTCTGTAGAATTATTTCGGTTGCCATAGTTTTCATCTTCTATTTCTTCATCAGCAACCTCTTCAGCTGGCATTTGATCAATGGGTTTGTCTTCTATTGTTCCTTTAAAAAGAAGGAAAGATTTTTATAATTTTACAATACAATGTAACATGTAATGTAAAGCTGGGAACATTATGGTACACCACATCATCTCTGAATGTTTTAAATTCAAACTCAGGCAAAACTGCACACACAACATGCAGGACAAGACAGCTGAGACATACAAAATGTACTACTCGAGGTTGGATACACATCAAAACAAGTAACATTTGTGTCAACTTTGTATTCAAATAGTGTCCGTGACATTAAAAACTAGTTTGTTGTGACAGAAGTGTCACAATGAGCTTGTTGATAGGTTCATGACGGATTGGTACCAAAATATGATGGCTGATTTAGGGTCATTGATGGTGAGATCGGAGTTGCTAGTGAGTTGGAAAAATAAATAGTGTATATCGAACCAGTGTGATTGCTCCTCACAAGATCACTTATAGTTAACAAATTAAAGTAAACAGGGCGTCACCTCTATCATCTTGGATTTCTCTGGCATCCTCTCTGTTCTCGCCACTAGCTTCATACACTGATGGCTTCCCTGTAAAGAGAAAACATGTCCATATCAAGCAAGAGAATGAATTGAGTTATATTAAAGGCTACCAGCACCAAGTTGTTTGAAGCATGATTTGCACAAATTCAGAAGTAACTGATATGGTAACACATTGTTCACTGAACAACTCACTCCGAGTGAATTTGTTGTCGGTTTCTTTTGCTTAAGTTCAAGAGGGGGACAAAGAGGGGGCTTTCCAAACTTGAAGTCCCAGAGGGAGGATAATCAGAGAGGGAAATGAAACAAATATTTTAAATTCACAATTTATATATTAGTGCTTATTGCAAGCCTCCAAGCACTGTTAAGAGAGAGAAACAAATATTTCGAGTAACATATCAAAAACGAGTGCAAGTGCTTGAAAATCCCAACTATCAGGACCCAGACCAGTTGGCTATTTACAGGGTACTGCCCAGGAGTTGAATTCCAGACAATCAAGAACAAATCCAGTGAGTAGCAGGGTGTATTACTTGAACCCAGGACCACCAGGTAACAAGTTTGGCACCCTAACAGGAAGGCTCATCAGAGTGTTCAGATAACTTGCATCAACATATTTGAGTCATTTTTAGCATCCCTGAGAACTTTCTTAAACTTAATACAATGCTAGAATAAACAAAAGTCAAAAGGAAAAAGAAATTGTTTAACCAGGACAAACATTACTACTAGCTGCTAATCACACACTTGAAAAATCTTTCCTCAATTTCTAGCCTGCTTATTGACCAATTGAGTTTTTAGACTTACCATTATCTGCACTATCTTTTCTGCCAAACACAAAATTATCAACTGGAACACCATTGTCTCCAAGAACATTAGCAACCTGATCCTGTAAAGTTTCCTCTATTGGTATATCCTCAATCTCTGATTCATGTGGAGAGTCACTTCTTTCTGTCACATGGCCTCTCACTGGCTCATCATCTCTAAGAGACTCAGCTAGAGTATCTTTCAAAGAATCAAAATGAGAAAATGGTTCTGGTTCATCTCTTGTTGCCATGTATGGGGGCAGACTGTTCACCTGCTGAAAAAAAAATTAATATTGTTAAGTACACATTAGTGATGATTTACAGTTTTACAATTCTGGGTGAACCATACAGTCAGATGTTTAGCCTGGCAAAAGATTGAACTTGGAGTATCAATATTTGTATCAGATCTCTGCCAGATGAGGTGCACCAATGGAGCCTCTAAATTATAGGCACTGTAATAAAATGTTTATTTACTAATCATGTGTACAAATCACAGCCAGTTAATCGTTTCAGGACTAAATGAGTTAAATTATCTTTGTGCTGTGTCTGATCTCATTGTTTTACCAGGTACTGAAAAAAAATATTCACCACAGTGTTGGTGGCTGGTGGTGGATACATACCTTGCTGTGCTTCATGGCTCAGTAAATATCCACTACTAGCCACCTCCACTTTGGTGGATAGTTGTTGATTGCACCCATGAATTGGGAAGTTTGAATTCAAAGTGATTAACAAGTATTATTTACCTTTTAGTGGCAGAAGAGGCAAAAATTGCATATCAGTACTTCAATTTCTAATTATTTTTCAGTATATTGCAAAAAAAAAAATAAAGGTTCATTTTTGGTGTCTGTGTGGTATATACTAAAACAGGACATAGTCCATGTATTCACCTCAGTGTCACTGAAAGTGGTGGACATCATGTACGTCAACTTCAGTGAATAATTAAATGTTATTTGACTTGCTCTCTACAGCTGATTCAAGTAATTTATTTTACTCACAGGCTCCTCATTGTCGGCCACAAGTGACTTCTTTTTTGTAGCTCGTTTAGCTGCTCCTCTCTGAATGAAAACATTTAAATTACACTCATCAACTTCAATAACCAATGTTATCAATTTCGAATTCTTCCTGTTATTTACAAAACAGTTTCTTGAATTATCAATGTAGCTGTTTTCCAATTTTATATGAGATTCATTTCATATAAATATATATTTAAGGGCCAGTCATTCATGATGGTCATGTCATAATGATCAAAACATATTAAACAATTTCCTCACTTCTGAAAGGAAGAGGGTACAATTTAAGATGGAATTCAAAAAAAAAATTGGGGCTTCGTATCCAACATAATTTTACAAAGACCCTGAGAAACACTGCACACTCTAAACCCAAAATGTTTAAGTTAACCTTACTTTACTGGGGGGTTTTCTTTCTATTCCTTTGGCTTTGGTTGAGGTTCTGTTGGAAAACAAATGATCATCAGCCGTGAAGTAAGTTTACTTTTAAAAATAAAACTTAAGTCAATTCACAATGTGAAATGTATTAATTCTTAACACTAAAAACTGATTAACAAGTGAACTTGACACAAATATGATTTTTAATCATGTTTCTCTTAAGAATGTCTCTACATATATCTTATCAGCTACATTTGATCCATGTTTGTCTTTGAGTTCCTTGATTCAAAGACTAATAACTATTTTTTCTTTTTTTAAATCATCTTTCCTCAAAACAAATATAATTATTGTTATCTTACAAATAAATATATTTACATGTGTGTAACCCAATGACCACTATGGAAACCTAAGAATAAACCTTTCTTAATTTATTTAACCAATTCTTAAAATAACTGTGGTTGTGAAAAAAGAAATTGTGAAAGAAAAATCCTAAATAAATGATTATCGCACCTTCTTGGAGTTAACTGGGCTGCTACTCCTTGGTCACTGTAGGTAACACTTCTATCAAAGCTGAAATGAAAGTCCAAAGAACATTAAGGGTGAATTATTATCATAAAATTTGTATGTAAAGGAATATGATGGGAACGTAATTAGTTTTTCTTTGGAAATATTTTGACTGAATTATTCAGCCTTCATCAGTCTGTTGGTTACATAGAAGTAAACTATATAATCAATTGCTCAGAGTGGCCCACTGATAGGAGTATGGTTTTGTAGATCTTGGTAAGGAGGCCAAGGGAGTTAATTGAAATATTTCAAAGGAAAACCACTTGCAATCCAGTCAGATTCTTCTACACATTATGTCTTCAGAACATGGAATGAACCTTTTTGCTTCAAGTCACAATCATGATAATCAAGGAAAATTACAGACTCATCCCACCAACCAAGTAATTGATCTTTAAGTGTCTAGAAATGCTCTTTTAAAACTGGAAGTACTTCCTGGAACACTTTAAATTCCAAAACAATAATTATGAATAATTTCACAATTACTCATCATAATTCACTTGTTGCACAATACAGTCAGCTCCAACTCTGATTTCCACTTTTTTAAGCATTCTTTTCTATCATGGAAAATGGATCAGCACTTTGATCCCAATGGGTGACTAGCATCTAATTTCTCCATTCAATATCACCCCTGAATCAAACATTTCAGTCAAGAGAATAAAGGATTTTGATCACAAACTAAAGATACTATTGATTGTTAAAGAAATTCTCCTTGTCAGCACCATAGGAAATGTATAGAGAACAGTATGGAGTATAAACTTACAGATGTTCTGTTGTGAAAGGTTAAACAGATACATCATTAAAAAAGAAGTTAGACTAAACATACAATCGTTCTCTCCCAACAGCAACATATTGTCCAGAATCATTCAGCTGTGATGGTTCTGATATCTTTTGACCATCTAAAGTATACAGACTGAAACAAAAACATAAATATTAGAAAGATGATTGAATATTAACTGAGTGATCAAGTAAGTGATGTGCGTAAATGATATTAAGAAAGTTGACAGTCTTCACACATTCATTCAATTTAGAGAAACAAAATTGCATTTAAAACTTTGCCAGAGGATTATTTTTGGCTGACTTTCAACTGAGGTTGATGTTGGTGCTGATCTAAAGTTTTATGTTACCATGTTTAAAGCAAAAAAATAATAGAATCCAACTTACAGTGTTTTTTTTAGTAGATATCATTTATCAATGAACAAAGTAATCCTTAACAGACACTGATTTCATGTAGAGCTTATTTGGAAGTTTCAAAGAGATTTGAAAATTGACCTTTTTTTCTTCTTTTTTTTTTTTTAACAATTCTTTTGAGTGCACAAACACGTCTAGAATTAATAACCACACTCTTAACACTGCTCAAGACTACCTACATGTAATTTACAAAAGCAATGAAGACTTACTCATAAACTGCACCATTCTTGCTGACTGAGCTCACTTTATCATTCACAGACTCTAAGACCTTAATCATATTCAGGGAAAAAAAAAGGGCTTTTGATTACCGCAATCAACTAACTACTGGTAAGATTAGAAGGTGAAATATGCTTCAGAAATATTTACCAATAATCTCTGCCATCAAGAAATAAAATATTTACAACTACCTGGCTTTAAAAGTGCTTAAAATTTTAGTATGGATACGATCATTTTGAAATCAACTCTGCACTCCAGAAAGACACTCTGAAATTCCTAAATTCATAGGCTTTCCAGTCTGGAAATCTGGAAAGTCAAGGTTCCATTATTTTATTCAGGGTAGGGCCTTAACTGGGTTGTGCAAAGCTGGGTGAATATAACCCAGGGTTAGTGTGAAACTTGATTTCAGATCTAAAAGATTTAAAAGAAATTCATTTTAATTATTTTTCCCTACAATTTGATGATTGGTTGTTGTAAAAAGGATAGAGAAAATTATCCCAAAAAGAGGGTATTAGCACTAATCCGCCTTTGAACAACTCGGCCCAAAGGTCATTTCTTGAAAGTCAATAACTTTATGGGCCCAAAGCCAAATTTTTAAGATCAAAATTTAAAGCATAGAGAAGCAGTTCTATCACCCCCTCAAGTACAATATTTTTCTTTAGCTTATAGTTTAATTTTATAGTTTTCAAAACCTTAAAAGCCCCCATTTTGTATTAAAACAGAACAGCTTTAAATTACCAGAACCTTCAAGGGACAGGCCCCTGATCTGCTTATTAAATTGACCTACATATGTTTTCAAAATCTTTTACTCCCAAAAGCAACCAAGGCAATATCAATACAACACCAGCAGACAAGTAACAAGAATAGAGAAAACTAGCAATAGGAGATTACTGACTGATCGAATACCAAGTTCTCCAAACAAACATCATTAATAATAATTGTATGGCAGATAGTAAGGAGAATTACTAAAATGAGATCTTGGAAGTGAAAAGGTTAAATCATATTTTGCACATGATGTGATTTTTGGAGTATTCACCTCACCTGAAACATTTTAAAGTCTGTTCGCAACTGGACTCTTTTTGGTTTGGCCACAACTCCATTACAAAAAACACTGTTATAATAAAACATTACATATTACATTAATCATTGTGACATGAATATGAATGGTTTAACACCCACACAACAGTTGAACATTAAGAACATCTGCTTAATTTGTCCAAAACATAATTCTACATATATTTTATATTCTGTGCTAAATCATTTCACATTAAACCAAAGTGAAAAAGTTCTTCAGGGGGAAAACTCAAGGCATGTGTGCCTCACTCAAGCATAGTAACAGGGCTCAAAGTACTTTATTTCAAATGGTACTCATTGTTTACTCATTCAAATTTAATTCAGAATACCTCTGTTCAGGTTACTAAAATGGAATAGAACACTTTTGAATAATTGACAGACACATAGCCTCTAGTAAGATGCTGACAAAAGTATTGCAAGGGAGCTCTGCAAGGGGCTATGCTATGCTATGAAAAACACCCAGTACAGCTGCCCGAGTGCATTGTCAGAGTCATACTACTCTACATAACCTGAGCCCAAGAGTTAGATGGAAGCTTTGTAAAAGAATGGTCATGAGCCTTTTGCAACTGATTTGGGGACTGCACTGAAAAAGGGGGGTGCCTATTGATGAAAAAAGAAGAAAACAGTGTGGCTCCAAGTTTCAATCCTTTGTCATACATATTAACTGTCCACTGGTTCACCTTTTACAAGCTGGGTTTCAAATCATGCTAAGTTTGAAATAATTCATGGTGAATAACGACAAGGACATTATTTACCGAGAGCTGCAGTACTTACATGATGGTTTTTATCTCTTCCTTTTTCCGTAGACCGCTTACCCTCGCTCTGCCCGGCACGTTTCCAAATTTGCGATGATTTAGCTCGAGGAAATTTACCTGTTAACGAAATATAATCACGGAATGACAGTCAAACAATGAGAGAAGTGTACATGAACAACTCATTGAATTAATTCTGTGAGGTATACTCTGGAAACTACGACCAGCCTATTAATCTTTCACGATTTCAAAATTGACGTTTTTTGAGTCTTTACTTAAATATAACTCCTTAGCAAGTGGGTTAAATATTTATTTAAACATTTAAGTGTTTAATTATTCATGCATGGTAAGTTCACTTCGATACCAGATTTGTTATTGAACTCACTCGGCATAATTAAGGCTCTATCGTCTCCATGAATAATAGAGAAGATCAACCTATCAAACTCTGAACAATTGATAGTTGCTTTACAAAAATAGATTGTGATCGAATGTGCGATCATTAAAAAATAGTCCAAAAACATCGAACACAATATTTGTCTTTAATTGCCTTTATCACTGCACGACAAAGTATACAAAATATGACCTAGATTAGATTTTAACTGTATGTTGACGCGTTTTGAATATATCTTACCTCAGGTCCTTTGAGAGGCGGTAAACGGTTGGGCCTCGAGTCTTTCACATCATATCTGAGAAAATAAAGCGCAAACAGACTATCATTATATGGAGAGTTTGCATTTGTGAACAAAGATCAACCAAATGACACTTGATGAAGAATTACTCCGCAAACACGAGTCTGATCGCGCCATCGCAAACAAAAATCTTACCCAATTTTTTTAAACGGCTCTCTTCCCTTAACGACATAAGTGCAGTCTCTCTGTAGATCGTCAAGCGTTCTGATTCGATGTCTTCCACCTGGAGTCCTTATTTCTCGAGCTGGTGTACGAAAACTAGCTGCCACAGTATTTAAGAAAGATTCAAAGCTTCGCATGTCTCTGTGATTGACAACAATACGCTTTCTCTTATAACTGTCCCCGTTGAGATGTACAAAGACCGGCTTTCCCATCATATTTATCCCTCTCTCTTGAGCAGCCATGATCCTGGAATCCTCTTTTACCTTACTTAGAACTTCTAATTAAGTTTAAGAAGAGAAGAACACTATTAGGTAAGACATGGTAAAATCACTCACGGTTCACTGAGCTCTGTGTGACCTCAGTAATTGTCGACGTGCGCATTATGGGATGTCACATGATTTGTTTACCCTGGTGACGTACATAGTAACCAAATCGTCATTAGTGTCAAATTAAAAACTCATTTATCCTGCTGAAGACTTGGATTTTTCGTGAATGACCCGTGTAGTTTTATAAAGAAAAGCAAAAGTAAAAAAACAAATACTCGTTGCTAGTGACAAAGGGTTACGAGAGTAACCGAGATTAAATGATCATCTGCATTCAGACTCGACTACGAATTTGCGTTCTGATTTGATTTGATAATGAACAAAGAGCCATTTTGCGTGGGTCTAACCATCGGCCACCTTACGTGGGCTGTACTCCGTAAACTATTTTTTTTTTCAAAGGATAAAGAAAAACAATCTCTTTCTCTTTTCTGAAGAGTTGGATCTTCAAGTTATAAATTTCGTGTGTTTCTATTATTATAAGAAGTGGAACTTGTATTGTTCATGGAGGCCTCGCGTAATGTTGTTTGTTTTACGAATTTATTCTTAGTGAACCAAAAGAGTGCATTGGTAATCTTAAATTGAATCGGAGAAGCTGACCCGGCAGGGGGAGGAGACATCAAATATCCAAGAGAAAATTGAAAAACAAAATTAACCGTAATATGCACCGGAACTACGAGAATTAGTTCAGTACATTGATAAATCATATTCGTTAATATATTTAGTTAATCATTCTTCTCAATTATCAGTACTTTCCTACAGGGTTGACCCGGTTGGCTTAACATTAAAGGCAAAAAAGCTAAAAAAAATGCCTAGATGAGTTTTGGTAATACAGCCAATAAATGACATCGAGAGTTCTTGAACACTTTTCAAGAACTCTTGATGTCACTTATTTTTGGGGCTAAAATAAGTGGATGAATAAAATAATATTGCAAATAACTCATGCTGTCTGTGGTAGTCATATATAAACGCATCTAAGCATAAAGCAAACGGTGCACGAGGGACACTCTTTTTCAAAGGTGGTTCTCAGTCATTAATTAAGGTTTCCGAGCATGTGTTTTTGTGTGAGAGTTTTAATTTTTAGTACTGCAAGTCTACTCGATAGTAAATAGAAACGTGTCTTCCTAGAGTTTATAGAAAAGAAACAACAATTTTTATTACTCTACGATTCACAAAAAACGATTACACAAGCTCGTTCAAACGTACTGTAGCACACAAACCTTTTATAACATTATTTGTATCTATGTACATGTTTTTATCGAGTCTGATGCCATCATCAGCCCTGGCCAGAGTCGCCCTCAGAACTGACTCCCGATTATCCTCAACAATTAATTCTACAAATAATTTAAAATTTATTAAATCCATAATCGTTGAAGTCTGATTGATTCCCAGCAGTGCGATTTATTCAAAAATTTTTGGCATTGATTGTACCTTTTTCTCAGCTAATGACAGGAGCCCATCAAGTAATGGGCTCCTGCCAATGAAAGAAAACAACCAATAAGATTTCAGATTTCAGCGCTGTACAAATTATGCGAGAACAAAAGTCGCACTAATTTCTTTTTTCCTTCTTATTACTCATCAATGTATTGATTAGTTTTATCGTTGATTATTCTGTTTTGTTAAAATTGCTAAAATGTGAATAAGACCGAGGTCGTGTATAAAGGCAGTGAAGGCAAAGGAATTGAAAAACTGGCAATTTCTCTTGGAGTCCCGCAATTTAATTTAAGTCTAAAATCATACTGTGGCGCTGCAGGCACGTTTGGTTTTGAAATTACACTTGAAGGAATTAAATTACTAGTACAAGTTTGGTGGTTTCTTCCATTTAAAAACCTTAATCATGTTTGTCATTATGCAATTGCCACCTCAATGACAGTTGATTTGCCTACCAACGCATGTGCATTGAAAGCGGGTCTCATCGAGGTTATCCTTTAACTGTAAACGGTTAAAAGAATTCAGCTGTTAGGCTTAAAAGCTATAAAATTTAAGCCGGTTGTCGATAAAAAAGCCAACCGTAATTTTTTTTTGGTTTACTTTAACGAAAATAAATTAACCGTTGGCTGTAGAATGGCCAAAACGTTAACCGTTAGACGTAAAAGCCCTTACCTCGTTATGACCTTCACGAAACCCTTTTTTTGAATACTGCACAGCCAAGATTACTTATGTATACGACCTAATATGCGAATAAACACAAAGTAGAGATATATAGAGCGATTTTGGATTGAGTATTGTAGAAACAAAATCAAGGTCTGAGCAAAAGTGTATACACAAGGAACTAATCGGAAGAATTACAGAACTGAAAGTGAGTGTGCGAAATCGGCCTTAAAGGTGGGAAATCTCGAGTGAGTTATTTTTAATTTTGGACCTGATCGGCAATTGAGAGCCGGGATGGTGCGAGTCTTCGGTAGAAAGTTCACAAAGCGTAGTGTGTTGAATAGCGCAGATCTATACTGCTTTGATGCTCAAATGAATTGTTTTTCCTCTTATGCGTTGTAATCATCTAACGCACGTAGATTTTCCAAAAGTCTCCTGGCGACGAGATGGTAACATTAGTCATGTCATCACAGAACCAGTAGTCTTCTCTCAAATACCAGTAGTACTTATACCCAACAAATGCAGCCCTATCGTACAACCGTTGCTCTCTTTTCTGGTTTTCCTTACTCCATTTTCCCACATGGTACCTGTTTTCGTATCCCCAACTTTCACACTGTGCTGCCAGCTTTGAGTTATCCCCGTGCATTTTTTGAAAGGACCCGCATGAAGTAGGCACTACATTTGTCTGACCGCTGAAGTACTGAACTACAGCTTCGCCAGAGCTGTTAGCCACAGTGGCCACGTGGAACGTACGTCCCTGTTTCTTACTGCAGTGGAATCTAAGCTGAGTGAAATTCAAGTGTGATCTGAGATCTTGCATTGCCTTTGTTCCTATACCCATTTTGTTGCTGGTGAAGTTTCTGATCGCTCGGTATGATGAATTTAAAGTCCATCTGGTGAATGAAGTAGAGCCATCAGTTACAAAGTTTGCGACGAGAAGCCATCCTCCTGAAATAGAACAAATCGGAATTTAAAATTCTTTCAGCGTTTTAAGCCTATTTTCAATAAAAGAAATCACTCAGCTTGAATAAAAAATGAGATTTCACAATTCCAATACGAGCTCGAGATTTCTGTCGCTTGATAGTTGACAAAGACAAATCCCAAATAAACATTATGCATATGAATCAAAAGTAAATTATCTCATTGTTTCAGCAAGATCTATTAGTCGTTCAAACGACAAGAAAACCTCATTTTTTTATTTTACCTTGTTTATAATAACACAATGTTCCTAATTTCTTTACTCACTATATATCACGGAATAGACAGCGAGTAAAGTAACCAATTCGAACGCAGCTTTTGTGAGAAATGGCTTGGATGTACATTTTTATTAAAAGAGATAATAAATGGTAATGTTAGCACCAAATTAAACCTTAAAAAAGTAAATATTTTCTAAAAGTTTTTCCACAGTTATGCGTAAATGATTAAGCCCAAAATTAATACGTGATGCGTAAATTTTACAGAAAGACAAGGTGAGGTGAAATTTGAAGTTTACCCTTTTGGATTTGTGACGTGTGAAATAATGTTTAAAGTGCAAGTGATGCGTGAGTTTTTCTAAACTTTTAATGAAAACTGAATTCGCCCTGATTCAGCAGTTGTAAGACAAAAGAATAATCGCTTTCTTGTGAATGAGTCGTTTCCATACTTAGCTTACCTCCTTCCGTAGTCATGTCACAGAAGACTTTTATGGGCTTGCAACTGTTCTCAGGGTCGATCCAGTACTCTCCGTCCCCTATGGAGTCCAATGAGCCCCGGATGTCCTTACATGAACGAGGAGCTATCAAAATATCAAAGTCAACACTAAAGCTGCGACCGATAAACGCCGCCTGCTTCTGCTCAACTAAGAGCCAAAGCTACTGCGACATTACTCGAGGAAGGCCCATTCATCCTACCTGGAATCTCTCCCCGAACAACACTTCTTTACATTATATTTCTGATAATAAAGAAATAAGTTTAATTATGAGAGGGAGTAGGGATGGCGCAGTGGTGAGAGGGCTCCCTCCTAAATTTTTATGCCCGAGTTTGATTCCCGGGCCTGGTGTCACATCAGAGTCGAGTTTATTGTCAGTTCTCGTCCTTGCTCCAAGGGTTTTCACCAGGATCTTTCAACTCTTCTCCCTCCAAAAAAACTAGCATTCCACTTTCCAATTTAACCTAGAAACAGCGGACGGGAAGAGCCACCAGATTTTCCTCTATAGATCAAAGTTTTATGTAGATTTCACGGGTTATAGCCAACTCCAATCCACAAAACGACTTACATAGGGAAATTATAAATCTCTAGTTCCTCAGGGCAGGTAAATAGCTTGTTTGAAAATCCCGCTTGACATGTACTTTGCCAGATTTCAGCCTAAACAAGATCTTACCATTTTGACATCTTTCTCCAGTCCAAGGAGCCTTGCACCAACATTTAAATGTTTGTTTGTTTTCGTCAAGAATGCAAGATCCACCATTGAGACAACCAGTCATATCACATCTCTGTGAATAACATAACAATGACAATCTTCAAAATATTCAAAATAATGTTGTGACGTCAGTGGGAAACTGGCTTGAGCAAATTCGCTGAGTGGAAGGTGCCGAGATTCTTGGAACACAACTGAGCTTTCTTCTTTAATGTATCATGTTTTGCTGCTACAAAGTTCACAGTATTTTCTCCTTGATTAGTTTAAACTCTGGCTCTTAATCCAATACTTTCGACCACAACTCCAAGTACAACTCTCTATTAACAAAAAGCTATGCGCTTATGTTCTCATTTTATTATTTTTATCAACCTTGGAAGATAACAACACACTTGTGCTCTATGTGAGATAGCGGCGTGTACTTATAACCATTGATAAACAGTGTAAAGCACGAAAGGCTCATAGATAAATAATAACCTTTTTAGTGAGAAAACACTGAATATTACGCTAATAAAACAGCGTAACGTCTTATGCAAATGAAATACAATGATAATTATAGAACGCGAAGTTTTTTATGAGACCGAAAAGAGCCTTATTTTGGCTCCTTCTTTATAAACAAAACACTAACACTTGCCAACACTAGTGATGTCACATCAAACTCCAGTAACTTAAAGTTTGAAATACTGATTGTTTTTATTGATTACATGACTGTTGCATTTGTAATCATCTCCTCTATTAATTGTCTATGGAATTGTCATATCAGTTGCACGAAGGTCATCATTGTCTTCATCTGTTTATTATAAATACTGTTATTTTCTTTTTAATAATTACTTTTTCACTTTAGATTGTGACTAAACCATTTCAGCCAAGTTCCAGTGCAACATAAGTTTTTCATGATAGTTACACATAATATGAGTAAGGAGACATCAGAAAGTAAATCCAGAGAAATGACAAAAGAATACGAGAAAACGTGTGAACACAATTTCTTCCCATGTCATACCTTGAGAAGCATGGAGTATGTTACACCTTGCTCGTCTTGAAACTCGGCATCTTCTTCGAGGAATCCGTGTTGGTTTAGTTCACAAGTTCCTTGGTCGTTTTCCTTTGATGGCTTCTTGAAGTTTGTGGAAGAACACCATGAATTTCTGAGACAGGAATGGCTGCACGACGTTAAACTGGGTGAGTTAAAACTATCAACAACATGGCCTTTCAAGCGCATGTTTTCCCGTATGGAAAACATTGCTCTACGAGAAATAGGAAACTGTTTAGCGGCAGCGACGATTATCAAATGCATAATTCCGTGAAACACAAAAAACAAAGTCTTTTTTGGGTTCATTTTTTTAGAAAAATTCAAGAAACAGATGGGAAACTGCGAATTAAAAGGATTGATTTATATTTTTAACATGCAACTTAACGCATGCTCCATGACCACTTTCTATGTCCTTTTTGCCAAATGTTTCCTTTTCTAAAAAAAAAAGCATTCGCTTGTTTTGTTTTGTTTTGTTTTGTTTTTTTATGAAGAATAATACTTATCATTCAGCGGCGACAACTGCTCTATATGCGACAGTCGCAAGATCAAAAAGTCAGAAAGTTTTTTCCAGTGATCATTTTCAAAGGGAACTTTAAACTGGTTGAAAGTATAATTTTAGGAATATTCACCAGGTTGGCAGTTAACAATAGCTCTTTTGACATTCGCGTATTAAACAAACTTTTAATAAAACTAGAATTTCCGTTTGCGCACTTATTTCTAGCGTTGTTAACAATGGAAACAAAACTAACGAAGCTTGAAATCCTTCATAGATAAAAGAACATCAAGCCTGGTTTCTAAGATATCATACCAAGAATTAATTAAAAAATCATTCCTTGACAGCTTTGAACAGTTTAGGCCATAGTTTAGGCCACTTGCTATCATTGCATTTCTTTGAATCATTTGGGACCTTAAACAGCGAGGAAGGCAATTTCAGGGAAGACGTAGATTAAAAATTAAATACATATTTTTAGTTAGACTTTCGTGAATGGATGAATGTCTTGCAGCACCACGCTTCAACTTCAGCTTCACGTTTGGAAGTAGTGTTTAATTCCAGACGGAAACTTAAATAATTTAATTTGCCGTCGGGGTTTCCTTTCTTAATCCACGCAAATTTTGGGGATTTCACGTTGTTGTTTCGTACAAATTTTCAAAACGCACGAGCGGAGTTCTTGTTCTCCCCATTAGATCTTTTGCTTTGTCACCTCCTCGTTTCCGTCGCTGTCGTGGTTTGCTAAAAGTGCCTACCTTAATTTGAATAACAATAGAAGCCAGATGCACACAAAATGTGAGGGAACGGACCCGAGGCCATAGATAGGCCAGGAGAGAATGTATGTGCCCCATCTGTAATCAGATGCTTTATGGCACCAGTTAATCACTTTTAACAAAATGCCATAAAATCTGTCAACAGTATTCACGTTGGGCAAGAAACTTAGCTTGAATATTAGTTCGCGAATATGATCAGCCGTCTCCGATTAGCAAACAGTTGTCTGCATTCGAAATTAGCCCATGTAAGTGGCGTTTTGCATAAAATGAGCGATGGAGCTCTTCCGTTTTTATCATTTTTAAGTCTTGGGATTAAATAATTGACCAAATTTGCCCTATTAGATATTTCCTGTAGACTTTCTCCCAGGCCCTCAAAGTCAATCCATTCTGAGATGTAAACTGGGAATAACACTACGTGACCGAACGAAAAAAAGACAAACAAAGCATGGATGGGGGAACAAAGAAACTCCAGAATGACACATGACTCTTACCCCAAACTTTTTCCAACTAAGTATCCAGATATGCAAACTCACTTTTCGAAAGTTGCTATACACCCAGTTCCCCCTTAGATACCATATTGACAGGTGTCTTTCAAGAAGCCATCGCGGCACGCTTTACTTTTCTCCGCAGCCATTTCTTTTACAACACAGCCTCGCAAGAAGAGCGTCCCGATGGGGTACAGTTGCTTTCTCACAAAGCATCTGCACGGTAAATTTTCTCATATTTCTGTCGTTAAATTTCCATCACAATCCGCTAATGTGAAGGAACCTTCGCAAGATGGACAGCCTAGGAATGAAAAGCACAAAGGATAGCTCTAACTATGTTTTCAATTCATTAGTCACTTGTTGATCGTTTGTTTGGACTTAAATATAGTGATGTATCGTTTTATTGCGAAAGTCCATACCATACAGAAGGGGGGGGGGGAAGGTTGAAAACTTGTTTCTTTCACTACTCTTTCAAGTTTCGATGAAAATCAGCAGGCCCTTAAAAGCCAGTTAGACCCTGTCACAAAATGATATTACCAGATTCTAATTAAATTTTGACAGCCGGATCGTTCATTAGTGATTATCTGACGGTGTGGATAATTCTAATTATAAAGGAAAGGAGAAGTAAAGAGTCTGTCCGCGAGAAGAACAGGCAGGCGTGACACATGCCATCTCACCGATTTCTTTCAAACTTTCACAGTTTATGAGGATCAATAAGTTATTGAAGAATCCAGAGTGGTTTGGGCTCGCGGCTGATCCCTGAGGTATCCCTATTTAGAGCCCCCTCATCAAATTCCTAGGGTAAAGGCTAAAATTAGCTCGAAAAATGCACTTCCAACGAATTTCTCTCACACTAACAGAGCAATGGATTGTCCAAAGGTTGTTTGACTGACGAAAGAGAGACCAAACAAGGCGTGGAGGAGAGCTGTAAAAAAGAAAATGAGGGGCAGAGGCTGAATATGGGGTAGCTTGATGGATAGGCAACCAAAAGAAATCAATGGCGTTTTATGGCTGAGGCCCTATGTGCATAGGCGCAGCAAGAGGACCAATTAACATGCCTATGTCTGGTTACCAAATGTACAAGTTTTCCTCTTAGTTTAACGACGCATTTCTGTTTTGCGTTCAGCTTTTATTCAGCTAGAACAATGCCTTTTCAGGTAGCGTGCAGTGTCTTTTGAAATCTCTAAAACAAGTGAACTGATCGGATTCAAATTTGCACCAATACACGGACACGTACCACAGGTGTAAGAATGACGAGTTGTTTCAATATAAATCAATTGGTAAACAAAAGAGAATCGCAGAGGATAAAAGATGTCTAAAAATTTGTTTTTCTTTGTCCGTAAGAAATGAAGTTTGCTTAGGGTTAGTCTTAATATAAGCTTTTCGAGTAATCTGATCATGTTTTAGCAAACTTCTGATGTTTCTGTTTTTTAATACTAGTAGTCATTCGAGGAACAGTTTAGCAGTTTTGCCTTCCAATGTAAGCGTACTGAAACCCTCTTTATAAACCTGCATAGATTACTCATGGAGATGACCCAATGTGCAAATAAAAACAAAGCAGGGAATTATAGAGCGAAGGTTGTCAAAAAAGTCGGCCAGGAAGGGCAAGACTACATATTAGAAGAGGGCAGACATTATCTGTTCCGAGATGCGAACAGTTTCCCGAGAGCGAAGCTAATGGAAAACTGTGAGCTCTGAGCTGCGAAGGATATTTTTCTTGTACTTGTCCTCAGTGGACAATATCTGTTTGTTGAAGCTCACAGTTTTCCTCGAGCTTTGCTCCGGGAAACGCATATTTTCGCATATTTTTCGCGCCAAATGGAGGCTATTGTCTCTACTTGATATTTTGGAATTTATGCATCACGTTTCACTGCGTGCGCTGCGAACACCTATTGGACTGGTGAACTCTTACGATGCTTACAAATTTCCTCTTAGTGAAACAACGCATTTCTCCGTTGTGTTCAGTCTTTATTCATTTAGAACTATGTATTTCCCATTTAGCAGACAGTGTCATTCAAAATCTTCTACACCAGTAAAATGATCAGGCTCAAATTTCCTCAACAATTTAATCTCCCAAATATTTCAAGATGTATTAAATCCATCATCGTTGTAGTGTGATTGATACCTTGCAGTGCGATTTTTTCACAAATTTTTGGCATTGGTCGTAACTTTCTCTAAGGCAATGAGAAAAAACAATAAGTAAGATTACAGATTTCAGCGCTGTACGAATTAGGCGAGAATAAAAATCACACTAATTTCTTTTTTTTCCTTCTTATTACTTATCGATGTATTTATTAGTTTTATCGTTGATTATTTTGTTTTATTATAGCGGAGCTCGCAGAGCGTAGCCCCGTAATTATACAAAATAGTAGTAACCCATCAAGCCGAAAAAATTTATATGTACGACCGTACGACCGACCGTACAAAGTGCTACTTTTAATATGCGTGGTCAACTGTACTGCGGGCACGCCAACGCCACGGCTTTGTCCAGTAGTCCAGTGGTCAGTGCACTGGGCTCCGAGTCGGACGACCCTGTTTCTAGTCCTGGCCAGGGCAAGGCGTTGTGCCCTCGAAACGTGCGGGAAAAAAACGCGAGCTCCGCTTTTAGGCTTGGCTAAATCTATATATTATCAACTATGGTGTTATACAAGGAATTCCACGTGAAAAAATACGAAAAAAAAAGTAATTTCTCTTGGAGTCCCGCAATTTTGTCTAAAATCATACATTGGCGCTGCAGCACGTTTGATTTTGAAATTGCACTTGGCGGAATTAAATTACTTCTGTAAACGTTTGGTGGTTTCTTCCATTTAAAAACCTTAATTATGTATGTCATTATGCAATTGCCACCTTTATGACAGTTGATTTGCCTACAAACGCATGCGCATCGAAAGAGGGTCCATAAAGGTTTACCGTTAGCCGTAAACGGTTAAAATATTTCAGCTTTCAGGCTTGAAAGCTATCAGAGTTACACCGGTTGTCGATAAAAAAAGCTAACCATAAATTTTTTTGTCAACTTTAACGAAAAGAAATTAACCGTTGGCCGTAGAATGGCTAAAACGTTTAGCTTGAGACGTAAAGCCCTTGCCCCATTGTGACCCTCATGAACCCTTTTCATGAACACTGCATAGCCAAGATTACTTATGTACACGACCTAACGTGCGAATAAACACAAAGTAGAGATATATAGAGCGATTTTGGATTGAGTATTGTAGAAACAAAACGAAAATTAGAGGAAGAGTATTTATACAAGGAACTGATCAGAAGATCTCTCAGAACTGAGAGTGAGTGTGCGAAATCGGTCTTAAGGGCGGGAAATCTCGGGTTATTTATTTTTAGTTTTGGACCTGATTGGCAATTGAGAGCCGGGATGGTGCGTGTCTTAAGGTAGAAAGTTCACAAAGCATAGTGTTGTCCAAAACGTGAAAAAGCTGTACCACGCCTCCTTATTAACTCACGGTTTATTCACTTGATTTAACGATTTTACAACAACGCTTCGGTTAACTCCCACTAACAACTCTCAGCTTATTCCGAGGAAACACACACAAAACGTCCCGTCGTAAGCAGATGGAATAGTGCTATATATGGGGCGATAAAACACGTGCCGCATACATGTTAGTTTGGCTATGTATAGATAACCGAAATCACTAATAAATATCAGTCAACTCAGATAAGAATAATTAACGTATCGTACAGTTTCCAACAGTGTGACGAATAGCGCAGATCTGTATATACTGCTTCGATGCTCAAATCAAAATTGCTCTTCCTCTTGTGCGTTGTAATCATCTAACGCACGTAGATTTTCCAAAAATCACCTGGCGACGAGATGGTAACATTAGTCATGTCATCACAGAACCAGTAGTCTTCTCTCAAACACCAGTAGTACTTATACCCAACAAATGCAGCCCTATCGTACAACCGTTGCTCTCTTTCTTGGTTTTTCTTTCCCCATTTTCCCACATAGTACTTGTTTTCATGTCCCCACCTTTCACACTGCGCTGCCAGCTCTGAGTTATCCCCGTGCATTTTTTGAAAGGACCCGCATGAAGTAGGCACTACATTTGTCTGACCGCTGAAGTACTGAACTACAGCTTCGCCAGAGCTGTTAGCCACAGTGGCCACGTGGAACGTACGTCCCTGTTTCTTACTGCAGTGGAATCTAAGCTGAGTGAAATTCAAGTGTGATCTGAGATCTTGCACCGCCTTTGTTGTAATACCCATTTTATTGCTGGAGAAGTTGCTGATCGCTCGGTATGATGAACTTAAAGTCCATCTGGTGAATGAAGTAGAGCCATCAGTCACAAAGTTCGCGACGAGAAGCCATCCTCCTGAAATAAAACAGAACGGAATTTAAAGTTCTTTTTAAGCCTATTTTCAATGAATGAAATCACTCAGTAAGTTTGATCGCTCGCTGTTACAAGGTGAAACTGTTGTAGAGGGTAAGGTAGCTGTTAGCTGAGTATTTCAAAAGGTTCATATTTGTCACGTGATTAAAGGGCGTGTGAACCCAAAAATACATGTTTTTCTTATACTATGTAAAAAGTGGCGTAGAAAACGAATTTGAAATTAGTTTTGTCCAATTCGACTTATTTTAGGAGAAAATCGGCATTTTCAACTGAAATTCCATTTCCGGTAAAAACAATAGCGAGAAGTCGTGACGTAAGCGGTGGAACCAAAATATTGCGCAACACATATTCCCCAGTAGAACTGGTGTGGGAGTTCGTGTAAGTAGCGGTAGTTCGGAAGATGTTTTTTCAGAAGATAGCGACTCCAATGCCTTAAGCTTAGTACATGACAGCGCTGGGGATAATCCAGAATCTTCAGGAGAGTCTGGGCCACGTCCTTAACAATATGAGCTGCGTAGGGTTCACCGAAGCGATCCGCACGAAGACAGTACAGAACATGTCGACAGCGATGCGACCGTCTCGGAAACTCAGACTGGTATTTAATTTACTTTGTGATCTATTTGTATTTAACATGAAAATGCAATAAAGCGAGGGTACAATCTAAAGGAATGCAACAGAATTTTTTTAAACTTGAGCTTCTGAGAGTGTTTTATATAAAATTATCAAAGGTGCGAGTGTGGAACTTGTCAACCAATGCCGACAACTCATGAAAGTGTTTGTTGTACGGAAATCGGGCAATTGTGACAAAATGGCCTGAAACCCAGATAAGTTGTATCACTGAGCATCCAGGTTTTCAGTCAATTTGCCTCGATTTCTGGGTGCTGGAGACGGCCAAGTACGCTTACAGGCAGCAGCAAAGCACAGATAATCACACCGGAAACGACTGAGCTAAATATTTTCTGTTTCATCTGTTTTGTTATATTTTGAGATCGATTTACTTGAGTTGTTTCTGCCATTGATTTAATAATACAGTACTAGAGCTGGTTGTTTTTCGCTTCTTTCCTGGCAGGAAATTTCGCTAAATTGCCTACAGATAGCTTGTTCGTTGGTGTTGGGGATATCTCGGCAAACACTTTAGGGTCGCTGCGCTATCTTGTGCGGTAAACAATATCCTTCATCTCAGAAGCATTTCCATCGATAAACAAGTTGTATCATGTACATTTCCTTGTGTGGCCTTCATAATTATCCAACCCTGTTTGTGTTTGCTTCGATTTGAAATATCGAAAAGATAGTTTTGCAAGCTGAAATCAGGATCTTTTAAGTTGTACTCAAAATGATGAATATTGTCCTACTGACCTTTGAATGTATTTTCACTGCTGTGAAAACCGCGACACAAATTCTTCTGCTGTTTCTCTGCAGGGTTTCTCAAAGGAAGCACTAAGTGGGGCTGGCATGGATTTTCTTATAGAACATAAGGGTTGATTATGGGATCCTGTATAGAATTCTTTGTATAGAACCGACAAAATTCCAGATCATGTTATTACACACTGATATCAACGAATTCTCTTTCTTTGATACGTGTTTCGAATTCAGGCAAAGGTTCAGACATGTCAGTGTCTTTTACGGGCTCAGCGCTGGCTCCCAAACAACTGGCTTCCCCATAATCTTCATTAGATGAGAAAAAAGATGTTTTTAGAGAACCAATAAAGTTATTGTTGTTTAATTAACGAAACGTTCTCGTGTAAATCGATTTTGTACTTTCTCTGTTGACCTCTAACTTTTGAAGAGCTCAACTTCTTTCTCAGTTTGGTCAGCCACTTCCGAATCCTCGTCGTCTGCCGACTGTATCGGTTGTTTTTTCGTCTTCCGAATAATTTGCTTCTGGTGAGGCCTGAATCGTCGGTACAGCACCAGGAAGAAAAATGACAGCTACAAACAACAGAACGTTCGAACGGCTCGACGAAATCGGCTATTTTCACTTGAAAAAATTTCACAAATTGTCGCTTCAAATTTGCGTCATTTGGAAATATTTGCATTGTATGCCCAGTTTTGTTTGAATCAGTACAAAACTGGACGGCACAACGCTTCACCATTACGAAAAAATTGATTATATTGAAGTAAACTGTAAGTAAAAAAATCATGACGAGACCAGCAAACAACGGCTGTAGAAAAGACTCCTTCGTGCCTCACGCGATTATAAAACGAGACTTTGAAGGGTCCACCCGTGACGTCACAGGAAAGATGGCGCCTTTCAAGATGGCGAATGTTTCGAATTTGGAAGAGCTTTTACAAAGTGAAAATGGACTTTTGAGAATAAACGAATGGTACCTTTGGTGTACTTGATATATTTACTAAACATCTATGTGAAAAGAAAATGAACGTTTTTTGGGTTTACATGCCCTTTAAGATCAAAATGATGATGTGATGCATAAGTTTTACAGAAAGACAAGGTAAGGTGAAATTTGAAGTTTACCCTTTTAGATTTGTGATGGGTGAAATATTCTTTCAAATACTCGTAACGTGTTAATGTTTCGAAATGTTTAATGAAAACTTAATTTATCTTGATCTGGCATTTATAGGACTAAGAACTTTATAAGACTGATCGCTTTCTTGTGAATGAGCTGTTTTCATACCAAGCTTACCTCCTTCCGTTGTCATGTCACAGAAGACCTTCACAGGCTTGCAACTGTTCTCAGGGTCGATCCAGTACTCTCCGTCCCCAATGGAGTCCCATGAGTCCCGGATGTCCTTGCATGAAAGAGGAGCTATCAAAATATTAGAGTCCACACTTAAGCCTCAGCCGATAAACGCCCCCAACTTCTGCTCAACTAAGAGCGAAAGCCACCGGGACATTACTCGAGAGAGAGGCCCATTCACTCTACCTCAATATATTTTCCCAGAGAACACCTCTTTACGTTCTATCTTGGAGAATAAAGAAATAAGCTTAACTACAAGAGGGAGTATGGATGGCGCAGTGGTGAGAGCGCTCGCCTCCTACCGTTGTAGCCCGGGTTCGATTCCCGGACCTGGTGTCACATCTGAGGCGAGATTATTGTCGGATCTCGTCCGAGGGTTTTTCTCCAGATCTTCCGGTTTTCTTCCTCCACGAAAGCCAACATTCCAATTTCTAATTTGACCTGGAAACAGTGGACAAGAAGAGCCACCAGATTCTCTGCTATAGATCAAATGTTACGTAAATTTTACACTGTAGTTATAACAAATTCTAATCCACTAAACGACTTACATAGTCTAAATCACTAGTGCCTCAGGGCAGGTAAACAGCTCAGTTTGCTGAAAATCCTGCTTAACATGTACTATACCAGATTTCAGCTTAAAAGAGATCTTACCATTTTGACATCTTTCTCCAGTCCAAGGAGCTTTGCACGAATATTGAAATATCTGTTTGTTTTCGTCAAGAACGCAAGATCCACCATTGAGATAACAGGTCGTATCACATCCCTATGATTAACATAATAATGATAATCTTCAAAATATTCAAAATAATACAGCAAGATGTTTTGCGTCTTGTCACGAGCGAGGGACAAAGAAAAAATTCTGAGTTCCTATAAGGAATGGAACCTCAAACCTTCGAATTCCGCGCTACGATGCTGTACAACTGAGCCACAGAGACTCTCTGGTGAACGACGCCCATTATGAAGTTCGTATGTGACACGCGTCCTGCATACTTCTAGGATCAGCGATGTCGATAGCGCCATGTCTATAAATATTTATTCTTATCCTGCTCAAAATAATGTCAGTGGGGAAACTGGTTGAGAGGCAGTTGCCAAGATCCTTGGATCACAATTGAGCTTTCTACTTCAAAGTAATATGTTTTGATACTACATCAACTCTAACTCTAAATCCAATCTCAAATACTTTCGACCACAACTCCAACTACACCTATTATTAACAAAAAGCTATGCGCTTACATTCTCATTTGATTATTTTTATCAACGTTGGAAAATAACACCACACCTGTGCTCTATGAGAGATAAGTCATTCCCGGCAAGTTTCAGTGCAACATAAGTTTATTATGATAGTTTCACATATATATGTATAAGATAACAAAGATCAGAAACTGAAGTAAATCCAAAGAAATGACAAAAAAATACGAGAAAAATGTATGAACATAAATTTTTCCCATATCCTACCTTGAGAAACACGGAGTATGTTACACCTTGCTCGTCTTGAAACTCGGCATCTTCGTCGAGGAACCCGTGTTGGTTTAGTTCACAAGTTCCTTGGTCGTTGTCCTTTGATGGCTTCTGGAAATTTGTGGAAGAACACCATGAATTCCTGAGGCAGGAATGGCTGCACGACGTTAAACTGGGTGAGTTAAGCCTCTCAACAATATGGCCTTTCAAGCGCACGTTTTCCTGTGTGGAAAATATTGCTCTACGAGAAATAGGAAACTGTTTAGCAGCAGCGACGATTGCCAAATGCATCATTCCGTGAAGCAGAAAAAACCAAGTCTTTTTGGCGTTCATTTTTTTAAACAGACAATGGGAAAATGCGAATTAAAAAGGTTCATTCATATCTTTAACATGCCACTTAACGCATGCGCAAAGACCACTTTCTATGTCATTTTTGCCGATAAAATATAAATCTTTGCTTGTTTTTTATTTTGTTTTGTTTGTTTTTCTATAATAAATAAAACTTGTCATTCGGCGGCGTCAGCTGCTATGAATATGTACATATATATGTGTGTGTGTATATATGCATCAGCCTCAAGAACAAAAAGTCAGAAAGTTTTTTCAGCGTTTTTTCATATTCAAAGAGTACTTTAAACTGGTTGAAACTATAAATTAGGCATATTCACCAGATTGACAGTTAGCAAGAGCTTTTTTGACATTTGCCTGTTATACAAACTTCTGATAAAATTAGCATTTCCGTTTGCGCACTTATTTCCAGCGTTGCTAACGATGAAAACAAAACTAGCGAGGCTTGAAATCCTCCACAGATAAAAGAACAACAAGCCTGGTTTCTAATGTATCATACCAAGAATTAATTACAAATTCTTTCTTTTGAAAAGGACGGCTTAGGACAAAGTTTCAAAATGCACGTGCGGAGTTGTTGTTTTGCCCATTAGATCTTTTGTTTTGCCACATTCTCGTTTCCATTGCCGTCATGATTTGCTTAAGGTGCCTACCCCAATTTGAATAGCAAAAGGAACCGGGTGTACAAGATGTGAGGGAATTAACTCACGGCCATAGGTAAACCAGGAGAGAATGAATGTGCCCCATGTGTAATCAGATGCTGTATGGCACCAGTTTATCTCTTTTAACAAAATGCTATGAAATCTACGTTGTTGGGCAAGCAAATTAACTGGAATATTAGTTCGCGAATATGATGATCAGCCGTTTTCGATTAACAAGCAGATGTTCGCATTCAAAATTAGCTCATGTGAGTAGCGGTTTTGTATATATTAAGCGATGGAGCACCGAAAACGAGGCATAGCAAAAAGATTTTTAGACGGCTGAAATCTTTTTCTTAATGCACATTACTCGTTAATGTTGACCGATGACCACCGTCTAACGTAATAGAGCTTGATTGAAGATGACATAGCTGTTAGCCTCCAAAGCCCCAAGGGGCCCGACCGCAGGCTGCCTGCAGTCTTTAAGCCCCTGCAATTTTACAACTCTTCTCCCCAGTGTCGGTGGATTGCAGTGAATAATTAACTCACTACTTCGTGGCTTGGTAAATATTCACACTAGCCACGTCCACTCCGAAGAATAATTTTTAGATAACCATGAAGTACTGCATATCAAATATGCCAAGAATTTTGCAATGTCTTGCGTTTTTACGATGTATATTATGTTTGAATGACCAGACGTAGGAAAATTTCTATGACGGTTACAACATGGACTTTCATTGTGGGAAGATAATGCCTTATATCTTCTGTCTGTTCTCTTCGGGAGTTACTACATCACGGGCGACGAGTGGGGGATGAAGAAAAGACCGACATACGAGTGGTCAGTGGGTAAACAAATTTAATACTTCATATAGAGACATATCAGTTATAGTTGCGGAAAACAATAAAACGAAAAAACCATGCGAAGATGATTCCAGAAGCCTTGGATTCCAATTAAATTTTGACAGCCGGGTCGTTCATTAGTGATTATCTTATGGTGTAGATAATTCTAAAGGAGAAGTTGAGCCCTAAATTTCAGACTTAAGAGGCCATACGCTGCTGCAGTAAAAGCCAAATTTAGGTCAAGATACTTCTCACTTTTAGCCGTCAGGACCAGGCCAAATGCACAGGAGACAAACACGAAAATCTTCCAATGCATTATGATCTTCACACAGTTCTTGTACTTGAATTCGTACTGTGAAGAAATATAAAGTTAATTAAAGTTAATGTCTGCTCCCGAGGGAAACATTGAGGGAAAAAAAAATATTAGAACTACTTAAAAGGGTTTTTTTTATACATCTGGAGAACACAGAGTAAACAAGCAAAAACTGAACATTAATAAAATTTCACATTTAGTTCTTGTAACACTGGACAAGTACCACAAGTTCATTTCCTGATACGAATTTTCGTAGTCCTTCTGCTCTCCTGGTTTTTTCGATTTCATCTCTCGATGAGGTAGCATAGCGCTTCTATTTAGTCTCAGGCTACTCAATTGTGTTTTCAAGAGCTATTGGGGAGTCGGGATAGAGGCTTCGCAAAATCCCTCAAACCAACGAGACCACTGCTCTGTGTGGGAATGTGGAAATGACCGCAGACGTCCCGAAGATACAAAGAGAAAAAAAGAATTTGCTAAGCTTTTCGGGCTGGCACTCGAAAGTTCTTTTACAAAAATTATTCCCAAAGGGGGTAAGTTTCTAAAGAAACTGTGATGTTGCGTAGGTGGGAGAAGCACAACAAGGTAATTCAGTAATATCAAATGAGTTGATAACGTAAATTAGCCATCGTAAAGACTTTCAAAGCTGACGTTTCGAGCGTTAACCCTTCGTCAATAGCTCTGACGAAGGGCTAACGCTCGAAATGTCAGCTTTTACACTCTTCACGATGGCCAATTTCCGTTATCAACTCATTTTATATTACTAAATTACCCTATTTTCTCCTAAGGGTTGCTTTTTGAACATTCTACTCTTTGGAAAAAGCATCTTTTGCCACCCTTGCAGCTCACATAATAAAAAAATTCCCTCCCCCTCATGTAAATGTACTGCTAAGGATACAACAACTTCCACATCATTGTGGCTGTTTCTCACCTGTTATTACTATACAGGGTACGCCAGGTGATGCCCAATCGAAGTTTTTCCTACCTTCAGCGACGTATGAGGTTTTAGTCCTTTTTCTTTCGAGTAGTAGCGTTTACCAGCGCTTCCTTCGTGTCTCGGGATTCTCTATCAAGCAACAGGATGCCAAAATAATGATAAGCGGCTAATCTTTCGCTTGTTTAAAACGCACTTTTCTTACCGAAATCAATAGATTTTGATCTGTTAACCAGTCAGGGCCATTCCCGAGAGATATGCTGGAAAGAATTAGATGATGCTAATAAACGAATCCTTATGTCATGAACACAATCGTCTTACTATGAGAAAAGCCTTTTGAAATAAAAGAAAAAATATTTCCCCTCAGCTTTTTCTTTTATCAGACTCCGTGACTCAATGCTTTTGGAGAATTTCTTTGGTTTTGGAATTACTTCGCTCTATGGTCCTCAAAACTCGTACCACTTTCTCAACCGATCAGATTCCTTATTTAAACCTATCATGACTTGCTCTCCCGCATTTTCCCGCGCTTTGGACATTTTGCTTGATTTTGCTTTGAGTTCTCATTGGCTTTTCAATGTACTTTCCTTTCTTCTGATTGGCCGTTGTAATTACTTCGGTTTTAATTTACGACACTCAATCGAAAAGCGATCTATTTACTAACAGATTTACAAGAATGTCAAAGGAATACCAAAATCGTATTTACATTTAGTCAAGCCTTCCTGCCCTTCACTCGACTCTCCCTCAGTCTGTTGTAGAGTTTGCACAACAATGTCGGAACCAGTCATTATTTACACACGGGTCGGGCGGGTGAGGGGAAACATGAAGAATCAAGGGTTTAATGATTGTAGATATATAAAAATCATATATGTGCACTGCGGTGAAGAAACGAGTGTAAGAGATCCTGCAGTTATAAACACTACTGAGCTAGTAGGTTTTTTTCCGTAGCAAAGGGGCGGGATTTCTTCTCATATTTAATAAAAAAATAATAGAGTGCAAGACACTGGTCCACAAAATACACTGTTGCTGTCCCCGAACGGCCGAAGGAGTTCTGACGGAAAATACAACTGTTGTTACTTGCAAGAACGAAATTTATTCTTAAGATAACAACGTAGTCCACCTTTACATAGGGGATTGCCAGAGGATTAATTGGATATCTGAATGAATCACTGATCAAAACAAAAGCATGGAAAAGTATGGCTACTCCAAAGGGAGGAACAGTTACTAATTGGCATGAGCGGTCGCCAAGCAAATTGGTGACATCCGCTGGCAAAGCACTAAGCAACATTTCCAACCCTAACCCTAACCGCTCGAATGTAGTGGGTTCACATGGTCTAAAGCAATGTTACATAGTGCTTTCCCATCCACCGATTTTACTTCGTACCGCTGCAGTAACTGGTTTTAATCTTGAAACCTATCAAACTGAAGCACATCCTTTCTCGCCGTATGAATCATGTGGATGCCAGTATCAAAATAAAGATGAAGAAAAACCTATGTACCCCTAAATATTATAGGACAGCAGCCATTTCAGGTTGGCAGGCGAAAGTAAGGGGACAGAGACGAAAATATGGGTGTTGGTTGGGATCTGTCAATTTTGCTTGATTTGTTTTCAGCTTCGGACAGAAACGAAAGTCTTTTTTTCCATTTTCATGGCGTTTTGAATACTCTCTTTGACTGCTGACAAATCCCCATCGTATCCGCTGTTTGGTCGTTCTTATTCCCCCTTATACAAAGCCATGCGAGCAACCAGTGGCATCTTATTAGCCAAGCAAAATTCATGCCTATGGTAGTAAGGGTTATCTTTATAGAGAGAAACACTGCTATTAAAAAGCATTTCCTCGATCATTTATTGTAAACTTCACCATAAAAGCAATATGATACACACAAAGTTAGAAACGAGACAACTTTGAAATGTTTCGTAAAAGTTCGTTCTTGAGCTTTTATTGTATGATCCACACTCCTGAGGGAAATTCTGCTGAACAAAACAAGAACACATATGTCATTAAGAAAAATAATTATGTTGACACATTTACGATGAGAAATGTGGCATCGCATAGTAATTGATTTCTGGCATAACCATAATTTTTTATAATCATAATGTACATATTTCTTCTTAATCAAGTCTCGGGATTTCAACATTCCCAGTGCTAGGTTACATTATATTACATCAGGTTGATAACATACCCACAGAATGTAAAGTTTCTAGGGTGTAAAAAAATTGGAAACCTTTTATGGTACTTTACATAAGATATCTACCATGGAATGGGTTACGACCACTGCCATTGTTTCGGGCCTTTTTGAATCGGTCGAAGGCTTCAACTTCAGGTGACACGCGATATGAGCAAGCAAACAATAAAGAAATAAAATAAAACAGAAAACCACAAAAATGACCATTTATGAGTGATTGTATGATGCAATGGTTACGGAAAAAAGTAGCCGAGTACTGACAAATGGTCAAATCGGTGACATTACGAGGCCGCTCCTTCTCCAAAGAAGCTCACCCTTCTAGTCTTTATCAGATTCATTGCTAAAAATTACCAAGTAGAAAGCAGAAAGGCTGCAAAATTTTGAAAACCAGCCGCCATGACGTCTTCCCTAAATGCAAGATGTGCAACGCGGAAAGTCTGGCAACAATTATTCTCAGTAGTAACCGCGTTTCAACTGAGAATGGTTGGTAACGTGTTACTTTGGCAACTTCAACCAGTTCAAAATAAACCCATATTATCGGCTATTAGGCCTTTTCAAACACATATCTGATCTGTGTCTTATCTCGCTCTTCCGGACGGAGGGTAAGACGAGGAAACACCAGCCATCCCACCCACAGAGAGATCAATGGTTTTTCCTTAGATTAGGCAAGCTGTGAGAATATTTCAATCTCGACAAAATTTCCCTCGGCAGCTCCTCCTCAACTTTCTCTTAGATCCTTACGGTCATTCTATTTCCGTGACGTTAACGTTGCGAATAGCATTTTATGACCGAAATGGAAGCATGAGGGAAATGCTTGTAGTCTGGAAACTGACCAAATTAAGATTGAGACTTACCCTTACTCCTCATCCGCTGTATGCAAAATCAGTTGTCAATTGGAAGAGATGCCTTACATCCCTTCTCCTTACAGATGTTAAAATGACAGTCATTTTTCACTAAGCTGCCCTTTTTGCATCTGGATTGTATCCCTTTGGCCGTTTTCTTTTTAATACAGCCTCGCATGAAGTAAGGCGTAGGGCCGAACATTTTCTTTCTCACGAAGCATACATTCTTTGGCTGGCAATCTTGCGTTGTTGAATCGTTATCACAATCCTCCAAGGTAGTGAAGCTTTCACAGTAGGGGCATTCTAGATCTGAACATAAGAAAAGAATGCCTCAGCTAGATACTCCTTTAATAAAAATTACTGAACGCCAATTATTGCTTTAGATTTGAAGTTAATCTCGTTTTTTCCCACGGTCATAGTTAAAAGGTGAACGTCACCCCTACCTTTCTCTCATACCCATCTTCCATTAATCAACATTTTAAATCTAATTTTTGGGTCTGATAACACAGCGAAGCTATTTTACGCGTGACATCTCGTTAGTCCATTTAAGTATAACAGACGAGTTTTCATTAGGAAGTTTTTTAAAATTGCAGAAATGTCTCGCAATCGTTGAGGCGAGCTGAAAAGAAAAAGGATAGAAAACTTCTCGGGTTATTGTTTGAGTAGCGGTATGAACTTCCAGTGCAGTATGATTTATTTTGCGGAATTCAGAGAGCGAACCAGTTTTATAGGCTTTTGAATCGAAGAATTGTGCATTTGGACACTTGAATGCCGTTCGATTGACGTGCTATTTTGTTACTGACTACGCTGTACACGGAGGAATTAAAGTCGGTAACCAACAATAAACCCGTATTTGTATCACCTCGTTGGGAAACCCAATTTCACTATTGAATTCATTTTGAAACGATGACTAAGGCCTACATTAAAAGGGTCATCCTGATCTTGTGCAGCTGTAATCAACCCCGAATTAGACAAAAGCTAAGTTACGCGCGCCTTTCCACTGGTTCTGAATTGTCATCTGTCCTGGATTGGGGGAAAGACGTTCTATATTATATGAAACAAAAGGATTCCGTGTTGCCGTGGGTCTGTACAATAATGAATCACAGAAGGCGTCAAAATGGTGTAAGAACAGCAGAGGCACACTTGGCTGAGCCCCGTGTTCCATTTTTTTGTTCGTACCTTATTTGATGTCATCTGTGATCTGTTACTGAGCAGACGTAGTTCAACATAGTATTCATTAATCCACTGGTTAAATTCTGGGTGTGACTTACTTTTAGCCGTTAGGACCACAGCAAAGGTGCAAGCGACAAACACGAAGATCGTCCACTGCATCATAGTTTGAACAGTTCCTGCTTTAAATTTATGAAGTGAAAGAAAAAGAAATTGTCAAATTCTTTATCGCAATAGATGTATTTGTTCACCGTGATTTTAATGATAAGTTAATGTTTTATCGCCAAGGGTCACTATCAATTTTAGAATCAAGTTGTTAAATAAACAAGAGCCTTCATTTAGCGCGAAAAATTCTCGGATACGTGTTAGCGGATAGTACCAGTTCAGAGATGAGAGAGATTTTCCGAGAGTGAAGCTCGAGAAAAACTGTGGGCTACGCTATTTGCAGGTACATGGTGCTGGGAGAAACTCAAGAAAAAATTCGGTAAATGAAAAGTATTTTCATTGATACCATGAGGGAAAAGGTGATTTCTCAGTATTGTTTGCGCATCCAGAACTGCCAAAAGACTTCTTGTAATTAATTCTGCATTTGTCATCTTTCCCTTCGTCATGAAGGTGTTCTCGGAAAAAAGAACCAAGGCTAGATGCTTTTATGAGATAAAGGAGAGAGATTCATTACTCATTGCAAGTATAACTTGTTCAATTATTCGGCTTTACTTGCCTCAGGTCGAGGCTTAAACGCAAATTAAACATATCGAAGAGTGAAGAAACTTGAAAGACCGTCAAGCGAATACCAATTGATTTTCCAGGAGAAAGCTTCGTTTTTACTTACGGTCACCGATCATGACCTTTTGTAGTAAGGCTCTATTAAGTGAATGGCAACTAATTATATCATTCATCTCATTGTTCGAAGAACTCACTGGAGAGCTATGGAGCAACACAAGCAGAAAATTTCCCTCCAAAAAGTAAAGCATAATGTTTATTCAAAGTTTGCTACACTTGAAATAATGTGTAGTTTCGCTTCTATTCCATTTTTTCTATATCCATTCCATTCGTAAGCAAGACTTTTCTTTTGATTTCAACTTAACTTAAAAAGATAAGAAAAAAATGTCGAAAACTCAAGCATAACTGATATTTGAATATGAAAGCGATCTTCGCAGTAATGAACACTCTTAAGCAGTAGTGAAAATAAGGCCTGAAAAAAATTCAGGCCTGTACAGGATTTGAACCCATGACCTTTGCGATACCGGTGCAGCGCAATTAAATATTTACAGTCATTTATAACTGATACTCCTAATAATTTCATGGTGATTCGCAAAATATGAAACAATTTCTACCGTTAGCTATGCAACATTTTTATTTCATATCTATCCGTAAATGACTTCTCGTCAAAAAATTGTTCCTGCCTCGACTAAACGTGGTCATGATAGCCAATTATTATTTATCATTACAATCATAAAATCGCCAGTTTTCACTTTATCGAGTTTTTGCCTACCTTCAAATTCAGCAACGAATAAGTTGTGATTACCTTCAGCTCCGAGGAGAAGCGTTTTACCAAAGTATTCGTCGGGCTTTGGGGACCTTCAGCAAGCAACAGGTTGCTAAAATGATCAGTCTGAGCTTTTGATTTGTCTTTAAAGCATTTTCATCTGACCGAAGGATCACTCCTTAGAGATTTACTGGAAAATAATTGATTGATCCTTTCATATGAATAATGTGATCGTATTTCCATAACAAAAGCTAGCTTCAGAGGGTAGTATTCTTAAAAATTCGTAGCACCTTTTATGCGCATAATGCCTAGATAGACAAATGATTCATACACGTTGTCTCCTCTATCTGACTTAAAAACCGAAGCATCTCGTTCTCAAGGAAGCTTTAAAAATGTCCCTTGCTATTGTGAAGACATCACAGTCAACACAGCTAAAATCACTGAAAACTTTAGTCCGATGTCATGACAATTCCTTCTACAATGGAATGATGAAATAGTGAAAGTGAACAAAGAATCCATAGTTACAGAATGGATAGCCCTTTTCACCCACGAAGGTTCCTATTGATTTCGTCAGAGCTCGAGCAATACGGAATTCCATACCGTGTGACCCCAGATTTAGGTTAAGTCGCGCCAGTCAACAATAAGGCTGTAATTGCGGCCTTACAGAAGCGGTTGCTGGCCTTTACCACAATAACAAAACCAGTAGAGCCGTTGTTGATAATAGGGATCCTTTATCGAAATTTAAAACTAAAATTTCGGTGAACATATCAAATAAACTGATATGCCACATTGTTTAACTTTAAGTTAGCTACTGTAATACACAAATATTCTAACGTCCTATTGTCCCATCGGAGAAAATAATCTCTTAGCAAATTTACAATTTCTTGCACATATCTTATGTATCTCGTACCATTTATTTACGCCCATTCTTTTCGTTGTGTCGCATATTCATATTTTCAACATTGTTATCGTGCTTTATATAAATTACACCGCCCTCTAGATTTCATATTTCACGCCTTTTCTAGGCGAGTGCGAGTGTTTTGTGTTCTCTACATTCCTTAGCATTTTTATAGGCAATCACATGATTTCGAGTGCAATTTGGAATAAATAGGCACGAGTAAATTTTTTCAAAGACTAACAAAATTGCACGAGCCCGTAGGGCGAGTGCAATTTGTGATCTTTGAAAAAATTTACAAGTGCTTATTTATTCCAAATTTCACGAGAAAAATCATATGATTACGTATTAATAATATACATGAAAAAATACGAGGTAGGTTATCATAATTCTGCAGAAGCAAAGCGCGCGCATCAAGTGCAAAAATAATTTATTCAAACCCTGCAAGTGACATAGTGCGTTCGGTCAAAACAACCGCGTATGATCAAAAGAATAACATACAATGATATTTTCTCATCTTTTAAGGTTCAAAAAAGTTCAGAGTCCGCCTAACAGTTCGAGGAATTGTTCAGTCCGGTTTGTTACTTCTTGGCACCATAACCCTCTTTTGTACTGAATTACCTGAAAACTGCATTTCTCTTAACCAATCAGAACTAAGAAATCTTTTCATGTATCTTACTAGAGTAATAAATCAAGTGATGAGTAAAAGAGTCAGTTTAATTGAAGTGTGTCCTTGCCATAGTTTAAGTGCATTAAATCATCATTTAATTTTGAGGGAATCAGAAAAAAAGAACAAGTCAAAACAAAAAAGGCAAACAAAAGTAAAAAAATACCAGAGAAAAGAAAAAAACTGAAGAAATTAACATAACAAGAGCACACATCAAATATGAAACACAAGCTTCCAAAACCATGACAAAGGAAAGTCCCTGCAGGTTTGATTTAAACGCAATTTTGTTTCAGCAAGTTTTCCATCACAACGAGCCACGTACAATCGTGATCGTCATGATAATGCTTTTGCTCTCTCGTGCACTTTGCTCCATATTGACAGTTGCCCTCCTGCCGACAGAAAACAAAGAAAAAAGTTTTAATCATGCTACTCAGTGATTTAAAGAAGGATATTTTCAAAGAAGCCTGATATTAAACATTCCTCATGAGGCATCCTTCTGCGAACAAAGCTAAAATTTGCATGCAAATTACTTAACATCATACTAGTTTGTGTTTTTTCGTATAAATTTACGTGCTGTCGGCAGCTATTTTCCATTCCAATCTTTCTAAGTTTTCTACGATTCTAGCTCGCTGGCAAATCTTTGCAAAAAAATTGTTAAAATCTCTTTCACAAATAATCGAGCGTTTGTGCCCTTTCTAAATTAGTTATCACTCAGTACTAGTCACTAGTACACGAAAGCCATCACGCTGGTTGTCTTCCCTGTCTTTCGTACGAGCTGAAGCGTAAGCTCCTCGATGATTTTGTTCAAGGCCTCCGGTTCGAACGTTGAAATACTTTTGCCACCATAATTAACTGAATGTCTATCTCTTACGAAAAATCTCTCACTCTCTCACAGTGGATTTTGAGAAATCTTCACTATTTTCATTACCACGGCTCTTTATTCTTTATACCGAGGAAAGCGACTTTGCACTTAGCCTTACTCTCGCGCCGCAATTTCGGCGCCAGATCACTGAATCGCGAGAACTCGGAAAGGCCTCTTGACGTGTTCTCAGCCAATGAACATATTGAACATTTTGCATGCATATTAATAGGTCTGTAATTATATGAATCAATTACAAAATCGGACGATTGCGAAGCGAAAGTCCGCCTTGTTATTTGAGAATATGATTATAGAGAGAATTGGACGACATGAAGTGTTGTTACCAATTAACCAAAACAATGAAAAATTTGAGAAACAACAGTTAATTCGGCGAAATGCACAACACCAGCGCGCGCACATGACGCGTTCTGTCCACTTACACAGGCATGACGTATCAAGTGTCCTATTACACTTACCAATCACGAACATGACGCGTACATGTAAACTGTCCTATTAGTGCTCAAATCGGGCTGGTGATAATCAATCACGTTCGAGAATGTTGTTATGGTTTTGATTATGATGATAATAATGATAAAAATAATTTTTATGTTTGCAGTTCTCAGGTACTTAAAGAGAAACCAACTAAAGGAGTTATCTTCAGACATTTTCAGAAATAACACACAGCTTATTAAGTTGTAAGTTCGGAAAGCTATCATTTTTTAAAATAATCCTCTATCTTTTCCATGGCAACAAAAAGCAATGAATATAATTTTCCAGATAGAGACCGGATTGGTTGGGAAAAATGTCGGCACGTGTTACATCTATAACCATTGAAAAGGGATTTATCATTCTACTATTATTTCGTCTTCTGGCGGCGTCTAATTTTCAAAATGTATCCTCCCATTTTTACCTATGCATCGTATCGATCGCATAGGGCGCGTGTAAAAGACTAAACAACACAAAGCAAACCATTTAGGTGTTTATGACCAGCAAAAAATCTCACGCTCAAAGTTAGTTGTTTCAAAGCTCAAGCCCTAAGAGAGACCTTTAGATCGTTCTGCGCGGCATTTTGTCACTCCACTATAAGGTAAAATGGCATAACATTTAGTATCAATAACAGCGGAGGATAATTTCATCGAAATTTGTTTTAGGTATTTGCAGGACAACCGCTTAGAGGAGCTGCCTTCGAACATTTTCAAGTGCCCTACTCAGCTAAAGTCTCTGTAAGCTATGACCCTCCTAATTCTTAACAAGTGGGACTCTTTATTTTCATATATAAGGCTACCATGGCAAAAAAAAAAAATCTAAAAAACCTTCGATTTCTGTCTCGTCTTCTTATTCCTGAATTATAAGCAACCTATCGGGGTTGATCTCTCCTTCAAGTTTTAAAATATTCTGTACTGTAGGTGCCGAGCCACCTTAAATTTTAAAAAGAATTGATATAGTTGTTGATAAGATAAACTTATGCCTAGCCAGCTTACTGGTCATGGTAACCTTAGTCAAGTAAGTACATTTGTTGGTAAGAAAAAATAGTTACACCTTAGCGGCAAGTGCAACTTGTAGTCTTGGAAAAATTTACAAGCGCTCATTATGCCAAATTGCACTCGAAATCATGTTATTACTTGTTAATAATTTACGTGAAAAAACATCACAAAGAGTCCAGACAGTCGACATTTTGAAAGCCCGCCCGCACTATTTTTTGCTAATTTGCACTCGTTTTACAAGATAGTGTTAAAATTGTTTATTCAGTTTTGGATGTCCGCCGTAGTTTGAGCTCTTTGGGGGATAAAATGTATAGTCCTGGCTAGAGAATAGATAAGTAAAATGTGAACACATGTATACCCATTTAGAATAAAATTTTATCACAGAAAGGATAAAAAAGTACGAGGATCCAGATTTAAAGAAAAAGAAAGTCTGTTCGACGGATCAAGACATGATATAGAGCAGACGGCGCCAATCTATTTGTCTCTGCTCACCAACATGAAACATTATAAAAACATTATAGATTATATAAGTCTTCTTTGTTTTGTTTTGTTTGTGTTTAAGATTTGATTTATCCCTTGAATTAACTTAAAAAGTAGAGTGCGCCATTATTTAGAATGGAACTCTAAACTCGTGGCTAAACTCTAAGTTCTTGGCTTAACTCTTGGCTCTAAGCTTAACATGGACTAACTTGCTTCAGTAGATAGGCTGTTTTATGTAGAAGCTCAACTCAGCGATCACATGCTGAAAGCCTTTTGTACTTCCCAAGGGCTGGAACAGCTTGATTTAAGAAGTAAAAGTTGAAACACGTTTTCGCTCTTTTTAGGACAGCTTTTGATGTTACGCTACGCTAATTCACAGTAACCATTCCATTCTCCTCCCGTCTGTTTTTTTTTTTGTTTTTTTTTTGTTTTTTTTTTCATAACTGTAATGTATTTCACCGCCAAATTTTGCTGAAAACTTTATGTATTTTCAAAGAAGGAAGCCTCCAGGGGATTGCTTAAAGTAAATCAAGTTTATTTTTAATATTAAAAATAAAACATTGGTTTATTTTCATTTTAAATCAGCTTTAAAGTGAAAAGTCGGGTTTAATTATCTTTGATAAACTGCCTCAGATTGTGTTTTTTCCCACCAACATGGAAGAAAATTTTTCAGCGGGAACTTTAGTCTTTGAAACTTTTGTTTTTGCCATGACAAGAAGCCGCCCAATCCTTTTATTGCCCGCGATGCCGCCTGAGCAAGAATAAGTTGAGTATAATGGACTCATGGTTGAGAGCACTAATCCCCCCTATCAGTCTTTAAGGACTTTTTCGAAGTTCACTTCAGGAAACTTTTGTCT